>NC_092372.1:211649397-211967419 GCF_030028105.1 Mobula birostris | reverse complement strand
TAACCTAACCATAGGACAATTTACAATGACTAATTACTCCACTATGTCTTTGGACCATGATAGAAAACCAGAGCACCATGCGTTCATAGGGAGGACATTGGAATCGAACACTGAATTATACCTCCCTCAGAAGTAATACCATCATGCTAATCATTCCCAGGTGGTGAGGGTCCTTAATGATGCTACCTTCTTGAGTCAAATCAAGTCAAGTTTATTGTCATTTAACTCTATAAATGTATACCGTCAAATGAGGTCAACATTTCTCCGAACCAGGGTGTAAAGCACTGTAGTGCACATAACACACATATAAACACACAATAACTTCAGAAAGTAGGGATAAAATCTACAGATAAATAAAGTAAAATGCATAAATTAAATATTGTGAAGTACAGAACAGATTAACCAGTGATGTAGCAGGGAGTTCAGAAGCCGCACGGCCTGAGGGAAGAAACTGTTTCCTTTCCTGACCATTCTTGTTTTTATGCATCAGAATCTTGTGCCTGATGGTAGAAAGTCAAAGGGAATGCTGGATGAATGGGTGGGATCCATCCAGCATCCTCTTTGCAACATCCATCTAACTGCAACACCTCTAAATTAAGAAGTAAGAGGTTTAGAGGGAATATTTCCTGCTGGAGTGTGGTTGGAGTTCGGAATGCACTTTCTGAGCAGGTGATAAAGGTAGAGGCTTTCAACTCAAATCACCAAGGATTGGTAGGCTATAGGTCAAATAAGTGGAATTGGTGTGGGTGGTTACTTGATGGTAAGCATTGACAAGATGAGCCAAAGGGCCTTTTTTGTGCTGCCTGCCTCTCTGAGAATGCTACTGAATTGGTACCCAGTCCAATATTACATCAATGAAGAGATTATCAATTGTTGCACCTGTTTCTGTCAGTGGCTTGACAGATACATTGAGTTAATATTGCCACAGAGCTGGAGAAATATGCATTAATAAATGCCACAAAAGTCTCTCAGGGATTAACTTTTATGGCCGGTCCAAAATAAGCAACCAGATGTAGCCAAACAGGTTGTAGCTGCAGGTCATTCCATGGAACTGAGCGATCCAGCTTTTAATATTGGTTTATCTCCATGAAGTTCCATTAAATTTAGCTTCCCTGTGTACAAGTTATAGCTTTTACTATCTTATACTTTTAATAACTCCCAAGTAAACACATAAACATCATTTGGAAATAGAAAATTCAGTTGGAAACTGAATTTTTAATTATAATTGTTAGAATGTTTTCACGTGCGTGGTAATCAATAATGGTTTATTGTTATTCACCAAGTCAGTTCCATTTATTCTTAAGCACGACTCTGACTTTCTATTGTAATTGTACTCAGAAATGGTCGATGTATAGGGCTGAGAAATATCAGCTCCACATTCTGCATTTAAATTGCAATTTCCTCTGTAATTTGATCAGATAAACACCAAGGACTATTGTGGACTAGAGTGGTTACAGTCTGATCCTTATGAGATGGTACGATATATGTTCATGGGGGAGAGCTGATATACTAGACTCAGCCAGTTGCATCATGGCCAAAACCCTCCCCACCATCGAGGACATCTTCAAAAAACAGTGTCTCAGGAAGAACCCTCACCATCTGGGACACGTCCTTTTCTCATTACTACCATTGGGGAAGAGATACAGGACCCTGAAGATCCACATTCAACATTTTAGGAACAGCTTCTTCTCCTCTGCCATCAGAGCAGCCCATGAACAATGAAAGAACGTAACAAATCTGTTCGGCTGAGGTTCATCCTTTACGTGCTGGCTCCAAGTCTCGCAAAATGACTTCTGAATACACTCATCAACCCATTATAAGAAGGATGTGGAGATTGTGGAGAGGGTGCAGAGGAGATTTGCCAGGATGCTGCCGGGATTAGAGGCTGGACAAACTTGGGTTGTTATCTCTGGAATGGCTGAGGGGAGACCTGACTGAAGTTTATAAAATAATCAGAGGCATGGATCAAGTAGAGAGCTTGTATATTTTTCTCAGATTCATTCATCACATGTACATTGAAACATAGAGTGAAATATGGTGTATGAGCCATCTCTGCCCTTGGGGGGAGCAATACCCCTGGCTATCCATACAATCTATGCCTCTTATCATCTTGTACACCTTGATCAAGTCCCTTTCATCCTCCTTCATTCCAAAGGGAAAAGCTCGAGCTCGCTCAACTTTCCCACATAAGAGATATTCTCTAATCCAGGGAGCATGCTGCTAGATCTCTTCTGCACTCTCTAAAGCTTCCACATCCTTCCTATAATGAGGTGACACAATACTCCAAGTGTGGTCTAACCACAGTTTTATAGAGCTGCAACTTTAACTCACAGCTCACATTACCTACACACGGAAACATTCTCTGCATCCTGCCCATCAAGGCCTTTCAGAATTTTAATGACCTGTGTGAGGTCACTCCTCAGCCTTTTCTCATGAGAAAAGAAATCCAGTTTGTTCATCCTTTCCTGATGCATTTACCCTTGATTTTCAGATATTATCTTTGCAAATCTTACCCGTACAATCGTTAGTGCCTTAGCATTCTGTTTAAAGGTGGCAACCAGGAAAGCCGATAGTGTGGTCTAACCAAACTTCAAAATCAGGTTCAGCATAATTTTCCTGCTTTTTATTTCAGTGCGTCCAGAAATAAATCCCAAGTTGTCCTTTCATGGGCTTGGTGACGTGCAGTACAACATTTTGTCCTGATGAAGGGTCTCAGCCCGAAATGTCAACTGTTTACATTCTTGATAGATGCTGCCTGACTTGTTGTATTGCTCAAGATATCCAGCATCCATTCTGTGCAACACTTCGCGACTGGTGCATTTGGTCTGTGAGATATCTTTGTTCCTCTCCCCCAATCAGACTTAACCCTTGCCAGTACTGAGTAACATCTGTATTCTTCCTGCCAAAATGTACCATCGCATATTTATCAATACTGAACTTCATTTGCTAATTATTTCAAAGTTCGAAGTAAATTTATTTTCAAAGTACATATATGGCACCATATACAACCTTGAGGTTCATTTCCTTGCAGGCATATTCAATAAATCCGTAGAATAATAGCCATAACACAATCAATGAAAGACCGCACCAATTTGGGCGTTCAACCAGTGTGCAAAAGACTATAAACTGTGCAAATACAAAAAGAAATAAATAACAATAATAAATAAATAAGCAATAAATATTGAGAACTGGCTGTTCTGTAAGTTTATTACTGCCCACCTACATTCTGTTAACCCTGCCTCCCTCATTAGTGACTGCTCCCATGTTTCCTGCCCCCAGTTTGATGTTATAGAGTAGAGGTTCCCAGTCTGGGGTCCACCACATAAAAAAAGGTCGGGAACCCCTGTTGTAGAGCATGAAAACAGGCCATTCAGCCCACCATATCCGCATCAGCTGATAGGCCCGTATTAATATCAATCGCATCTTCTAGCACTTGATCCATAGCCTTCCACGCCTAGTCAATTCAGAATCAGAATCAGGTCATGAAATTTACTGCTTTGTGGCAGCAGCAGAGTGGATGTCATCAAAAATTGCTGTGGGTTGAAAACGTAGATGAATACATTGAGCAAAAGCAGAATAGTGAAGTAGTGTTCATGGGTTTATGGACCATTCAGAAATCTGAAAGGAGACGGGAAGATACTGCTGTTAAAGTTTTGAATGTGGATCTTTGGCTTCCCGTACCTCCCGCACGCCCCCCCCCCCACAAAGAGAAGAGGATATGTCCCAGATGGTGATTGACCTTCGTGATGGATGCTAACTTTCTGAGGCATTGAAGACGTCCTCAAAGATGAAGATGTCTTCAACTGCCTGGGTGGATACACCTTAGATCCTGTCCGGGACGCTGCTTTCACCACTCTCTCAGGCCGCATATTCCAGTTAGTTGCCGCACTCTGACTGAGAAAGATCAAAAATGATGATTCAGATTCTAGAGTTTAAATTATTTATGGAATTTATAAATGGCTGTGGCCCCATTCCTTATGCTCCGGAACACCACCGCCCACAATCTACTGTGGCCATTGTCTCAATTCTTTTGTCCTCAAACCAAATGGTAATCTATTTTGTTACTAATTCTGTGACTTTACATTCTCTGACCTTATATTGAAAGGTGTCATTTCAATGGCCCTTTGAACATCTAAGCAAATTATAATCACTGAATTAAGACTGTCATCTCTTTATTGTCCTCTTAAGAAATTCAATAACATTGGTCCAGCAATATTTGAAATTCATGCAAAATATTCATTATTATACATCTCAGCTCTGGATATTGTACTATTCTAGGAAAGGACTCATTATTTTTCCAGCCACTGATCTTAAACTGAAAAGCAAAAACCTGCAGGTGGTTAAAATTTGAAATATAAAAAAAACAGAAAATGCTAGAAATACTTGGCGTGCCTAGCAGCATCTGTGGAGAAACAGAGCTAAGAACATAGAACATGACAGCACAGTACAGGCCCTTCAGTCCACAATGTTGTGACAATCTTTCAACCTATTCTATGATCAATTTAATCTTACCTTCCCATGCAGCCCTCCATTTATCTATCATCCATGCCTCTCTCTAAGAATCACTTAAATGTCCCTATAGAGCCTTTCATCAGACCGATGATGATTCTAATGAAAGAATATTGACCTGCTCTCCCTGCTTATATTAAGATGGCTAGTCTATAACTCTCAGGATGTGTATAGAAACATAGAAAATAGGTGCAGGAGTAGGCCATTCGGCCCTTCGAGCCTGCACCGCCATTTATTATGATCATGGCTGATCATCCAACTCAGAACACCGCCCCAGCCTTCCCTCCATACCCCCTGACCCCCGTAGCCACAAGGGCCATATCTAACTCCCTCTTAAATATAGCCAATGAACTGGCCTCAACTGTTTCCTGTGGCAGAGAATTCCACAGATTCACCACTCTCTGTGTGAAGAAGTTTTTCCTAATCTCGGTCCTAAAAGGCTTCCCCTCTATCCTCAAACTGTGACCCCTCGTTCTGGACTTCCCCAACATCGGGAACAATCTTCCTGCATCTAGCCTGTCCAATCCCTTTAGGATCTTATACGTTTCAATCAGATCCCCCCTCAATCTTCTAAATTCCAACGAGTACAAGCCCAGTTCATCCAGTCTTTCTTCATATGAAAGTCCTGCCACCCAGCTTCGTGTCATCCGCAAACTTGGAGATGCTGCATTTAATTCCCTCATCCAAGTCATTAATATATATTGTAAACAACTGGGGTCCCAGCACTGAGCCTTGCGGTACCCCACTAGTCACCGCCTGCCATTCTGAAAAGGTCCCGTTTATTCCCACTCTTTGCTTCCTGTCCGCTAACCAACTCTCCACCCACACCAATACCTTACCCCCAATACCGTGTGCTTTAAGTTTGCACACTAATCTCCTGTGTGGGACCTTGTCAAAAGCCTTCTGAAAATCCAAATATACCACATCCACTGGTTCTCCCCTATCCACTCTACTAGTTACATCCTCAAAAAATTCTATGAGATTCGTCAGACATGATTTTCCTTTCACAAATCCATGCTGACTTTGTCCGATCATTTCACCGCTTTCCAAATGTGCTGTTATCACATCCTTGATAACTGACTCCAGCAGTTTCCCCACCACCGACGTTAGGCTAACCGGTCTATAATTTCCCTGGTTTCTCTCTCCCTCCTTTTTTAAAAAGTGGAGTTACATTAGCCACCCTCCAATCCTCAGGAACTAGTCCAGAATCTAACGAGTTTTGAAAAATTATCACTAATGCATCCACTATTTCTTGGGCTACTTCCTTAAGCACCCTGGGATGCAGACCATCTGGCCCTGGGGATTTATCTGCCTTCAGTCCCTTCAATTTACCTAACACCACTTCCCTACTAACATGTATTTCGCTCAGTTCCTCCATCTCACTGGAAGCTCTGTCCCCTACTATTTCTGGAAGATTATTTATGTCCTCCTTAGTGAAGACAGAACCAAAGTAATTATTCAATTGGTCTGCCATGCCCTTGCTCCCCATAATCAATTCACCTGTTTCTGTCTGCAGGGGACCTACATTTGTTTTTACCAGTCTTTTCCTTTTTACATATCTATAAAAGCTTTTACAGTCCGTTTTTATGTTGCCTGCCAGTTTTCTCTCATAATCTTTTTTCCCCTTCCTAATTAAGCCCTTTGTCCTCCTCTGCTGAACTCTGAATTTCTCCCAGTCCTCAGGTGAGCCACTTTCTCTGGCTAATTTGTATGCTTCTTCTTTGGAATTGATACTATCCCTAATTTCTCTTGTCAGCCACGGGTGCACTACCTTCCTTGATTTATTCTTTTGCCAAACTGGGATGAACATTTGTTGCAGTTCATCCATGCAACCTTTAAATGCTTGCCATTGCATATCCACCGTCAATCCCTTAAGTGTCATTTGCCAGTCTATCTTAGCTAATTCACGTCTCATACCATCAAAGTTACCCCTCTTTAAGTTCAGAACCTTTGTTTCTGAATTAACTATGTCACTCTCCATCTTAATGAAGAATTCCACCATATTATGGTCACTCTTACCCAAGGGGCCTCTCACGACAAGATTGCTAATAAACCCTTCCTCATTGCTCAAAACCCAGTCCAGAATAGCCTGCTCTCTAGTCGGTTCCTCGACATGTTGGTTCAAAAAACCATCCCGCATACATTCCAAGAAATCCTCTTCCTCAGTACCTTTACCAATTTGGTTCACCCAATCTACATGTAGATTGCATTTTTTAAATATCATATTACATCAGCCACCTGTCAGTCTTCAACCACTAGACCTTTGAAGAACAAGTTATTTAATGTGCAGGCATGCCCTTTGCTGTTCTATCCTTGAAATCTTTTACGAAACAAGGATGTCATTCATCTGGACCAGGAGTTTTATCCTTTACAAGTTTGATTAAATTACTTAAAAAAATCACATTTTTTTCTACTTTAAATGCGCTCATTTCATTATTCATCTAAACATCTAGCATCCTGCCCTCTGGAATGCCTTTGAAACCTTTCCACCTCCCCTTTTTGTATGAAGAAACTCTTCAAACTCTGCTTTTTCCACTGGGTTTTTAGTCATTATCCAAATGAGTATTTTTCTTTTACAGTTCCCATGATGTGTGCACTGCAGGTAGTAGTTATTGCCTATTCCTAATTTCCCTTAGGAAGGTGTTGTGAACTCTGTTCTTGATCCACTGCAGTTCACGCACTCAGACGGTGTTTTTGGAGTCAACGTTTAATCCCATAATACTGATGAAATTTGGTATTTCAAAACATTAGATTTATTCGTCACATACACATCTGAACGTACAGTGGTACGCACTGTTTGCATCCATGACCAATGCAGCTGAAAATGCATAAGTGTCACTATTCTTCCACTGCCAACATAGCATGCCCACAATTTACAAAGGCTATCTAACCCGTATGTTTTTGAAATGTGGTAAGAAACTCACACGGTCACAGGGAGAATGTAGAAACTCGATACAGACAGCCGCATGAATTAAATTTCCCATTCCTGGCGTTGTAAGGCCTTACGCCGGCTACGATGCCACCATGCTGTGCTGATTTTTCCCATCAGGATGCTTTGTCCAGGTGCCTGCTGGTTCATCTTTCCAGATTTAGGAGACAGTATCAGAATCAGATTTAATATCACTGGCATATATAGTGAAATGTGTTAACTTCTCTTGCCTCAAGGAAGCCTGTCTTGATGTAGGGTCTCAACTCTTGATGTAGGGGGTCAACCACCCCTTTGCTGCTTTGTTTTTCAATTCAGATTCCAGCATCTGCAGTCTCTTGTACCTCAAAGAAGCCCTGCTGTGTAGTACATATTGTAGTTGCTGATAAGTGAATGACTAGAGTGGTGGACGAGCCAGCAATTATGCAGGTTGCTTCCTTTTGAGTGACATTGTTCTCAGAGATGGTCTCATCCAAACAAGTCGAGAAGATTGCATCTCTTTAATATTGAGGTAAATTGGTTTAAGTTTGTTGATTATTGTTAGATCTTATGGCGTACAGTCAAAAATTTGTCCTGCATACTATTGGATTGCTGTTTATCTTCTGATCCTTAGGGTTCTTCTGGGAGTCAGGAATGATGACAAGTCTTAATTCCAAGATTTCAGTTTATTTTAGAGTACAAACAAACATACAAATACTAAACAAACTAAATAAAGAATACGAAGAGGTGAATGGATGCAAAGTGAAAAGATAGGAAAGAAGCCATGATGGTGTTTCTGAAAAATCCATCACCTTTATAGATCAGATAAGAAAAATTCCATAGATAGGGAATGGACTAGCTAATTGGCTACATAATTAAAACAATTGCATTATGTGGGTAATGGGTTAATACTTAGCCAATGAAAAACGAGAAAGGTGATAAACCGTTACTTTAGCAGCTATACTGCTTTCTGCCAGTGAGTGTGAAAAATACACGAGTTTGTTAAAATGTACCAGTCTTATAAAAAGGGTTATTAAAAAAGTGATTTCCAACAATACCATTCATACAGATAAGTAGATTACAACAGTGCGGTGAGGTGGTATAAAACATTAACATAGCGCAGAATAAAGTGTTGCAGTTAGAGAGAAAGTGCAGCAGTTATAAATTAAGAAACAAACTCCAAACAAGGTAAGCTATCAGCTCAAAAGTCTATCTTTTCATACTAGGGAACCATTACCTAGTCTTACAATACTGGGCAAGAGTACATTTATATAGCTAGGGTGCCTAAGACTTTTGCAGAGAACTGTATTTGTCAATGTGGAGCGGAGAGCAAGTTTGTAAATCTGTCAGGAGCAAGGGATGTTGGGAATAGTGAGGACGGAGCGCTGCAGGAGGGATGTGGGACAGGTGCAGAGAAGGAGTGCCAGAGACGAGGTGTGGTGTGTGTGGAGTTACACCCAGCCCTGAAACACCAGGCAACGTCAGTTGATCATTACAGAATGTCTCTCTGGTGCCTCCCCTATTCCCTTCCCATTCTCCCGACTATGACTCCCCTCCCCCTGCCCCCTTCTCACTCTCATGCCACAATAGAGGCCCATACCATCATCACTCACGTATGTCATAAAATTTGTTTTTTTTTGTGGCAGTATAGTGCAGTACATAAAATTACTACAGTACTCTGCAAAAGTCTTAGACGCCCCAGCTATATATGTGTGCCTAAGACACCTGCACAGTACTGAACGTGGTTTCAGGATTTTGTACATTCTGCCCCATTGGAGGAGCGAGAAGAAAGAATGTCCGAGGTTGGTGGGGTCTTTGAATAGGCTGGCTACTTTACGGAGGTAGCGAGAAGGGTGGTCTTTGGAGGGGAGGCAGGTTTCCATGATGTATCCACTCTCTGCGGTTTCTTATGATCACAGGAGGAGCAGTTGCCGTACTAAGTCATTATGCATCTGGAGAGGATGATTTTTATGATGCATCAGTAAAAGCTGGAAAGGGTCAACAAGGACATGCTTAGAGTAGGGAGTGGATCTCCTGGATTGTGCATGATTTCCATTTACGAACAGTCCGATAGTCCTCCTTGGTACGCAGTCCTCAAAACACTTGCTGGTAAAGTCTGTGATGGTGGTGACATACTCACTAACTGGCTGCCGAGTCTCTGGACACAGAACAGTCTATCAATTCAAAGCAGTCATGTAGAAGCTTATCTAGTTCCTTAAACCAGCACTGTATGACCTTTTGTACCAGATCCTTGCACTTCAGGCACTGTCTGTAGCCAAAGTGTGGGTGGGTGTTGGCTCAGTGGGCATCTTTGGTGGTTATGTCGCAATGGCAAAGGGTGTGTTTGGGTCCCTGGTGGGACAGGTGGTATTTTGGTAACACACTCTTGGAAGCTGGCCTGGTTGAAGACACCAACAATGATGAAGAAGGTCTCAGAATATCCCACTTCAAGGTTATTGACCTTGAGAGCAGTGTATTGAGTGCAGGCTTCAGATCTGTCTGAGGTGGGGTGTAGACTGCCATCAGGATAACTGAAATGAACTCCAGTGGCAGGTAGTGTGGGATACACTTCACCATTAGATATTTCAAGTTAGATGAGCAGGGTTGTCTCATCTGAGCACCATGAGGTGTTGATTAGGAAGCAGACCTGTCCACCTCTTACATTGCCCGAGGTCGCCTGGTAGATTGTGGAAGGACTTACAGGACTTGGTGTAAAGTTGTATTTGATAACCTCCCTGTCATTCTTCTTGGATTGTTTTCCTACAAGTGATCGTCATATCATAAGACCAAAAGACATAGGATCAGAATTAGGCCATTCGGCCCATTGAGTACTCTGCCATTCCATCATGGCTGATTTACTAATCTTCTCAACCACATTCTCCTGCCTTCTTCCCCCTAACCTTTGGCACCCTTATTAATCAAGAACATTTTTACCCCTGCTTTAAATATACCCAATTACTTGGTCTCCACAGCCATCTGTGTCAATGAATTCCGCAGATTCACCACACTCTGGCTAACGAAATTCCTCCTCATCTCTGTTCTAAAGGGACATCTTTGTATTCTGCAGCTGTTCCCTCTGGTCCTAGACTCCCCCACTATAGGAAATGTCCACGTCCGCTCTGTCAAAACCTTTCAGTAGGATTCAATTCATGTATGATTATTATTGTAACATTACTACCCATTTTTCAATCAAAATGCACATTCAGTTTCATGATCAGCAAACAAAGTCCTTGTCATTCTGGCATGAACAGAGGCCACTCGGATGTCCAGCCATTTACCTGCCACCCATCTCACTGTTCTCCCTGTAGCACTGCCAATTATCAGATGATTGTCTCCATGTCCACCTCCTTAAAGACAATGAGTTCCAGCTCACAGCATGAGGAAGTCCTCCCTTATATCCCACTGTAAATTTTGTCCACATCTTTAATTATGTGCCCAGGGGCCCTCATATCATCACTTAACGTAACAGATTTCTTTCATCTTACTAAAACTTGTACTAAACTTGTACATTTCTATCAAATTTCCCCTCACCTTTTCCTGCTCCAAGGAAAACAATCCCAGCTTTTCCCACGCCAGGCACAGTATGGAACTATTGGAGGCGAGCAGCATTAGTATAGAGAGACACAAGAGATTTCGCTGATGTTGGAAATCCAGAGTAACACATAAAAAATTCTGCAGGAACTCAGCAGGCTGTATAGCCTCAATGGAAAGGAATAAAGAGTCCACGTTCCAGGCCCTTAATCGGGACTGGAAAGGAAGGGGGAAGGGAGAATAAAGCCAGAATAAGATTGTGGGTGGAGGGGAAATGATACAAGCTAGAAGGTGATATGTGAAGCCAGGTGAGGGAGAAGATAGGTAGTATAGATAGGCACGATGATTGGTATGGAGGCATTCAGCCAAAAGGCATGTTTAACTCTTGGATTCTATGTCCAAGACAGCACCGCTGACATATGGTGATGTTCTGTTGACGGCTCACAAAGTTACTAGATACTCTGGTAGATATACAGTAGTGCTGAATTGTGATTGCTGCACTCTGCCGCCTGTAATTTCCCTTTTAAGGGCGTACTTTTGAACGGATTAACTGATCCAGCACTTCTGTGATCTCCTGGGGGATTTGGAAAACTAGACTCTCGCAAGTGCAGGTACAGCAGGAGTGGCTATCGCAGGGGGTGGACACGGCGTTGAGGCCTGAGCGGAAGATGAACCCATGATCGGTTCCACTACTAAGATTAAAATCGTCGAGGGCGAGAGCAGATAGTGAACAGCCGCTCGGCGCCATCTGCCTGTGTTTGACCGGACTCCCTCTTTTCTCGCTATTACTACCGGGCAGAAGGGGCAGGAGTCCTGGGTCCAACACCGCCAGGCTCGGGAGCAGTTGCTGCCCTGCAGCTTTTGGGCTCCTGGACTGGTCTCACTCACCTCAGCACTGAAGGGGCTCCACAGCGGCACACCCTTTTCAGGGTCTCTTCAGTTCATGGTCCATGTGTTTTGTTCACCTTTTTTTACCATCTGTACGACCTGTTCTCTTTTGTAAATTGGACGTGTGGTGGTTTTGTTGTAGGTGTTTTTTAGTGACTACCTACAAGTAGATGAATCCCAAGGTTGTATATGTTAAACATACTTTGATCATAAATTGAACTTAGAACTTCATAGCTACAGTTCCTCATTCCAGAAGACATTCTGATTAATCTAGTCTGCACCTTTTCAAATGACTTCTCATCCTTCCTAAAATTCTGAACCGGATGTAATAATCTAAATGCGGCTTAATTAGATCTTTATAAAGGTTCTGATTAATGTCCTTTCTTTTGTAATCAATACACCAATTTATGAAGCCTAGGATCCAATAAGCTTTCCCAATTCCCCTCTCAATTTGTCCTGTCACCTGCAAATATCTATGAACACCTTGGCCTCACTGTTCCTACATGTTCTTTAGAACTGTACTGTGTTGTATAATGCTTCTTGTCATCCCTTCTGCCAAAGTGCATCACATCTCTCTTTTATTTGATTTATTTATTTAGAGATACAGAGCAGAATGGGACCTTCCACTGAGCCATGCCATGCAGCAATCCACCAATTTAACCCTAGCCTAATCACAGGTTAATGTACAATGACCAATTAACTTCTAACTGGTACGTCTTTGGACTGTGGCATGAAACCAGAGCACCCTCCTAGAGGAAGCCCACACATACAGGGGAAGAATATACAAACTTTCTTACAGAGGCCGCTGGAATTGAACTCTGAACTCCAACACCCCAAGCTGTAATAGTGTCACACGAACTGCTATGTTATCATGGCGTCCATCTCTTCTCTGTACTAAATTTTACTTTGTCTGCTCATTTTGCCAGCGTATCTATATTCTATGTCAGTGGACTTGTACCATCCTCATTGTTTGGAGCACATCTAAGTTTGGTACCTTTAGCAAATTTTGATGTTTTACTTTAAGTTCAATGTCCAAGTCATCGAGATAGCAAAAACAAAAGTCACAGTGGTGATTGGCACTGGTACTCGGTAGCACTAATGAACAACAAACCAAGGGAAAAACTACTTACTGTGAATCGATGTCTTTATGCGGCATTTGGACACACAAATTACTGGAGGAACTGAGCAGGCCAGGGAGCATCTGTGGAAAGGAATAAAGTGCCCATGTTTTGGGCTGAGACCCTTCATCAGGACTGGAAAGGAAGGGGGAAGAAGTCAGAATAAGAAGGTGAGAAGGAGTACAAGCTAGAAGGTGAGAGATGAAGTCAGGTGAGGTGGAAGGTAGGTAGATGGGGGAGGAGATGATACGAGAATCTGGGAGGTGATAGATGGGAAAAGGGGTAAAAGAGAAATCCAATAGGAGAAGAGAGTGGACCATGGGAGAAAGGAAAGGAGGAGGAGCAACAGAGGGAGGTGATAGGCAGATGAGAAAAGAAGAGGTAACAGGGGAGCCAGAATGGGGAATGGAAGAAGAGAGAAGAGGTGGGGAGGAGACATAACCGGAAGTTAGAAAATCAATGTTCATGCTGTGAGGTTGGAGGCTACCTACACGGAATACAAGATGTTGCTCCTCCAACCTGACAGCGGCCTCAATGTTACAGTCAGAATGGGAATGGGTATTGAGTTCCAGCATTTGCACAACCTTTTATGTTTCTGACCTAAAGGTCAACAATTCCTTTTCTCCCCGCTTGACACGCTGTGTTCCTGAAGCAGCTTGCTTCCTGCTCTAGGTTGCAGCATCTGCAGCCTAGCAAACTTTTCACCAAGGTGACACTATTTCACAAGCCTCCATTTTGTTAACCAACCATTATGTCTAGCCTTTTCTTACAATATACTGTACCTAAATGACATCATTGACCTTCACTGTTATGTTAACAACCAGTCCAGTTAGGTCAGTCAAGTAAAATCTGCCTTTTACAACTTAGTCCTGTCTTTCCGCAATCAACAGGGGCCTTGAAAAACACAGAAATCAACAGCACATTACAGGTCCTTTGGCCCATAATGTTATGCTGAACATGTAACCTACTCCAGAAACTGCCTGGAATTTCCCTACAGCATAGCCCCCTATTTTTCTAAGCTCCACATACCTGTCCAAGAGTCTCTTAAAAGACCCTATTGTATTCACCTCCACCACCGTCACTGGCAGCACATTCCACTCACCCACCACTCTCTGTGTGAAAAACTTACCCCTGACTTCCCCTTTGTACCTACTTCCAAGCACCTTAAAACTATGCTCCCTTGTGTGAGCCATTTCAGCCCTGGGAAAAAGCCTCTGGCTATCCACACGATCAATGCTTCTCATCATCTTATACACCTCTATCAGGTCACCTCTCATCCTCCGTTGCTCGAAGGAGAAAAGGCCGAGTTCACTCAACCTATTCTCATAAGGCACGCTCTCCAAGCCAGATGACAGCCTTGTAAATCTCCTCTGCACTCCATGTATCCATATCCTTCTTGTAGTGTGGTGAGTAGAACTGAACACAATACTCTGTGGGGTCTAACTAAGGTCTTGTTATTTTTGTGTTTATTATGTTTTTCTCTGGTTGTTAATTCTAGGACTTTGCTCACCGTTGACGTTAAACTGACAACCTGCGTTTGTGAAGAATGTCCTCACATCCTTTCTTCAACACGTGCGCCATATTGCCACTTTCCATTCCTCTCACACCTGCCCAGGATCTAGGGGGGAGTAAATGGATTGTGGCAATTGTGGCTGCTTATCCCATCTCTGCTCCCTCCAGCAACCTGCCATGTAAAATATACAGAACAATTGGCTTAAACATTGTAGCATAGAGAGCCTTTTGTCATAACTAGCAATTTTTATGCAATCCATTACCCGCTCCGTCTCCTATCATTCTTTATTAACACTTCTGCAAAGCACTTACTGAGTATTTTAGCTCTGACCTGCACCTTTAAGCATACATCACCCTCTTTGTCCTTAATTGATCCAATTTCTCCTTTAGTATTAATATTCTTACAGGATTTTGGGGGATTCCTTTTTCATTTGCCGTTGTATTCTCATATTCCTTCTGTGCTGATCTTATTTTTCTTTTCCCCTCATTGTATAATATTGTTAGAATTTCAAAGCAAGGAGGTATTGCTGAGGCTTTAAAACCATTGGTCAGAATGCATTTGGAATACTGTAAGCAATTTGGAGCCCGGTATCTTTAAGGATAAATATGCTGGCCCTGGAGTGGGTCCAGAGAAGGTTCACAAGAATGATCCCAGCAATGAAGGGCTTAATATACAAAGGGTGTTAGATGTCCCTGGGCCTGTACTTGATAGAGTTGAGAAAGACGAGGGGGATATTCACTGAAACTTTAGATACTGAAGGCCTGGATAGACTGGATGTGATGTTTCCATTGACAGGGGAATCTAGGGTCAAATGGTACACACTTAGGATAAAGAAAATCTCTTCAAAACTGTGGTGAGGTGGAATTTCTTCAGCTAGAGGGTAGTGAAGAAATTCAAGTTTGTTGCTATGGAGAACTGAGGCCAATCCATTGGGTATATTCAAGGCAGAGATTGTTAGGTTCTTGACTGATAAAGGTTAAGGGTTATGGGGGAGAAGGCAGAAGAATGGGGTTAAAAATCAGCCATATTAGAATATAGAAGAATATAATAGAAATTAATGCAACCTAAGTTGGTTCCATCGTATTCTCTGTCTCCCTCATCATCCAGAGTGTTGCTCCACCATCCACTTGCCCCGTGGGAATCTACCTAACCTCTACCTGCAATACCTTCTTCTTGAAGATCTACCATTGTTCTGCAACAGAGATTCCTGTCAACCTTTAGTTGTGCCCTCTCCACCTCCCCGTCTGAATATCGACATTAGGAAGAAGAAAAAGGATTTCAAGTTGAGAAGAGATGTTAAATTGTGGCACAAGCAGTTCTTTCCCAAATGATTTTTTAAAAAATTTATACACACCAACACAAAGGGAATGCAGAAAGAATACTAACAAAGCAGAACTCCTGGCAGAAGCGGGGAACCCCTGTTCACACAGCCTCATTGATCTGCTGCTGGTATCTGTGGGCACCATCCCAGAATGCCATGAAGTTACTAGCATTATAGCTCCTACAAAATAATAGAATATTTCTCATTTCCCGTTGAGTCAGGCCATCCTATAAATAGAAACCTCTGCAACTATGTTCCATTCTAATTGTGTGGTGCCTTCAGCAGTACTTTTAAGTGTGAAAAACAACAAAAAAAAACCAACAGAAAACTCATTAGGATTGCAGTATTTCAGCTGTGCAATCCTGAAAGAGTTAAACTCTGCAATGGCAGCAAATAAGGCAGCATATTGGCAGTGTCCCTTCAGTAACATTCAATGCCAGCATCAACTGGTTCAGTTTAAATGGGTTAATGGCCATTTTAAATAAAAGACAATTGAAAACTACTTGTTTTCTAAATTATTTGGGTGCATATTAAATAAAAGCAAATTAAGTTTGGTCCACGTGTCCCTCCTATGGACAACATTGTGCAGAGTGAAAGAGACATTCAGGAGCACATCTCCGAATTTGAACCAGTGAAGATGGTATGGGTGAAGATGGCCGCTAGTCAGATGATTTAGTACAAGTAGACAAGGTACAGAAGGATAGATCCCAATGGAGGAATCCCAATGAGGGGCAAAAAATGATTGGCATAGTGATCATGCTGGGGGAATTGGAACTGGTTTATTATTGTTGCATATCAAGGTACAGTAAAAAGCTTGTCTAGTTCATACAAATTAATTAATTACGGTGTGTTGAGGTAGTACAAGGTAAAACAATAAGTGAATGCAGAATAAAGTGTAACAGTTACAGAAAAGGGGCAATTTAGGGGGACAAAAAGGAGCAGGATCATAGCAAAGTAGATTGTGAGGTCAAGTCCACTTTATTGTATTAGGGGATTGTTCAATGGTTGTATAACAGTGAGATAGAAGCTGCCCTTTAGCTTGCTGGTACAGGCTTTCAGGCTTTTGAATCTACAGCCCACTGGAGGGGTTGAGGAGAGTCTTTGATTATGCTGGTTGTTCTACTGAGGCAGCGCAAAGCAAAGACATAGGCCAAGGAGAGAAGACTGGTTTTTGCATGTGCCTCGTTTGTGTTTCCTGCATCTTATTTGTCAATCTGAAGAACTGTAATGGACATCACTGGAGGGAAAGAACTTACAGAAACCATACTTTACAAGCAAGAGGTAGACAAGGCCACACTTAACATTTCCGAAGACCACGGTGACAGCACCCACTATTTGCACACAGCAGAAGTCCTGGAGAAGCAAACACTCTGAGCTGCGCGATGTGGCTTTTGAGGTTCAGCTTTCACTTAACTGCATAGAACATAGAACAAAGAACAGTAAAGGCCCTTCAGCCCAAGATGTTATGCTGACCTTTTATCCTACTATAAAATCAACCTAACGCTTCTCTCCCCCACAGCCTTCCATTTTCCCATGGAAGTTGTTCTGTTGATTCAAATAATTTTAGGGTATTAAGTACCTTTGGTGATATGCCTTCTGGATCATTATACTTACCGGCAAGTTGGGTTAGTTGGGGTCATATTGTTTTTCCCAGAAACTGTGATCCACATGAGATAATGGGCCACCATGGAAACTCCCAAAATACCCCAGGGATAGGCCAGAATGTGATCTGCCTCACACAGCACCAAGCTGTGCTATCCTTGTTTGGGCAATTTTCTCTGGGTGCTTTAAGGGAACAAGCCGAAAATTTCAGTCCATGTTCCACCTTGCCTTCCAGCAATCTCTGAATGGTTAACTAATGGCATATTGCCTTAATTACTGACTGAACAATCTTCATAACTCTGCTGAGGAACCTCACAAAATGATTCAGCACATAGCAGTGCTCTTTAAAATGCATTGACCAACTTTACATACACCAGTACAGAAATCTACCTATTTTTGTCTGGTGTAGCCATATTGTGAACTTTGCTTTACATTTATTTTTACTTGGAAGAAAACTTGCTCTGCTCAGATTATGCTGATTCTAATTGTTAATACACTGCTGTGTCGAGGGATGGTTGGGGTTCCAATGATTGGTAGCCTAGCAGTTAGTGCGACACTATTACAGCTTATTGTGCTCCAGAGTTTGGAGGTCAAATTGGTGCTCTTCTGTAAGCCGTCTCTGTATGACCTCCCCATGGAATGTGTGGGTTCCCCGGTCTCCTCCTACAGTCCAAACCGTGATAGGTTAGGGTTAATCGGGATTGTAGGGCTGTTGGGGAAACATGGCTCAAAGGGCAGAAGGGCCTATTCCATGCTGTGTTGGATAATAAATAAACAAATTTGATTCGATCCTGCAAAATTCATCCACCTCCCATTACCAACTCAGATGAATGCCCATGGAGGAAAAAGGTAGAGGGATAATCTATGGAATATATGGAAGAGCTTGTAACATTCTATACTGAAGAAGGTACATAATAGTCATAGCCATAGTCATACTTCATTGATCCCGAGGGAAATTGGTTTTCGTTAAGTTGCACCATAAATAATTAAATAGTAATAAAACCATACATAATTAAATAGTATTATGTAAATTATGCCAGGAAGTAAGTCCAGGACCAGCCTATTGGCTCAGGGTGTCTGACCCTCCAAAGAAGGAGTTGTAAAGTTTGATGGCCACGGGCAGGAATGACTTCCTATGACGCTCAGTGTTGCATCTCGGTGGAATGAGTCTCTGGCTGAATGTACTCCTGTGCCCACCCAGTACATTATGTAATAAAGAGGCCAATGAGGGTATGTTTGTGGTCTTCTGCTGTTGCAGCCCACCTACTTCAAGGTTTGGTGTGTTGTATATTCAGAGATGTTCTTTTGCACGCCACTGTTGTAACAAGCGGTTATTTGAGTTACTGTGGCCTTTCTGTAAGATTGAACCAGTCTGGCCATTCCCCTCTGAACAAGGCATTTTTGCCCACACATCTGCTGATCAGTGGATGTTTTTTTTTTGTTTTCTGCACCATTCTCTGTAAACTCTACAGACTCCCTACACTAGAAAGAGTACAGAGAAAATGTTCAAGGGTGTGGCAGGACTGGAGGGCCTGAGTTATAAGGAAAGATTGAATAGGTTAGGACTTTATTCCTTGCAACAGAGGAGAATGAGGGGAGATTTGACAAAGGTATCCGAAATTATGAGAGGTATAGATAGGATAAATGCAAGCAGGACTCTTCCTCTAAGGTTGGATGGAGCTACAACTAGAGGCTATGGGTTAAAGGTGAAAAGTGAGAAGTTTAAGGGGAACATGAGGGGAAACTCAGACGGTTGTGAGAGTGTGGAATGAGCTGCCAGCACAAGTGGTACATGTGAGCTCGATTTCAATGTTTAAGAGAAGTTTGGATAGGTACCTGGATGTCAGGGGTATGGAGGGCTATGTTCCTGGCGCAAATTGATGGGAGTAGGTAGTTTAAATGGTTTGGCATAGACTAGATGGACCAAAAGGCCTGCTTCTGTGCTGTACTTTTCTATGATTCTATGACGGTCATGCGTGAAAATTCA
The DNA here is from genome assembly GCF_030028105.1 of Mobula birostris. Classification (NCBI taxonomy): domain Eukaryota; kingdom Metazoa; phylum Chordata; class Chondrichthyes; order Myliobatiformes; family Myliobatidae; genus Mobula; species Mobula birostris. The sequence continues at coordinate 211,948,045 of NC_092372.1, read as the reverse complement.
GAGATGAGCAATTTCTGAGATACTCAAACCACCTTGTCCGTCACCAACAATCATTCCACGGTCAAAGTCACTCAGATCACGTTTCTTCCCCATTCCGATGTTTAGTCTGAACAACAACTGAACCTCTTGACCATGTCTGCGTGTTTTTATGCATTGAGTTGCCACCAAATGATTGGCTGGTTAGATATTTGCATTAACGAGCAGGTGTAAAGGGGTACCTAATAAAGTGGCCACTGAGTGTGTTTGTAAAATAAATAAATTGTAATAATATACCGTCTTTCACATCCTCAGAATTTCTTGGAGTAACTTATAGCAAGTCAACTATTTCTAAATTGTGATTACTATTGTAATACGGGGAAGTATGACGAAATAGTGACCAGTCTTCTCCAAGCACAGAATACCCTTTGCTCACACAGATCTACACCATACTTTGTAAAAGACTGAACAGAATTGTCCTTCTTTCGAAGTTCCTTTTCCTCTCTGTACCCAAGACCAATGTGTGGCTAAGTGCTCTTGCCTGATACATACATCAGCCATGTTGTCACTCTTTGTCTCTCTATACAACACTCTCACATGCAACACATTCTACTGTGCAAACTTACACATACACAAGGGCGCACAAGTGCATGCTTTTGTGCTGACAAGCCCAACACACAGACAGATGGAGAAGCTCACAGATGCACACAGGACAGACAAGTATACAAGTTGGGACACACACACACACACACACACACACACACACACACACACACACACACGCACTCCCTCTCATACATACACACACGCTCTCTCTCTCACACATTCATACACACTCTCACACACATACATACACACACTCTCACACATACACACTCTCTCACACATACACACACACACTCATACATACACACACACTTTCTCACATACACACACACTCTCTCACATACATACACACACACTCTTTCTCACACTCTCACATACATACACACACTCTTACACATACACACACAGCCATACACATTCTCTCACACGCACGCACCCTCCCTCTCACACGCACATTCAGATACATACACACACAATCTCTCTCTCTCTCTCTCTCTCTCTCTCTCTCACACACACACACACACACACACTTATACATTCAGACACACGTGCAGACTGTCTCAGGCACACAAAGATTCTCTCTCAGGTATATACACAACCTCTCATACGCACACAGAGAACCTCTCTCATTCATACACATACACACACACACACACACAGTAATTGATAAAGCCATGGGCAGGTACACTTACATGTAAGTATTTGCACACATAGGCTTCTAGACAAGCACACAAACAGGGATATAGAAGGTTGCAAATGCACAATACCAGTTAATTTAAAATTCACAAATACGCAGGCCGATTCATACTGAAAGAGACAGAAATGTATGTGCATCTAGACACTAAAATGCAAACAAACACAATGACAAATTTGTCTATAAACTGATTAGCAAAGTGACATGCTCCGCCATACAGATATACAATTAAATGGACACACACGCTCTGACCAGAGAAGTAGACAGATGCCACATTCAGACAGTCACAAATACACAGACACACAAACTCCCAGACGTAAATGCAAACATAAAAGCTGAAAGAAGAAGCAAACACACTCCTGCACGAGGATACAAAACACAGTACAGTACTGAATACGCACACAGATGCATAGGAATACACAGGCAGGCACATATACACAACCTCCTGCACTAACGCAGCGATATTGAGTTTGACATACAAGCTTTTTGTGGTACATTAATTACCTGGAGCACAGACCTTAGGGAGGTCCTACCTGCCACAAGCCCTTCCGTCAGAATCATTTCACACGTGAGCAGAGGCAGTGTCTTATGAGTGCCGGCAAGACTCCTTCCTCCCTCCTGCCGGTGCTGGTGCATGCTCAGTGCGACGGGGACAAAACCTCAGTCAGTTGTCTCCTGAAGCTTTGACTGCCCAGTGCCGGTTGCCAGGCAGTTATCAGTTGCCGTGACGACTGCAGAGGCTGTAGCTCATTCAGGAGCAGAAGATTCTTAACCTTCCAATCTGCATCATCTTCCCTCCACTGAAGACTGCCGGACTGTTTGCTTCTCTGCTTCTTTCCGCCTCTTTGTTTTCTGCCGCGGTTCTCTCACTGTTTCCTTTAAATGCTCTTGACTGCCGAGAGGACAGGGATCCCTCTGCACTCTGCCGCTCACATCCTGACACCTCTGCGGTGGGAGCGAGTTGGGCAAGATGACCACTGCGAAGGACGGGGCTGCTTCGGGGAAGGGAGTCCAGCAACAGGAACAGGTATTTCTGCCTTTAGTTCAGACTTTTTCTTTAGTGGTCCATCCACTAGCATCAGTTTTGTCTTGTACATGTGACGACTGAAAGCACTTGACACAGCTTTATCCATCAGCTCAAGTAAATGCCCAACCGGATAGACTGTGTGTGTATGTATGTGTCTGTGTGTGTGGTCAGAGGCGGGTGGCTGTTGGAGATTGCTTCACTTATGTTATGACTTGGAATTACTTGGGATATTGTCATGCAAACCTTGGTCAGTTGCCAGGTTCATCGGGTGCAACACTCTCAGTGATTTGCTAAATAGTGGCAAAGTACCAGCAAAAGGAGTATGGGGGTGGGAGGGTGGGTGGGTAGGTAGGTCTGACGAGGTCTAGGTATGACCTATGACCCCTCACAGGCTGACCACCACAACATGCATCAGCTTTCAAAGCTGGCTGTGTGTCACCATTTGAGTGAAATGAGCAACTTACTCCTGTGCCCAGCTGCCCTGGTTGCTTGGCACCGACTCTCCCTCTTTCTTTTTCCTTCTGTCTGCCCTGTGTCTCCCGCGCCCCCTTCTTTATCATGTACTGGGTGTCTACAGACTGTCAAGAGGGGGATCATATTCACAGGATGGCAGAGAACAAGTGCGGAGTGTTGTCCACTGAGTTAGATTAATCATTCGTGAGGATAGCACAGGCACGGCAGAATGGAAAGGCTCCAGTTTTGTATAATTCTGTTATTTTTTCCCCAATTCCTTAATTTCTGTCTTTCTTCCTTCCATTCCCGATCCTTTACTTTTAAACCCAAAACATTTAGCACTGGGATGTTCTGTAAGTTGCTCCAAGGGTCTGTGTTTTAGGGGACAATGCCTTAAATGGTCTCTCATTGAGTTGACTTAACTGAAGAGATAAGGAAGCTGGTCTAAATGTTGCTCAGCTTCCCCTGCGTTGAACAGGTGAATCGAGATGCAGGGACAAGTTTGCATCAAGAATCTCCCCCCCAAAAAAAAATCAGTGCGCTACTGGTATAGAGCTGTTTTGTAGCAAGTAATCTGCACGAGCCCCCGAAAGAACAAAGCTGCTCTAAAACAGATGAGAGGAGGCAAGCTTAACACAAAGGCAATATCTCTGTGTGAAACTATCAGGAGGGAAAGAAATTAAATTAGTTTTGAAGGTTAAAGGGACACTTCAACTATGACAGAGGAGTCTTGTGCCTTTTTACATATAAATTGAGTCTCTTACTACATATTTTCATATGCTGTACCTTTATATGTCTGAGATTCTCTCTCTCACCAAGATAGGCTTAATAAGACCATAAGAACAGAATTAGACCTTTCGGCTCATTGAGCCTGCTCTGCCATATCATGGCTGATTTATTATCCCTCTCAACACCATTGTCCTGCCTTCTCCCTGAAACCTTTGATGCCCTTACTAATCAAGGACCTATCAACCTCCACTTTAAAGATACTCATTGACTTGGCCTCCACAGCAGCCCTTGGCAATGAATTCCACAGGTTCACCACCCACTGGCTAAAGAAATTCCTCCTCATTTCTGTTCTAAGCGGATGTCAATCTATTCTGAGGCTGTGGCCTTTGATCCTAGACTCCCCCCCATGTAGGAAGCACCCTCTCCATATCCACTCTATCTAGCCATTTCAAAATTTGATAGGTTTCAATGAGATCGCCCTGATTCTTCAAAAATCAAGCATAGGAATGCATACGGAAATTTTGTCAGTTATACCTGCGTCTATAGCACCTTTCCCTCATTCAGAAGTGAGGTCTGTAACCTTAACCCTCAGTCAACTCTTTCCTAGAGAGTTGAGCACAAACTCTGGTGCTCTTGAACAGTGATGAGAGAACACTGCACCAGCAGAGCTTCTATCTGATGAGAATGAAACCTGATGTTATGCTTTGGAACTCCAAAATATAAAACTGATCCAAAGAAAAACAAGGGAGTCCGGAATGAGTGCACATCAGTTTAATTTGTACTTTTAGCGAGTCACGCGCTTATGATTTGGTGGCGTGATGACGTATGCCATTTGCATACTTCTACGTATAACCCATGATGAATTATTTAAACAAGAATGTTTAATCGAACAGTATATTGATAATATTACTCAAATATTAGTGAAATATTAAACACACAGCACCTGACACTCTGTCTGAGTTCCGGTCTTTGAAGCACAACAACCTCCAAACTCCTTGACAAGATTGTAGTTCTCTTGAAGAAATTCTCCCTGTACTGAAGACTTAACCACAGGAATGGGTGTAGAACCAGACAGGGTAGGATGGGGGAATTACTTTCCCTGAACAACATTAGTGAACTAGATGGATTCTTACCACCATAGAACTATAGTTTCATGGTTACTGTTACTTAGATCAGTTTTCTAATTCATTTGGTTACTTGAATTTCACTATCCCAGCTGATGAGATGGGACACAAAATCATATGAGTCAATAATTCTTCCTTACTTATGGTCTTCCCACGGCACAACAAGAGCAGCTCAGCTCCATCTGCAAGCTTTAGCCATCCCAGGAACCATCCCAGGAACGAAAGGGTACCTGCTGGAGCCTAGAAGATTGGGGGTGGCGGGGGGGGGGGATCTCATTGAAACATTGAATATTGAAAGGCCTGGATAGAGAGGAACTGGAGAGGATGTTTCCTATAGTTTCCCAACATAGAACATTATAGCACAGTACAGTCCCTTTGGCCCACGATGTTGTACTAAATTCTAACCTACCCCAAGATCAATCTAACCTTTCCCTCCCACATAGCCCTCCATTCTTCATCCTTGTGCATATCTAATATCCTAATGTACCTACCTCTACCATCACCCATGCACCCACCACTCTCTGTGTAAAATACTGACTTCTGATGTCCCCCTAAACTTTGCTTCAATCACCATCTAATTATATGCTCTTTTATTAGCCATTTTACTCTGGGATAGATCACTGGCACTCCACTCTCAGACACCTCCTCATACCTACCCTTGGAAGAGGACTCCACCGGAAAACTCTCTCCGACACCATCACTGACCTCATCAACTCTGGAGAACTGCCATCCACTGCCAGTAAACTCTAAGTTCTCTTACCCTGCATTGCTCATTTCTACCTCCTGCCAAGAACCACAAACTTGACTGTGCGGGTAGGTCAATAGTCTCTATCTGCTCCTGCACCACTGAAATTGTGTCCACATACTTCGACTCTATTCTCTCCCCCTTGGTTCAGTCCCTTCCCACCGACATCCACCACATTTCTTACTCTCTCTTCTTACCACCTCATTTTCAGCGTGGATGTCCAGTCCCTATACACTTCTATTCCCCATCAAGAAGGCTTTAAAGATCTCCACTTCTTTCTCAATAAAGGAACCAACCAGTCGCTCTCCACCACCACCCGACTCCATCTGGCAGAACTGGTCCTCACCCTCAACAATTTTTCCTTCACCTCCCACTTTCTCCAGGCTCGAGGTGTAGCCATGACACCTGCATGGGCCTCAGCAGTGCCTGCCTTTTTATTGGCTATGTAGAACAGTCCATGTTCCAAGTCTTCCCTGGTAGTGCTCAGTTCTTCCTCTGCTACATTAACAATTGCATTGGTGCTGCTTCATGCACCCATGCTGAGCTCATCAATTTCATCAACTTTGCCTCCAACATTCACCCTGCCCTTAAATTCCGTTGGTCCATTTCTGACACCTCCCTCCCCTTCCTCAATTTCTCTGTTTCCATCTCTGGAGACAAACTGTCGACTGACATCTTTTATAAACCTATCAATTCCCATGGTTATCTTGACTATACATCTTCCCACCCTATCTCCTGTAAAAATGCTATTCCCTTTTCTCAGTTCCTTCGTTTCCACCACATCTGATCCCCCAAGATGTGGCTTTCCTTTCCAGGACATCAGAGATGTTCTCTTTCTTCAAAGAAAGGGGTTTCCCTTCCTCTACCATTGATGCTGCCCTCACCTGCATCTTCTCCATTTCCTGGACATCCATGCTCACCCCATCATCCCACCACCTTTATAGTGGTAGGGTTCCTCATCCTTACCTACCAACCCATGAGCCTTCACATCCAGTACATCATTCTCAGCAAGTTTCACCATCTCCATAGGGATCCTACCACCAAACATACTTTTACCTCCCCTCCCGCCCACTTCCTGCAGGGATTGCTCCTTCCATGATTCCCTTGTCCATTCAGCTCTCCCCACTAACCTCCCTCCCGGCACATCCCTGCAAGTGTCCCAAGTGGAGGCGACATTTCACTTGTGAATCTGCTGGGGTCATCTATTGTGTCCAATGCGCCCTATGCGGCTTCCTCTAGATTGGTGAGAGCCGCTGTAACGTCAGTGACCACTGCGTTGAGCACCTCCACTCCATCCTCAAAAAGCAGAACTTCCCGGTGGTCAAACATTTTATTTCTGATTTCCATTCCAATTTTGACATGTTGGTCCATGGCCTCCTCTTGTGCCATGATTGGGCCACCCTCAGGATGGAGGAGCAACACCTTATATCCCATCTGGCTAGCCTCCAACCTGATGGCATGAATATTGATTTCTCCTTATCATAAAACAAGAATTTCCCTTCCCCTTCCCTCTTCTTCTATTCCCCACTTTGGCTTCTTACTTCTTCTCACCTGCCTATCACCTCTCCCAGGTCCCCTCCTCCTTCCCTTTGACCTGTGCTCCACTTTCCTATCCTATCAGATTCCTTCTTTTCTAGCCTTTTACCTTTCCCACCCACCTGGCTTCACCGATCACCTTCTAGCCATCCTTCTTACCCAACCTCCAACTTTTTATTCTGGCGTCTTCCCACTCCTGAAGAAGGGTCTTGGCCCAAAACATCGACCATTTATTCATTTCCATAGATGCTGCCTAACCTGCTGAGTTCCTCCAGCATTTTGTGTGTGTTGCTTTGGATTTCCAGCACCTGTGGTATCTCTCCTGTTTATGATTTGCCGCTCTACTTATGCCTCTTATCATCTAATCACCTTTATCAAGTCAGCTCTCATCCTCCTTCACTCCCTAGCTCACTCAACCTATCCTCATAGGACATGTAATCTTATCCAGACTACATCATAATAGATCTCCTCTGCACCCTCTCTAAAGCTCCACATCTTTCCTATAATGAGGCACCAGAGCTGAGCATAATCTTCTCTGGTTTCCTCCATAAATAATGACTCTCTTCGAATATTATGCACTTCTGCACCAGAGACTAGTTTCATTTCTTTATTTTTAGCAGGTGTTGTGGTAAATAATGAATAAAAAAAACATAGTTATTTTTCTAACAGTGGAGTTTCCTCCCATTAATTGTTGGCGTTAATGAGCCGGCTGTGAGGCGGATAGAGAGAAAAGGTCCTTTGATGAGATTTTGTACAGTTGCTAATGAGTGGCATTCTTTCTTCGAGCTTTATATTTTTTTTCCAAGCAGATCTTCAAAACTTTTCAGAGCAGATGAAGGCCATTTGGCCCATCTTATCTGTACTAGGTCTATAAAATTATCCTTGCTCCCTTAATCTTTCCTATCGCAGTGCAGATTTTTACTTTTTAAACTGTGTATCCAATTAAGGTGTTTCGTAGTTTTCTTTGTTTTATATTTTGCCTCAAGTAGTCACTGGGCATCACCAGTGCCATCTTAAACCAGAAGTGTAACATTATATTGTATTTAAAGCTACACACAAAGGAGCTGGAGTAACTCAGTGGGTCAGGCAGCATCTGAGGGTAGTAATAGTCATGCAATCATTCGAATTGAGTAAGGGGTTGTCAACAGGTGGCCCTCAGGTGCTGTAGAGGCTGATCTGGCATAATGAATAAGGAAGCGGACATTATATTTAAAATCAGATGAATTCTTTTTTTCCGTGGGAAAATGGAGTTAGGCAATGGTTCAGCCATTTAAATGGTTAAAGCCTTGAGGAACTGAGTGGATGTATTGTGCTTTCTTATTCTGGCTCTTCTCCCTTCCTTTCCCGTCCCATTGAAGGATCTCAGCCCGAAACACCGTCTCATTATTCCTCTCTGTAGATGCTCCCTGAGCTGCTGAGTTCATCCAGTATTTCGTGTGTGTTGTTGTACCTCTGATTAGATTGCGTGGATAAAATGGTCCACATGGTCATCTCTTCTGCAGTTGATTATACCCTTTCGTGTATAATCTCAATAGATTTGTCTCCTATAGTCGCACCTCCTGTACCTAATAAAGTGGCCACTGTGTGTTTGTTCATGGTCTTCTGCCGCTGCAGCCCATCCTCTTCAAGGTTCGACATGATGTGCGTTCAGAGATGCTCTTCTGCATACCGCTGTTGTCATATGTGGCTATTTGAATTACTGTTGCCTTCCTGTCAGCTTGAACCGCTCTGACCTTTCTCATTAACAAGGTGTTTTTGCCCACAGAACTGTCGTTCACTGAATGCTTTTTGCTTCTTACACCATTCTCAGTAAACTCCCTAGATGTGAAAATTCCAGGAGATCGGCAGATACTCAAACCACCCGAATGGCAGCAACAATCATTCCATGGTCATAGTCACTTAGATCACATTCCCTCCCCATTCTGATGGTTGGCCTCACCAAATGAACCTCTAGACTATGTCTGCATGCTTTTCTGCATTGAGTTGCTGCCACATGATTGATGAGATATGTGCATTAATTAGCAGGAATACAGGTGTACCTAAGTAAGTGGCCATTGAGTGTACCTTCATTCACGTTTTGCCAAGGCAATTTGATCAATTTTTCCACACTCTCTTACTTTTCCTTAGGGCTCTGTATTTTTCAATTATGTATTCAATTATTTTAGGAAACATAGAAAACCTACAGCAAAATACAGGCCCTTCAGCCCACAAAGCTGTGCCAAACATGTCCTTACCTTAGAAAGTATCTAGGGTTACCCATAGCTCTCTATTTTTCTAAGCTCTATGTACCTATCCAGGAGTCTCTTAAAAGACCGTATTGTTTACTCCTCCACCACCGCCACTGGTAGCCCATTCCATGCACTCACCACTCTCTGCGTAAAAAAACCCGTGACATCTGCCCTGACATCCCCTCTGTGCCTACTTCCAAGCACCTTAAAACTATGCCCTCTCGTGCTAGCCATTTCAGCCCTGGGAAAAAGCCTCTGACTTTTTTTTTATATTTCCATTTTAGCCCTCTAAAAATAATTGCTGATTACTAATCCTTAAAAATGGCTGGTGATTTTTTATTGAAACCATTGCATTGAGATGCAGCTGAATAAATTGTGTTTTCTGCACCAAGTTCATCATAGTGTTCGCTCACTACAGTATACACTTCATGCTATCTAGTTCCTTTGGTGCTAATGCTCTGCCTTCCTATACAGAAGGATACTGTCTGGAGCCACCTATCGTTCTTACAGATAGCTAACAGTTAAATTTTCTCTTCCTCACTGGTAGCTGGTTTTGATTCACTAGGGACAGGACATGCACAACAGCTGAGTTCAACTCAACTCCAATTTCCAGAAATACGAAAAAAACCATCTGACTTTGTCTGCACCTTGAGAAAGACAAAACCCTGTTTGGAAATATCTTGGTTGTGAGCCAGGGCATTGGTTCGTTAAATACACTGATTTTGAGGTAAGGTCAGGTCCAATGTGCAGCTGCAAATTCAAGATGAAAAATGAGAATTGAGGTCGCACTATTCAACTTCAAAAATATGTCCAAGAAATAGTTATAACCACAAGGTTGTTATTGTTGTGAAAATGGTGACTGAACAATCACATGATTGGTTTCATTATGTTCTTCAGCATTTTCTTGGAGTTTGTCAGCAGTCAATCTGCTGAAGATCCATTTTTAACTGTTGATAAAGAAATGTCCCTTATTTAGTACCATTGCCCCAGTTTCTTTTGTGTGTGTGTGTGTGTGTGTGTATGTATGTGCACGCATTTGCATGCATATACATTTGTACATAGCTATGAGTATGTGTATATATACAGTATGTAGTCTCCATGTGTGTGCACATCTCTGTGTGCATACATTTACTATATGTGTATGTACCTGCTAAGCAAGTTTGTGTGTATGCAGGAGTATCTCCATGTAGGAGCCGATGTGCGTGGTATGTGTGTGCACATGTCCACGGAAATGTGTACTCGTCGGCCTTCATATGTGTGTGTGCCTGTGTGTGTATATGCATGTGAGCGTGCATCTGGATGTGTCTTATTATGTGCATCTCTGTGTGTATTTCTATGGATATTCAGTAGATATTCAGTAGTTAATTGGGCATTCGGTTAATAGGGGCAGCTGCTTATCTGGGACACCTCTTAAAGAACAAAAATTAATAGAGAAAATAGCTGGGATTCCTTTCATTTATTTGGACACCGTGCAGCTTAACTGGGGTGGGAGACTGTTGCAGAACAGTTTCTGACTGGTGCCAGATGTGCACTGGTGCAGCTATTAGACACTATAGCATGCTTAGAGCAAACAGTTTTTAAATAGCGTTAGTTGTGTGTTTGTGTTCAAAAAACAGTGATTTTCTTGTCACTGATATTTGGTGAGAAATGTGCAGTAAGACAATTCAGAACAGTTTTGCTCACTGTGGTTTGAAGCTTTCAGGTTTGAAGATGCCAGAAATGACTGGAAGTGAAAATAAAACTATGAATAATTTTTAACGATATCACCAATCATCTTGAAAGTTATAATGAAAATGAAGATTTGGAGGATACGATCAAACATTTTCACTACTTCAACAAGTTAGGAATTGAGAAGAATTTGAAAATTTTGGCAATCATCTTGATTGTTATAATGAAAATGAAGATTTGGAGGATGCAATTGTCAATAATATTGTATGAAGGCTGTCCATTATCTGCGCTGCTTTTGTTCATTTACAGTCAATCAAAAGAACGTGCCAACGTATACTAAATGAATTTCATTGTCGATAACTAGTTGGAACTAATAGTTTTATATTACTGTAATAGTTAGCATTTTAATTTGTTCTGTATTACATTTAAGTACATTTTTTGCTCAGTTAATTGGTGGTTTGTCTTTTTTATATCTTTTTTAACTATTTCCGCTACAAACTTTGATTATTGGGGAAGCCACTTAATTTGGATAAAATGTACTGGTCACGATGTTTTCCAATGAACCGGCACAGTATATGACTGTGGATGTGCTTGCATATATCTAAAAGTTTTCGGGCCATGTTAGATATTGTGCGCATATTGTATGCACGAATGTTTGTGTATACATGTACACATTTGAGCTCATGTGGTGTTTGTGAGTTTGTATGCATGTGTTTCTGAGAGGTAGGAAAAGCCCAATTTCTAGATTAAGGGCCAAATTTACAAAGCACAGAGGGCTGATATTCGCTCCTCAGAAGTGTTCAATGCACCCTGCATTGGCAGCTCATCAGACTAGAGATTATTATCGATCCTCCTGCTTGACTTGATGCAGACATCAGGGAGTATGGAATCAAAATGGGATTAGGAACGGTAATCCCATGGCTCCTGCGTAGGCCTGCAATTGTGCTTTTTGATCTGTGCTGCTCTTGATTTATGGGTAGCGATGGGGGAGCACTGTTTGTGATAGAGCCCACATCCTCCTCCCCTACTCAGCAGTGCTGAGTTTTAGAAAGAAGCCCTTTATCTTGTAACGGGCACTTATTTATATAGGAAGTTTTCGGGCCATTTAGATGTCAGCCTGCTGGATTACAGATTTTACAGTAAATGCAGTGGCTGTAGAATTGGACGCAGCTCATTTCACTGCTACTGTGATATGATTTACTTCAATATAAAAAGCCAAAAAATACTGCAGTTAATGAAAATTGGAAATTAAAAAAACAGTAACCATTGGGAAAAATACTCAGCAGGTCAGGCGGCATATGTGGAAAAGAGGAACAGTTAATATTTCAGATCAGAAAATGGAAATCTTGAGCAACACACTCACAATGCTGGAGCGACACAGCAAGTCAGGCAGTAGCTGTGGAAATGAATAAACAGCGGACGTTTTGGGCCCAGGCTAGTCACCAGAAGTGCAGGATAGCAGAAAGCTAGTATAGCTCACAGGGAAATTGGTAATTGGTTTATTATTGTCAGATGTATTGAGACACTGTGAAAAACTTTAGTTTGCATGCCATCCAGACGGACCACACTTAGATACAGTGTGGTAATAGAAAAGGGTAAAATTGAAGAATATAGTGTTGAAGTTGCAGAGATACTGCAGTGCACGTAGACACATAAAGTGCAAGGGCCATGGTGAGGTCAACTGAGAAATCAAGAGTTCATCTTTAATGTAAGAGATTCTGCAGATGCTGGAAATCTAGAACATCACACTCAAAATGCTGGAGGAACGCAGCAGTTCAGGCATCATCTATGGCGGGCAGTTGTAGAAAGGGCTATCCCTGCAAAATGCTGAAAGGGGAGCAGAATGGAATATGTATCTAGTGGAGGAATTTTGTTGGAGCCAACTGAAATTGCTAAGGATGGTCTATAAATCTTTGGTTAGGCTGCACAAAGAGACTTGTGGGCAATTTTGGTCACCCCATTGAAGGAAGGGTGTAGAAACTTTGGAAAGTGTGCAGAGGGGATTATCAGAATGCTGACTGAATTAGAAGATGGGAGCTATAAGGAGAGATTGAAGGAACTTCTGTTGTTTTCTCTGAAGCATCGGAGGCTCAGGGGAGGCTTGATAGAAGTTTATAGAAGTGATTACGATTTTTAAAGTTTTCTTGAATGCAGAAAGCATTTCTAATGCAGACACAGTAAAAGTTATTGGAGTAGGCCTGAGTGTGACTCAAACACAGAAGTTTCCATAGATCCAACGAAAAGATAGGTATATCTTCATAAAAGTAACCATAGCTGAAGTATAGCAATTAGTGCATCACTTTACAGCTTCAACTCTAAGATCGGGGTTTAATTTCTGCTGTTCTCTCGAAGGAGTTTGTACACTCTCCTTGTGAACACATGGCATTCCTCTGGGTGCTGTGGTTTCCTCCCACATTCCAAAAACATACGGTTAAGGTTAATAAGTTGTGGGCATGCTACGTTGGCGTCAGAACTGTGGCGACACTTGTTGCTGCCCAGCACAATCCTCGCTAATTTGATTTGGTGCACACGACACATTTCACTGGATTTTTTATGTACCTGTGACAAATAAAGCTAATCTTTGATTTGGAGAAAGTGAGTGAAGAAGTTAATAAATGCAATGACAAGTTCAGCAAGGTGAACAAGTGTGTTGATTGAGGGAAACCGGTTGTCTTCTATTCTATGAAGAAGTGGCAGACCTTTTGGTCCTTCTGGTATCTGTTGAAGCTTCAGTGAGATGGTACACCCATGGATTGTTTAGGAGGAAGGAATTGAAAACAGTGACAGATACACAAAATGTCACAGATGTAAGGGGGAGAATTGGATGAGACGAGAAAGAATGGTGTCAAGGTAGGGAGATGTAAGTTCAATAGCAAAATGCTGATTTGAAGCAATGGGTTTGCATGGACGGTCCTGGATGTGAGTCTTGGGCAGAAGGTAGAAGTTGGTTCTGCAAGGCTGGGACACTGCAAGATGGAGTGAGGTTCTCCTGAGGTAATATAGAGCCCTGGTTAGACCACACTTGGAATATTGGCAGCAGGCAGTGAAGAAAGCTAATGGCATGTTGGCCTTCATAACAGTGGGAGTTGAGTATAGGAGCAAAGAGGTCCTTCTGCAGTTGTACAGGGCCCTGGTGAGACCACACCTGGAGTATTGTGTACAGATTTGGTCTCCAAATTTGAGGAAGGACATTCTTGCTATTGAGGGAATGCAGCGTATGTTCACGAGGTTAATTCCCGGGATGGCGGGACTGTCATATGTTGGAAGATTGGAGCGACGGGGCTTGTATACACTGGAATTTAGAAGGATGAGAGGGGATCTGATTGAAACATATAAAATTATTAAGACATTGGACACGCTAGAGGCAGGAAACACGTTCCCGATGTTGGGGAGTCCAGAACCAGAGGTCACAGTTTGTGAATAAGGGGTAGACCATTTAGAACGGAGTTGAGGAGAAACTTTTTCACCCAGAGAGTTGTGGATCTGTGGAATGCTCTGCCTCAGAAGGCAGTGGAGGCCAATTCTCTGGCCGCTTTCGAGAAGGAGTTAGATAGAGCTCTTAATGATAGCAGAATCAAGGGATATGGGGAGAAGGCAGGAACGGGGTACTGATTGTGGATGATCAGCCATGATCACAGTGAATGGCGGTGCTGGCTCAAAGGGCCGAATGGCCTACTCCTGCACCTATTGTCTATTGTATTCGGTTATGGTCACCTCATTATAGGAAGGATGTGGGAGCTTTAGAGAGGGTGCAGAGGCGATTTATCAGGATGCTGCTGGGGTTAGAGAGCATCCCTTATGAGGATAGGTTGAGCAAGCTAGGGCTTTTCTCTTTGGAGGGAAAGAGGATGAGAAGCGACTAAAAGGAGGTGTCCAATATGATGAAGCTTAGATTGAGTGGATTACCAGAGACTTTTTTTCCCAGGGTGGAAATTGCTAATGCATGGGGGCATAATTTTACGGTGATTGGAGGAAAGTAGAGGGGGCAATGTTAGAGATAGGTTTTTTTTACACGGAGGGTTGTGGGTGCGTGAAATGCCCTGCCAAGGCTGGTAGTAGAGGGAGATATGTTAGGGACATTTAAGAACCACTTAAATAGGCACATGAATGATAGAAATAGGGAGGCCCCTGTTGGAGGGAAGGGTTGGATTGATCTTAGAGTAGGTTATAAGCTCTGCACAACATTGTTGGCTGAAGGACCTGTACTGTGTTGTAGTGTTTGATGTTCTCTGTAATGAGGTCTGTGACGACATGGGAAACAATGACTTGATATTTAATGGTGGGACCATGGTTCAGATGGAAATATGGCGATGCATCCACAAGATGGGGTTTGCTAAAATACAACAGCACCACCCTTCTTGGCAGGTTTGCTAATAACGTCAGGGCTGGTTCATTGTGGGAAGCCAAAGGGCAGTGGTTAGGGTACTTACTGCCTGCTGCCAGGGTTCATCACTGCATGATGATTGAGATGGTCAATGCACCATTGACACTGACAGGTGAATGGAATGAGAGAAGGTAAGAGGTCAAAGTGGAAAGATCAGAAGGGATGTTAAATCAGAGCAAGAAGGAGGAGTGGTTTATGGGAGAAGGATCAGGAGGAAGCCAATGGTTGTTGGAGTTGATGATCTTTGACAACTGAAAGCAAGGCAAATTGTTTTCTGTTGCAGCACCAAATATGGAACTTCAGAGTATTATGGCTTTGAGACAGAGAGAGCTGGTGTAACTGCCGACAGAGGTCAAGAGCATGTGCTGAGGTTTGGCACAGAGTGCGGATCTCAGGATGTAATCGCATCGTAGAGCAGTTCTGCAATGAAATAGGCCCTTCAGCCCATAAAACCCATGCCCAACAGTTATTCTGCCTAGTCTCATCAACCCTTACCTAGACCATAACCCTCCATACTCTTCCCATTCATGTACTTATTGAAACTTTGCTTAAATATGGAAATTAAACCACTTCCACCATTCCACTGGCAGCCCGTTCCACACTCTCACCACCCTCTGAGTGAAGAAGTTCCCCTTCAGGTTCCTCTTAAATATTCCAACTTTCACCTTGACCTATTACCTCTAACTCTACTCTCACCCAACCTGCTTGCATTAACCCTATATGAGGACTGACGTGAGTAGTCAAAATCTTAATCCTATGGTCGGGATATCAGAAAATAAGAGAGCTTTGGTTTAAAGTGAGAGGAAGGGGTTTTAAAGGAAATCTAAGTAATGGAGTCAAAGAGTCACACAGCATGGAAACAAGATCTTTGGCCCAACTGGGTGCCATTTTCATGTATTTAGCCCATTTTCTCCTAAACCTTCGTTATCCATGTAGCTCTTAAATATCAATAAAGTACCTGCCTCAACTACTTCCTCTGGAAGCTCATTCCATACACTACCACCTTCTGGGTGAAAACTGTCTCCATTAGGTTCCTATTAAATCTAAGGAGAAGGTATTTTGAACAGATAGTGATTGATATCTGGAACACACTGCCAGAGGAAGTGATGGAAACAGATACAACTTCTAGATTTGAGTCATTCTGACAGACAATAGGCAAGGCATACAGGCAATTGATATTGGAGTGGACAAGAAAAAAATCACCAAACTGCCATACTGTGCTGTACCATTCTATGGGAATTTATAATCGGAGTCATACAGCCATACTTTCTATGATAAGCTGAAATGATGTGGCATTAAGCTCCTCTGTCTATGCATTGTGTTGTCAATGATCAAACGGTTTGAACTCACACCAGTGTCTACTCATACCTGTGTGCCAGTGGCCATATGTGTAATTTGTTTGTGTAATTCTCGGCCCAGTTGGTAAACGTTATACATGCAAGATATGGCACTGATCCAACAGTGAGAATATTTGTGAGCAGTTGCAATGTATCGGTGTAAAATTGGAAAACACTACTCTACACGCTGTACACCCACGAATGTGTGGCAAGGCACAGTTCAAATGCATCTATAAATTTGCCAATGATACAACCATTGTTGGCAGAATTTGAGATAGTGAGTGGGAGGCGTACAGGAGCGAGATAGATCAACTTGTTGGGGTGTGTCACAGTAACAACCTTGCACTCAACGTCAGTAAGACAAGGACTTCAGAAAGAGTAAGACGAGGAAACACACCAGTCCTCATCGACGGATCAGAAGTGGAAAGAGTAAGCAGCTTAAAGCTCTTGGGTGTCACCATCTTTGAGGATCTATCCTGGGCACAACATATCGATGCAATTACAAAGAATGCTTGACCGTGACTGTATTTCATCAGGAGAATTGGTATGTCATCAAAGACACTTGAAAATTTCAACAGATGTATCACGGAGAGCATTCTAAGTGGCTGTATCACCCTCTGGTGTGGAGGGGCCTCTGCACAGGATCGGAAGAAAGTTGTAAACTCTTCCAGCTCCATCATGGGCCCCAGCATTCAGGACACCTTCAAATATCATTGCCTCAGAAAGGTGGCGTCCATCATTAAGGACTCCCATCATTGATACCATCAGGGAGGAGGTACAGGAGCCTGAAGACACACACTCAATGATTTAGGGACAGCTTCCTCTCTCTGCCATCAGATTTCATGAACACTATTTTTTTCCCTCTTTTTGCACTACTTATTTAATTTAATTGTTTTGTGTTTACTTCTTATTGTAATCTACAGTTTTTATTATTACGTATTGCAATGTACTTCTGCAAAATGTCAAATTTCACGGCATATGCCAGTGATATTAAACAGTTCTGATTCTGAGTCTGTGGATCAATGGAAAGGTATGACCAAATTTCAACATGAGAGAAGGGTTAAGGGTAAGAAATCAGCTTCCTAGAGCAGGATTACAAGTAGTTTCAGGTCGATGTGTGTAGGGGGATGTGTTTGTGTGCAATCAGTTTATTCCTTATATATTGATTGAGTAACAAAAAAAATGTGCCTCTTCCATTCTCAGTGCAGATGTGTCCAATTTTGTGCACCTCTATCTCCTTCTCTTTCTAGAGTTTTAACACCCCCTCCTCTCTCTCACTACGTGACTCTGAATGGTATCTTTTTATTCATTCACCTGTTACAAATCTCTGTGAGAGATATTCCCCACTGATCCTAAAAGGAGCAAGGCAGTTCAATAAAGTGGTTAAAATGATATATGGCATGCTTTCCTTAAATCATTGAAGAATAGAATAAAAGTGTAGGGAGGCTGTACTGGATCTGAATACAGTACTAATTAGACCACAGCTTGAGCACCAAGTCTAGTTCAGTTACCCATATTACAGGAGAAACTGCAGAGGAGACTTAACAGGTTATCACCAGAACCAGAAAATTGTCAATGGAGGCACAAGTGACTGGAGATGTGAAATTTGGACCACAGTCTGCTGGAGGAGCTTAGTGGTTCAAACAGAATCTGTGGGAGGAAAGACATTGTCAAAGTTTCAGAAACCCTGCGTCGGGACTGAGAGTGGAGAGGCCAAGCTGGCCAGCACAAAGGGGACAGGCAAGAAAGGATTCCGAGCTGATTGGCGGACTGAGGAGGGTTGTTAGTTGACAGGCAGGTGGTGCCAAGTAGGGTAGGTGAGTGGGAGGGTGGCAGATGAAGGACAGACGGCAGCAGTCAGAGAGCAGAGGAGCATTTCAGAGACTCCTCGATAGGCACATGAGTATGCAGAGAAAGGAGGGATATGGCCAATGTGCACAAAAAGGGATTAGGTTAACTAGGAGAAATAGGTTTAATTGTGGGCTGAAGAATTTATCCTGTGTACGGTTCTATGTTTTCTGTTACAAAGTGAATTCTTTGTGATATACACAAGTGCTGTGAGGTAAAAGTCCAGTGAGAGATTTGCTTGGAGCAGCATCTTGCACATGCAGATTTAGACAACACACAGAATATAAACTACTCATAAATTATACAAAAATTACACAACACTTTAAAGAAAAAGACTGTGGAATTATAAATAGTTTTATGGTTATACAGCATTCAAGCAAACCCATCTCATCCTTGCTGACCAAACTGATTACTTCAGCTAGCCCCATTTGCATGTGTTTGTGCAATATCCCTCTAAACTTTTCCTATCCATGTACCATCCATGTACCATAATAACAACTTGATGCTTAATGTCACCAAAACCAAGGAGATGATCGTCGATTTCAGACGGTCTCAGCCTGAGCACACACCCCTCAGCATCAGTGGCTCCGCAGTGGAGAGAGTGGAAAACATCAAGTTCCTTCGGTTGCAGATGTCGGACAATCTCACCTGGTCCAGGAACACCACTGGGATTGTGAAACGGGCCCAGCAGAGATTGCACTTTCTGAGGAAGCTTAAACAAGCATCCCTCCCAACTAACATCTTAACTACATTCTACAGAGGTGTGGTTGAGAGTGTGCTGACCTTTTGCATCACAACCTGGTACTCCAGCTGCAGTGCTGTCGACAAAAAAGCCTTGCAGAGGGTGGTTAGGGGAGCAGAGAAGGTTATTGGGGTCTCCCTACCTTTTGTCCAAGACCTCTTTCAGAGTCGATGCCTCCAGAAGACACGGTACATCATTAAAGACCCCTCACACCCTCTCCATGAACTGTTTGTTCTTCTGCCATCAGGCAAACATTACAGGAGCATCAAAACTAAAACCACAAGGCTACTAAACAGCTTCCTCCCACAGGCAGTCAAACTGCTAAATAGCTGCTCCACCTGACTCTGCTTTGGACACTTTTAACTTGCACTGGACACTTATAACTGATTTTAACTGACATGTGGCTGTTGTGTTTTACTATTTATTGTTATGTTTATTATTTAGTGTTGCGTTTGTTATGTTATGATTGCACTGCCCCTGAGAAACGCTGTCTCATTCTGCCCTGCAGAGCTGATGTATGGTTAGAATGACAATAAAGTTTTTTTGAATCTTTGTATCTTTTGAATCTACCTGTCCAAATGCCTTTAAGTACTGTAATTGTAGCAGTCTGTACCAGTTCCTCTGGCAACTCATATCACGTACCCAACCATCCTCTCTGTGTAAAAAGAGGCCAGTCATTCTTGTTTTTTCAGTTCATGCCCTTGATTGTCTCCAGTTTTGTGCATCTCTCTCTCTCTCTCTCTTTCTTTCTGCCTATCTGTTTGTCTCTCCCTCTCTCTCTGCCCCATCTCTCTTCCTTTCTCTCTCTCTTCTTCCCCCTCACTGTCTCCCCCTCTCTCTCTCTCTCGTTCCCTCCCCCTCACTCTCTCTCTCTCCCTCTCTCTCGCTCTTTCTTTGTCTATCCATCTTACATCTCTTTTCTCTCTCTCTCATTACATGAGTCTGAACAGTGTTATTTTTGATTCATTCATGGGTCACAGGCCTCCGTGAGAGATATTCTCTTCATTTACAGCATCATTACCTGGATGGTTTAAGCTCCCAGCTTTCCGTTTCAGGACTCTGCCAGGATAGGTGGCTGGGATTGAGAAACCTGTGCAGGTGAACTCGGCTGAAGATCATTCTGGCCAATGCTGTTTGAAGTGAGATTCATGTCAGGCAAGAAGGCAAGATTGTGAATGGATCGGTTTAGGAGATTTGAGATAGGTTGACCAAATTAAAATTTTAAAATATATATTTGCATTAACATAGAACATATAATAGTACAACACAGTACAGGCCCTTCAGCCCACAATGTTGTGCCGACCCTTAAACCCTGCATCCCACATAACCCCTCACCTTAAATTCCACCATATAAGGTTCCACACGGTAGGCTTATTCAGAAAGTCAGAAGGCATGGGATCCAGGGAAGTTTGTCCAAGTGGATTCAGAATTGGCTTGCCTGCAGAAGGCAGAGGGTCGTGCCAGAGGGAGTACATTCAGATTGGAGGATTGTGACTAGTGGTGTCCCACAAGGATCTGTTCTGGGACCTCTACTTTTCGTGATTTTTATTAACGACCTGGACGTGGGGGTTGAAGGGTGGGTTGGCAAGTTTGCAGACGACACAAAGGTTGTTGGTTTTGTAGATAGTGTAGAGGATTGACGAAGATTGCAGAGAGACATTGATAGGATGCAGAAGTGGGCTGAGAAGTGGCCTGTGGCGTTAAACCCAGAGAAGTGTGAGGTGGTACACTTTGGAAGGACAAATTCCAAGGCAGAGTACAAAGTAAATGGCAGGATACTTGATAATGTGGAGGGGCAGAGGGATCTTGGGGTACATGTCCACAGATCCCTGAAAGTTGCCTCACAGGTAGATTGGGTAGTTAAGAAAGCTTATGGGGTGTTAGCTTTCATAAGTCGAGGGATAGAGTTTAAGAGTCGTGATGTAATGATGCAGCTCTGTAAAACTCTGGTTAGGCTACACTTGGAGTACTGTGTCCAGTTCTGGTTGCTTCACTATAGGAAGGATATGGAAGCATTGGAGAGCAGAGGAGATTTACCAGGATGCTGCCTGGTTTAGAGAGTATGTATTATGATCAGAGATTAAGGGAGCTAGGGCTTTACTCTTTGGAGAGAAGGAGGATGAGAGGAGACATGATAGAGGTGTACAAGATAGTAAGAGGAATAGATAGAGTGGACAGCCAGTGCCTCTTCCCCAGGGCACCACTGCTCAGTACAAGAGGACATGGCTTTAAGGTAAGGGGTGGGAAGTTCAAGGGGGATATTAGAGGAAGGTTTTTCACTCAGAGAGTGGTTGGTGCGTGGAGTGCCCTGCCTGAGTCAGTGGTGGAGGCAGATACACTAGTGAAGTTTAAGAGACTGACTTTAAGGTGGGGGGTTATATGGGAGGCAGGGTTTGAGGGTCGGCACAACATTGTGGGCCAAAGGGCCTGTACTGTGCTGTACTATTCTATGTTCTATACCTGTCTAGTAGTCTGTTAAATTTCACTAGTTTCAGCTGCTGGAGGAAGTGATCGAGGCAGTTACATTAACAACGCTTGAACAGGTATATACAGTCGATAGGAAAGGTGTTGAGGGATGTGGGGCGAACATGGGCAAATTTGACTTGCTTGGTGTGTGACTCCTGGCTGGCATGGATTAGTTGGACCACAGGGCCTGCATTCATGCGGTGTGACTCTATGACAAAAACTTTCTCCTTTAACTAGAGATGATAACCGGAGGGAAAAAATATCCACCTTTAAATATTGTCACGGGACTGAACATTGGTTTCTGAGAGTCTCCAGGAACTAAAGGCAGATATCTTGTTCTAAACAGCCTGGGGAAGCACTGCAGCAACTTTGAGCGGATCACAGAATGAGAATTAATCTCTGAGGACATTGCTGTTCAATGGGCAGTATTCGATAGGCTTATTATATACACCACTTCAAAGTTAAATACATTAGTGCCACTGGAATTACAGATTGGAGTCAGTGTAGGCCATTGAAAATATATTCTGCGTCACATTTTTTTTCTCATTAAATATTAGTTTTGTTTGTCATATGTACATCAAAACATTAAAACATACCGTTAAATCCACGGTTTGCGCCAAGTCAGTTGAGCAAGTATTGGGCTGGGGCAGCCCAGCAAGGATAGCCATGCTTCCAGCACCAACATGGCATCCCACAACCTGCTGACCCTGACCATTCATGTTTGGAATGCGGAAGGAAACTGGAGCACCGGGAGTCACAGGAGGGACATACAACCTCTATGCAGACAGCGGTGAGAACTGAGCTCTGATTGGTGCTGTAAGGCGATTGCACTGATGGTTACACTGCTGTGCCGTCCCCACATTACCATGCCCTGCCCCCCCCTTTGGCAAAGCATGGTGATTCTCTGGAACATTCTCCCCCAGGAGGTTGCAGAAGCTAAGTACAAGGAACTTAAATAGGAATCAGGTACATTTTGGAAAGATCAGGAAATGGAGGGCAATGTGGAACAGGCTTAGAAGATGAGGCAGATGAGCCATGATCATAATGAATGGTGGGGAAGGCTTGAGAGGCCTGACAGCGGACCACTGCTCCTGTTTGCTTGCATTCTTGTACAAATATTTTACTTATGGGATATTGGAATGTGGGGAATAGGTGGAGTGGTGGGAGGCCAAAGTGACAGAAGAAGCCTTCAGGAATATATTGACTGAGATCTGGTCGTATCAGTGAACTTATGTTTGCAGAAGAACAAAAGCTGCAGTCCACAATGGTCACAAGAAACCATCAGTAATCTGAAAGCAAAAACAGAATTGTAGCCGGAAGCATGGTGACAATTGCAGGCTGTCCCCAACGCGTCTCGGGCTGTGTTGGTCATTGACACAATAACACATTTCACTGTTTATTTTGATGTTTAGATGTCCATCTGATAATTAAAGCTATTAAAGAAAGATAATCATTTTTCTAAAAGCGTAGTGGAATGTCAACATAGAGAAGAAAATTGCAACGAGTAAATGTGGAGAATTTGAACCGCCTGAATTGGTTGACTGTGTGGTTAAGAAGGCAGATGGTGTATTGGCCTTCATCAACCATAGGATTGAGTTCAAGAGCCAAGAGGTAATGCTACAGTTGTATAGAACCCTGGTCAGACCCCACTTGGAGTACTGTGCTCAATGCTGGTCGCCTCACTACAGGAAGGATGTGGAAGCCATAGAAAGGGTGCAGAGGAGATTTACAAGGACGTTGCCTGGATTGGGGGGCATGCCTAATGAGAATAGGTTGAGTGAACTCGGCCTTTTCTCCTTGGAGTGACGGAGGATGAGAGGTGACCTGATAGAGGTGTTTAAGATGATAAGGGGCATTGATTGTGTGGATAGTCAGAGGTTTTTTCCCCAGGGCTGAAATGGCTAGCACGAGATGGCACAGTTTTAAGGTGCTTGGAAGTAGGTACAGAGGAGATGTCAGCGGTGAGTTTTTTTACACAGAAAGTAGGGAGCGCATGGAATGGGCTGCCGGTGACGTTGGCGGAGGTGGATACAATAGGGTCTTTTAAAAGACTCTTGGATAGGCACATGGGTAATCCTGGGTAATTTCTAAAGTAAGTATATGTTCAGCACAGCATTGTGGGCTGAAGGGCCTGTATTGTGCTGTAGGTTTCTATGAATTTCCTCATTCTCTCTTTATCTGGGCTGAGGCTCCTCTATGGCAGGAGTGATGCTGGCATAACATTTTCCTGTGTGATTCAGCATCCTTCAATACTGCTGATCTGTGCAAAGAAGCTCCCACAGCGTTTGGTAAAGAGAGAATTGGAGTGCTCAGTGTCATTGGATAACTGCTGGGACTGACTGTCCATTTACCGATTACTCAGGAAGGGCTAGTTTCACATCTGAGGTAGCAACCGAGAAAGGAAAAGTCACGATGAAGGGTCTCTGCCTGAATCATCAACTGTTTATTCCTCTCCGCAGTTATTGTCTGACCTGCTGAGTTCCTCCAATATTTTGTGAGTTTTTTTGGCTTTGGACTTCCAGCATCTGCAGAATCCCTTGTGTTAAAGAAAAATGAGAGACTCTTGCAGACCAGCAGAGGAAAAATGACCACAATATTTAAAGATGAAACATCATATTTCTTTCTCCACAGATACCTGACATCCTGAATATTCACAGCATTTTCTTATTTTTATTTCAAACACTGCATTTGCAGAATTTTGCTTTTGGCTTCACAATATTTGCATTAAGTTTCAAATTGTGAATAGTTTTCTATTACCTGAATGTATTCCATCTTTAGCTGGAACAAAAATTCTTCATGATTACGAGAGAAAACATATTCAAGAAAGCGATATGAAATCCGTGAATCTTCATGTGGTATACAGCTAGTTTACTTGTTATTAATGTTTTGCAAAGACTGTCCACATGTTTCCCAGAGGTCTAATCCTAGCCTGAAGTGAGAGAATTAACCCTGACATACATCACACACTATGAGAGACTTGGGAGGGAAACTTAGATGTGTCATTGTGTGAGCACGAAAAGCTGGACAGCAATAACAAGTAACGCTTCCTAGGTGATTAAATACCTGAGTACAATGTGGTGTGTTATATGCCAGGAAGCAAATGCTGCAATGAGTTATGAACAATTCCCACTTTACGGCGGTCACTTCAGTAAATATACTTTATTGGCTGTAATATACTGAGGGTGTGTGTGTATGTGTGTGTGTATGTGTGAGAGAGAGGCCATGTAAAAGATCCTTAACATGGATATGAAAGCTTGGGTGGAGTTGTGTGTCTTTTGCATGTGAGGGTTGTGTGGAGTTGTGTGTCTTTTGCATGTGAGGGTTGTGTGGAGTTGTGTTCTTCTGGGAGTGAAGGTTGGGTCAAGTTTACTTATTTATTTAGAGATACAATACAGAGTAGGCCCTTCCGGCCTATCAAGCCGTGTTGCCCAGCAACCAACCTGTTTAACGCTAGCTTGATCACAGATCAATTTACAATCACCAATCAGCCTATAACCAGTGTGTCTTTGGTATGTGAGAGGAAACCAGAGCACCTGGAGAAAACCCACTCACACATAGAAACTCTCCTGCAGAGGACGCCGGACTTGATCTACGACCACTGACACCTCGAGCTATAATAGCGTTGTGTGGACCGCTAGGCTACCGTGGTTGTTGTCTGGCCTTTGGCTGGGCGTGCTTAGTTTCAGTTACATTGTGGTGTGAGGCCCGTATGTCGCTGCTTTGTCTCGTGGTGTGAGGGTTGCTTTTAGTTGCGTCATCTCACAGTGTGAACGTTGGGGGGAGTTATGTTGCATTTCTGTGTGATGGTGCTTCGTGAAATTGTGTCTTGTGGTGTGAGGGTCAGGTAAATTCGTGACGTAGTGTGAAGGGTTGGTGGTGTTGTTTCCAAATGTGTGCATTTGGGACTGATTGAGCTCTTCTTGGGTGTGAGGTGTCTGAGAGACCTATCTTTGAATTTGTTGGTTCAGGTGACAAATATCAAGCTATTTTGATTCACGTCAGGTAACTAGTTGGAAAACTTAGATCCAATATCTGATCACAAGCAAGAGAAAATCTGCAGATGCTGGAAATCTAAGCAACACACACAAAATACTGGAGGAACTCAGCAGGCCAGGCAGCATCTATGGAAAAGAGTATAGTCGATGTTTTGATCGAGACCCTTCATCCATAGATCTTGCCTGGCCTGCTGAGTTCCTCCAGAGTTTTGTGTGTGTTGCACCAATATTCTGATGTAATTTGATGTTTACTTCTAATGTTGAGTTAATGATTATACTTACCTGGATATGAAAATAAAGTGTGGCGTATCTGCATCTGGATTAGTCCAGGTTGGAATGCCATTCTAACCTCACTGACCATTACTATAATTACTGAGAACAAAAGTAAACGTTGGCTTGCATTCAAGACTCTCTCATAATGAGAAATGTAGCAAACTTCTGTCCAATTATTTTTTAAAATTAGACTTAATTGGCAATGAAGGACCCCAGAAATGAGCCTAGTAGAGTCTGATAACTTAACGATCTCACTCAGTAATCCAAATAATGATAATAAAACTCCCTCACAATGTTGCTTTGAAGACAGTACCTTTATGATTATGATTATGAGGACACGCAGTCTCCTTTTATTGTCATTTAGTAATGCATGCATTAAGAAATGATACAATGTTTTTCCAGAATGGTATCACGAAAACACATGACAAACCGACTTAAAAACTAACAAAAAACACATAATTATAACATATAGTTGCAACAGTGCAAAGCAATACCGTAATTTGATAAGAACAGACCATGGGCACAGTAAAAGTCTCAAAGTCTCTCGAAAGTCCCATCATCTCACGCAGATGGTAAATCTCCAGCACCGCCAACTTGCCGATGCAGCATCCTGGAAGCATTCAACCACAGTCTGACTCCGAATTCGTCCGAAAACTCCGAGTCTCCAAACACCTCTTTGACACCAAGCACCGAGCACCATCTTTGCCGAGCGCTTCGACCCCAGCCCCGGCAACAGGCGATAGGCAAAGCCGAAGATTTAGGGCCTTCGTCTCCGGAGATTCTTGATCACACAGTAGCAGCGGCAGCGAAGGAGGCATTTCAGAAGTTACTCCAAATGTTCCTCTGCGCTTCTCACGGCTGTCTCCATCAAATCCTGATTGTGCACGGCCCCCTAGTTACACATAATCGATATTCATTGGGAACGGCCGCGCATGCTGTGTCGCGCTGCCATCTTCTCCTCCCTAAGTTATACTTTCAGCACTCCTAATGTTCCAAAATTATTCAAAACATGACTGATACAAGAATCTGTTGATTTGTGGAAAATTGTTCTAATCACTTGACTTTGCTGCTGCCTATTTATCCCATCGTGCTATGAATACACATGTTCAATACACATCACCACCTTTAAATCACCTACCACCCTGAGCTGAACACAAATTTCCACCTGGTCACTATCACTCTGTCAGTAGTCTGGGCTCCCCATTTAAAAGTGCTGCGTTTACCACAGTACATCAATAGTTAACAGTTCAGGAAGAAGACTCAAAAATCTTTAAGAATATTTATGGAAGTGTTGGATGTTTTCCTAAGGCTAGAATGAGCAAAGAATATGGGGAGAGATCAGGAAGACAGTGTTTTTCCACCTATCGCCTGCCCCCTTCTCATTTCATCCCCCGGCCCACACCTCCCACCCTCCACCCTTACCTGGTTTCACTTAACATTTGCAAGCTTAGACTCCTTTCCCTCCTGAACTTATTCTGGCTTCTTCCCCCTTCTTATCCAGTGGTGATGAGGGGGCTCGGCCCAAAACGTTTTTTTCCCCTCTCTACGCCTCATGGTACAACCTTGCCATTTCTTTAGCATTCGTCTTTTTTTTTTTGCTGAGGCCACATAGCTAGCTCGACACTCAACCTGGATGGAAGGTGTGCAAGGACCTTTCGAACCCAGGACTACTTGACTCGAAGTCTGCTGCAGATGCCACGACACTGACGGCCAGCATTCGGCTCAAAGCATCAACTGTTTATTCCTTTACATAGACGCTGCTGAACCTGCTGAGACCCCTGAGTGTTTTCTGTGTGCTGCATTGAATCTGAATGGTCAGCTGTAATCATATTAACAGATAAAACTGGAGGTGTTGGTTTAGAGTAACCCATAAGAAATTTAAAGGGGATCTGAGGGGACCTTTTTCAGACAACCCACCCTGCAAAAACTCATTTCAGGCAGGTAGCACCATCAATTTGCGGGAGACTTCCGGAACTTCCGGGATGGGTAGGATATCTACAATAGAGTAGCTCCTTAGCAGCTGGCCAGCTAGTTTAAATAACGTTAGCTATGCTAATGAACGAATGACACCTGTTAAACTCACCTCAACATGTCTTTTACAGTCTTAACCCACCATGGGCAATAGAAAAGTCACTGTTGCAAACAGTGCAGCGAGCAACACTGTCATTATTTTGACCCCTATTAGGCAAGGGTACACTTTAGTGTAGTCTGGGGTGATGTACGTTTTATATTTTTTTGGAACACTCTGCCATGGTGTGCTCTCTCTCTCTCTCTCTCTCTCTCGTGGTCGCTCGCGCGCTCTCAAGCACTCTTGCTTGCTTTCTCTCTCGCTCGCGCACTCTCTCTCGCTTTCTCGCTCGCGTGCTCTCAAAAATATTGATTCCGCGATATTGTATATAATTTGCGGGCATCAGGGAGCCACTATTAATATGCGGGAGACTCCCGCAAGTTCCGGGAGAGATGGGATGTCTGCTTTTTCACTCAGGGAGCAGTGAATACCTGGAATGCACAGCCTGGGAGTACCCTTTCCAATGCTGACCCCTTGATGCAAGGCTTTTCATTCTTTTTCAATAAACCCGAGAGTTAAAAAAAGGTGGCATTCATCATTAAGGACTCCCTTCACCCAGGATATGCCCTGTTCTCATTACCACCATCAGGAAGGAGGTACAGGAGACACTCAATGATTCAGGAATAGATTCTTCCCCTCTGGTGACAGATTTCTGAATGGATGTTGAACCCATGAACATTATCTCAATAGCTTTTTCTCTCTTTTTGCACAATTTAACTTTTTCAATATATATACTTGATGTAATGTCAATCAGTCAGTCAGTGGGTGCTGTCCCTAATCGGGGGTTGGCGGCTATGCACCTCCATCTTCTTTGATCTTGCGACAGCACCGAGTACAGCCTCTCCTCCAGTTTGTTCTTTCTTTCTTTCTTTCCAGATATTTTTATTGTATATATGGGAAAAATAACATGAGTACATCGAAGGAACAACACTTACAATGCCTCAAAAAAAAACCCATCATCTTAAAGATTGAAAACAAAATTTTGTGATAACAAAAAAAAAACCTACAGAGCAGAAAAGTGAGGAAAAAAAAGAGAACCCATTAGGTGTACAACCCCGGAGCCATGCGTCATACAAAAAGCTTCTAAAAATAAACATCAACCCACCAGCAAGAAAAGAAAATGTACTAAAAAAATTTACAATTAGATCATGGAAAAATTATATCAATTAACTCAAATGATAATAACGAGCAAATGAGCCCCACCTTTTCTCAAAATCAAATAAAGGTTCAAAGATTCGACTTCTAATCTTCTCCAAACTAAGACATAGCATCACTTGAGAGAACCATTGTGACAAAGTGGGAGCTGATGTATCCTTCCACTTCAACAAAATGGCCCTCCTAGCTGTCAATGTAACAAATGCAATAACCTGTTGGTCAGACACAGAAATACCATGAATATTTTGAGGAACTATTCCAAAAAGCACAGTTAATTTATTAGGGTGTAAATTAATTTTAAATGCTTTAGAAATTGTTGAGAAAACCAACTTCCAGAACTGTTCCAATATAGAACAAGACCAAAACATATGTGTCAGTGTAGCTATCTCAGTTTTACATCTATCACAATGACTATCAACATTAGGAAAGATTTTAGGAAGTCTCTCCTTTGTCAAATGATAACGATATACAATTTTAAATTGAATCAATGAATGGCTTGCACAAATTGAAAAAGAGTTAACCAATTTCAATATCCGCATCCCAGTTTGTTCTCGCTGGCCACCTTGGCACTGCCCGCCAAACTCAAGCCCGAGGCCGTGTCAGCCACCAGCCGCGGCTGCTTCTTCGAGCTCGGCCCATCCTTAGGCGGAGGCCTTGGGCAGGTCCAGGCACACGGTGCAGCGCCCAAGTTCATCATGTCCCTTCTAACTAAGTGCATAGCATACGATTCGTAGATAAGTGGTGAGGCTTTAATCTCTTCCACAGAAGATGGCCGTTGGCTCACAAGGAGCTCATCCACCCTTTGTCAGGTCTTGTGTTTTTTTTAATCCTACTGGGTGTCCTCACACCCTCCTCACCAGACTAAGCCCAGTGGGGGAGCCGGCCCAAGTCGCCGACCACTCAACCATGGCCCCCAGCGGAGTACCGGGCACCCAACCCCTGCCGAATCTCTCCGTGCATCCGGCGCCCGACTGAAAGCCATGGTCGAGTGGCCGGTGACCAAACTGTAATGTACAGTTCTTTTTATTATTGTGAATTGCCATGTGCTGCCACACAACAACTAATTTCATGATATATGCAAATGATATTTTATCAATTCTCATGCATGCATTACTAAATGACAATAAAAGGGGACTGCGTGTCCTCATAATCATCATATCAGTCCTGTTTCTGAGTTATCTCCATCTCCCTCGCAGCTGCTCACTTTCTCTTTAATGCTAGCCATAACTACAGTCATTGAGTTATACAGCAAGGTAACAGGCCCAACTTGTTTCTCATCATACACACCAGTGTGCATTGAAATTCCTTGCTCGCGTGAAGCTCACGGTAAATGACATACACAGTAAAATTACGAGAATAGATGCAGTGACAAGCACCAAAGCAGATGGTGCAGATACTAGCATAATCTTAAACAGCACTCGATCTGTGCAGGAACTCAGCACGTCAGGTGGCGTCTATGAACAGAAATGGACAGTCGACCTCTAGGGTTGAGACCCTTCGTCTGGGCTGGGAAGAAGCAGCCAGACCTCATGAAGGGTCTCGGCCGGAAGCATCAACTGTCCATTTCCCTCCTTTGATGCCTAATCTGCCGCAGATCATGCATTACTCCAGGTTCCAGTATCTGCCATCTCTTGTGTCTCTATCGTGCAATCTCAATCAAGTTCTTGTCACTTCCCATTCAATTCTTAAGGGATTGGATGAAACTAATTGTGGTTATTGATCTTACGTTCTGCCCTAGTGTGACTCTTGTTGAAAGATGCCACTTCGGTCGTGCTTACCAATGCTTTTGGAGACCATAAGATATAGGAGCGGAATGAGGACATTTGGCCCATCGAGTCTGCTCTGCTGTTCCATTGCAGCTGATTAATTATCCCTCTCAACACCATTCTCTTTCCTTCTCCCCATAACCTTCCACACACTACGACTCAAGAACGAATCAACCTCCGCTTTAACTATACCTGATGACTTGGTCTCCAGAGCTGTCTGTAGCAATGAATTTCACAGATTCACCTCCCTCTGGTTAAAGAAATTTCTCTTCATCTCTGTTCCAGTGTCTGCTGTTCACATGAATGTTCAGACAATGTCAGCTTCAAAAACAAGAAAATTACAGATTTTAAAGCAAGGGCATTTCCAAAGTTGGCAAATCAAATCAGAGGTAGATCAAAAACTTCAGCAACTTCCTTCATGAGTCGTACTCAAAAGGTTGTCTCCACCTTATTTGTATTTATGTACAGATACAGCACCGTAACAGACCCTTCTGGACCAATCAGTGTGTGCCACCCAATTACACACATGTGACTAATTATCCTACGAACACATAGTCTTTGGAACTGGGGAGGGAACTGGACTACCCAGAGCAAACACACGCATTCATGGGGAAACACAGAGTCAAAGAAGCACGGAAAAGGACAATTCAGAAACAGGCCCTTTGGCCTATCTAGTCCAAGCTGAACCATTTAAACTAACTACTCCTATTGACCTGCACCAGGACCATAGCTCTCCATACTCCTACCATCCATGTACCTATCTAAACCTCTCTTGAACTTTGAAATGGAGCTGACGTGAACCACTTGCACTTGTGGCTTGTTCCACACATCCCTCTCCATGTGGCTTGTTCTCCATCCCTCTGAATGAAGAAGTTTCCCCTATGTTCCCCTTAAACTTTTCAGCTTTCATCCTTAATCTATGACCTCTAGTTGTTATCCCACCCAACTTCAGTGGAAAAAGCCTTCTTGCATTTACTCTATGTATATCCCTCACAATTGTGTATACCTCTATCAAATCTCC
Source organism: Mobula birostris (assembly GCF_030028105.1). Lineage (NCBI taxonomy): Eukaryota > Metazoa > Chordata > Chondrichthyes > Myliobatiformes > Myliobatidae > Mobula > Mobula birostris. The sequence goes on along the minus strand of NC_092372.1, from coordinate 211,916,204 downwards.
TGTCAGGTAGCAGCAGGAATTGGAACCCAGGTCACTGACACTGTGATAATATTATGCTAACCTTGATGTCCTAAACACCAAGTAATGATCAAAGACTCCACCCTTAAACTACTAGATGCTGGATGCATCTCATTGTATCATAATCATGTTTAACATTATATAGATTTTAGCGTTTTCTCTCTCAGTTGGATTTAAAAGAGCCCAAGACACTATTTTGAAAATGTTATTCTCAGACTTATTGCCCTGGCTAATATTTATTATAATCAACATCAAAGAAACAGATGTCATTGCTTATTTCTCTTTGTGAAGAATTTTTGCTTACAAATTCCCTACATAGAAGTTTAAAGTTCAAAGTAAATTTATTATTAAAATACGTATACCTCACCAGATAGTAAGAACCCTGAGATTCATTTTTGCGGGCATTCATAGTAAATACAAAGAAACAATAGATACAGTGAAGAACTGCACACAAAGATGAACAACCAGTCAATGTGCACAAGACAACAAATAGTAAAAATACAAAAACAAAAAATCAAAATAATAGTAATAATAAATTATAAATACTGAAAACATGAGTTATAGGGTACTTGAAAGTAAGTCTGTAGGTTGTGGAATCAGTTCAGAGTTGAGGTGAGTGAAGTTATCCACATTGGGTAAGGAGCCTGATGGTTAGACCATAAGACACAGGAGCGGAATTAAGTCATTCAGCCCATTGAACCTGCTCTGCCATTCCATCATGACTGATCCCTGATCCCATTCAACCCCATACACCTGCCTTCTTGCCATCTTTTGATGCCCTGAACAAACAGGAAACTATCAACTTCTGCCTTAAGTATGCCCACGGATTTGGCCTCCACCGTAGTCTGTGGCAGAGCATTCCACAGATTCATTACTCTCTGGCTAAAAATTTCCTCCTTACTTCTATTGATGGGTAATAACTGTTGAAGGGGCAGTGTAGAGTCACTGCTTCAATCTCTGAAGCCCATGATGAACTGGGCTTAGCCAAGGCAAATTCCCTACCACGCTGTGCTCTACTGCTCAACACACTGGCCTCTTCCCCATGAACAATAAAGGACCTCAGCAAGATACTGGGGGCTTTGGACTGTTTTTCACAACTAAGGAATCACCTCTCAACAAAGACAGGGATTGAAATGTTCAACACCTGCTCCAGTGTGTTCACTTTTCTCCAAAATGTACAGTACTGGGTTCCAGTGTAGTAGAAAAATCTATCCTGAATCAATGTCTGTATCAAAAAATAATCTACAGTCAACTTATTTCATTCTTCTAATAGACAATAGACAATAGATGCAGAAGTAGACCATTCGGCCCTTTGAGCCTGCACCGCCATTCTGAGATCATGGCTGATCATCTACTATCAATACCCGGTTCCTGCCTTGTCCCCATAACCCTTGATTCCCCTATCCATAAGATACCTATCTAGCTCCTTCTTGAAAGCATCCAGAGAATTGGCCTCCACTGCCTTCTGAGGCAGCGTGTTCCACACCTCCACAACTCTCTGGGAGAAGAAGTTCCTCCTCAACTCTGTCCTAAATGACCTACCCCTTATCCTTAAACCATGCCCTCTGGTACTGGACTCTCCCAGCATCTGGAACATATTTCCTGCCTCTATCTTGTCCAATCCCTTAATAATCTTATATGTCTCAATCAGATCCCCCCTCAATCTCCTTAATTCCAGCATGTACAAGCCCAGTCTCTCTAACCGCTCTGCGTAAGACAGTCCGGACATCCCAGGAATTAACCTAGTGAGCCTACACTGCACCTCCTCCACAGCCAGGATGTCCTTCCTTAACCCTGGAGACCAAAACTGCACACAATACTCCAGGTGTGGTCTCACCAGGGCCCTGTACAAATGCAAAAGGATTTCCTTGCTGTTGTACTCAATTCCCTTTGTAATAAAGGCCAACATTCCATTAGCCTTCTTCACTGCCTGCTGCACTTGCTCATTCATTGATCTAAAATGTTGATCTAAAATCTAATTACATTAGATTTTTTTTCCCGGAAAGTCTTCTCAGGGCTTTTCATTACTTTAAACAGCTCCATGAGATCCTGAGCATATCTTTTTTTGTTTAGGGAAAAAAAATCAGCCCCTTCACTCTTTCCTCAGTGCCATGCCCAATCAGCATTGACAGATATGTTCAATTCTCTCGTATTCACACACACATTGTCACGTCCTTCCCTGTCACTCCTTCAGCCACATAAAATTTTAATGCAAGGAGCCTTTGACAGATGTCAATCAGGGAGTTTCTTTTACAGCACCACCAAACAAGTTTTAGATAAATGAGGTGCCATGCTATTAAGTAGATTCATGAGAGAATGTTGGACTGAAGCGGAATCAAATGTCATGAGGATTGGGCAAGAAAACTCAATGACTTTTTGGAAGGACAGACCAGGTTCGTGAGCCATTATGCTTCTATTTCTGTTGTTGCTGGAAACCTCATCGTACAACGTGGAACCAAGCACTTTGGACCAACTGGTCTATGTTGAACAGCTTCACATCTAAAATAATCCCACTTGCCTACATTTGGCCCATATCCTCCTCAACCTTTCCTATCCACGAACCTCAATATAACTGCTTCAACCATTTCCTCTGGATCATTCCATATGCAGATTCCCACCGGGTCAAACCATTGCTCCTAAGGCTCCTATTAAATCTCTCCTCTCTTAAATTAAACCTATAGCCTCCAGTTCCTGATTCCCAAACCCTTGGAAAGAGACTGTGCACATTCACCTGATCCATTCCCCTCATATTTTGACACAACTCTATAAAATCACCTCACATTTTTCTATGTTGCAATGAAAGAAGACCTAACCTGATTGGCTTCTCTCCATAACTTAATCCCTCAAGTCCTGGCAATATCCATATGAATTTCTGCACTCAATCCAGTTTAACAGCATCTTCCTTTTCTCAGGGTGATCCAAACTGAATACAATATTCCTAATATGGCCTCACCAATGTCCTTTACAACTGCAATGTAACATCTCCTTGCTGACAATCAACACTGGCACACCTAAAGGATGCGTGCTCAGCCCACTGCTTTACTGTGAGCAAGACTGTGTGGCTAGGCACAGGTCAAAGACTATCTATAAATTTGCCAACGGCACAATTATTGTTGCCCGAAGTTCAAATGGCAAGGAGGAGGTGTACAGGAGCGAGATAGGTCAGTTGGTTGAGCGCTGTCACAACAACAACTTTAAACTCAACATCAGGTTCCACACGGTTGGCTTATTCAGAAAATCAGAAGTCATGGGATACAGGGAAGATTGGCCAAATGGATTCAGAACTGGCTTGCCTGCAGCAGGCAGAGGGTCTTGGTGGAGGGAGTACATTCAGATTGGAGGATTGTGACTAGTGGTGTCCCACAAGGATCTGTTCTGGGACCTCTACTTTTCGTGATTTTTATTAACGATCTGGATGTGGGGGTAGAAGGGTGGGTTGGCAAGTTTGCAGATGACACAAAGGTTGGTGGTGTTGTAGATAGTGTGGAGGATTGTTGAAGATTGCAGAGAGACATTGATAGGATGCAGAAGTGGGCTGAGAAGTGGCAGATGGAGTTCAACCCGGAGAAGTGTGAGGTAGTACACTTTGGAAGGACAAACTCCAAGGCAGAGTACAAAGTAAATGGCAGGATACTTGGTAGTGTGGAGGAGCAGAGGGATCTCGGGGTACATGTCCACAGATCCCTGAAAGTTGCCTCACAGGTAGATATGTTAGTTAAGAAAGCTTATGGGGTGTTAGCTTTCATAAGTCGAGGGGTAGAGTTTAAGAGTCGCGAGGTAATGATGCAGCTCTATAAAACTCCGGTTAGGCCACACTTGGAGTACTGTGTCCAGTTCTGGTCGCCTCACTATAGGAAGGATGTGGAAGCATTGGAAAGGGTACAGAGGAGATTTACCAGGATGCTGCCTGGTTTAGAGAGTTATGCATTATGATCAGAGATTAAGGGAGCTAGGGCTTTACACTTTGGAGAGAAGGAGGATGAGAGGAGACATGATAGAGGTGTACAAGATAATAAGAGGAATAGATAGAGTGGATAGCCAGCACCTCTTCCCCAGGGCACCACTGCTCAATACAAGAGGACATGGCTTTAAGGTAAGTGGTGGGAAGTTCAAGGGGGATATTAGAGGAAGATTTTTTACTCAGAGAGTGGTTGGTGCGTGGAATGCACTGCCTGAGTCCGTGGTGGAGGCAGATACACTAGTGAAGTTTAAGAGACTACTAGACAGGTATATGGAGGAATTTAAGGTGGACAGTTATATAGGAGGCAGGGTTTCAGGGTCAGCACAACATTGTGGGCCGAAGGGCCTGTAATGTGCTGTACTATTCTATGTTCTATGTAGTAAGACAGATTGTGGATTGCAAGATGGGAAAAACAAGGGAATACGCACCAGGCCTTGTCAAAGGATCGGCAGTGGAAAAGGAGATCAGATTATGAGTGTCAACATCTCTGAAGATCTATACTGGGCCCAGCAAATGGATGCAATTGTATAGAAGGTATGACAGTGGCTATATTTAATTAGAAGTTTGAGGAGAGAAGGCATTTCACCAATGACACTCGCAAATTTCTACAGATGTACCATGGAGGGCATTCAAACTGATTGCATCACCATTGGGTATGGTGGGGCTACTGCACAGGATCAGAACCTATCAACCCTACCTCACCATTTTCCACTCTCTTATTTCACTCCTTATTCAATTTCATTGTGTGTGTATATATATAGTAATTTACAGCTTTTCTTATTATTATGTATTGCTGCTGTGCAAAAACAACAAATTTCACAAAATATGCCAGATACTAAATCTGATGCTGAACATAACATCCCAACATCTATAATCAATAGACAAAGGGTGCAATGTATATTGTTAGTACTTGTTCCAGTGATATTTCAGGACTTAATCTAATGATATTCAAGTTTATGTTGAGTGAGTGTGCAGACAGAGTGTGAGTGAGCAGGATAATTAAAGTAACAGGAAATTCATGATTATTCTTTCAGACAGAGCAGAGGTATTCCACATTATAATTATGCAGTTTTTGTTTGGACTGCCCACTGTCGAGCGGATTATGTCATGAGCAGATTTACAGTATACTCAGTTGAAAGAACTTTAGTTTTTCATTCCTTGCCTGCTGAAAAAAAGGACCGAGAGATCAATTAGGAGAGCAAAATTACTCTCCTAATGTGAAAGGATCGTAAAGGCTAACTGTTAAAAGTTTTATAGTTGTGTAACGTGAATAAACAGTTGGTAGATCCTTTGCTGTCTGTAACAGAAGAATTTATAATAATGAAGAAATTGCAAGACAATTAAATTAATGCTTTCACAGATAAATTCCCGGCAGTGTTACAGAACGAAGAGTTTAGACAAAGGAGAAATAAAGGGAATTAAGTATGAATGTTTTTTTTCCCCTGGAAAATATTGGTGCCAATAGACTATAATTTTCCAAGGCTTGTTTATCAACACCCAGTAGTAAATGTTCGGGAGTTTATCCTAAAGGATGTGATAACAGGATGCTGATGAGATGTCAAAGGGATTAGCCAAAGTCAACATGGATTTCTGAAAAGAATATCATGATTAACTAAACCACTGCAGTTTTTTTCTCTCTGAGAAGCTAACTGGTAGTAAAGATAAGGGAGAACCAATTATATTTTCAGAAGGCCTTTCATACAGTCCCATGTAAAAGGTTAAGATGCAAAGCACCTGGGATTTCAGGTAATATACTGGTATGGAGTGAAAATTGGTTGACAAGACAGGAAGCAGAGAAATGGGCCTTTCTTGAGAGGACAGACAGAGACAATAGAGTACTGCAGGGATGGGCTTCAACTAGTCATAATATAGCTTAATGTACGCTCAGTGGCCACTTTATTTGGTATGCCGAAAATCATGTGGCTGCAATTCAATGCATAAAAGCGTGCAGACATGGTCAAGAGGTTCAGTTGTTGTTCAGACCAAACAACAGAATGGGGAAGAAATGTGATCTAAGTGACTTTGTTCGTAGAATAATTGTTGGTGCCAAACTGGATGGTTTGAGTAGCTTGGAAACTGCAGATTTCCTGGGATTTTCATGCACAACAGTCTCTAGCATTTACAGAAAATGGTGCGAGAACCAAGAAAGTAAAAACAGTAAGTGGCAGTTCTGAGGGTAAAAACACCTTGATCATGAGAGACACACACAAAATGCTGGTGGAACACAGCAGGCCAGGCAGCATCTATAGGAAGAGGTAGAGTTGACATTTCGGGCCGAGACCCTTCATCAGGACTAACTGAAAGAAGAGCTAGTAAGAGATTTGAAAGTGGAAGGGGGAGGGGGAGATCCGAAATGATAGGAGAAGACAGGAGGGGAAGGAATGCAGCTCAGAGCTGGAAAGTTGATTGGCATAAGTTAGCCCTGACGAAGGGTCTTGGCCCGAAACGTCGACTGTACCTCTTCCTATAGATGCTGCCTGGCCTGCTGTGTTCCACCAGCATTTTGTGTGTGTTGCTTGAATTTCCAGCTTCTGCAGATTTCCTCGTGTTTGTTGTTGTTCATGAGAGACGTTAGAAGAGAATGGCCAGACTGGTTCAAGCTGATAGGAAAATGCCAGTGACTCTAAAACCATATGTTACAACAATGGTGTGCAGGAGAGCAGTTCTGAATGCACAACACTTCGAACCTTGGAATGGAATGGGCTACAGCAGCTGAAGACCATGAATATGTACTCAGTGGCTGCTTTATTAGGTACAGGGACCAAGCGCAGAGTTGACATTCCCAAATGATACAAAACTGGGTGGAATTGTAATTTATGAGGAATTTGGAAAGAAGCTTTAGGTAATCTGAATAAGTTGAATGAACAGGTAAATACAGAACTGATGCACTATCATGGGGATAAATGTGAAACGTTAGCTATATGAAGTTGGATAATCCACGATTGCTTTCTCTAGGGTACCGGAGGCTGAGGGGAGACCTGGTATAAGTTATAAAATTATGAGAGGCATAGATAGGGTAGTATCTTTTTTCCCCAGTGTAGGAATATTAAGTACTGAAGGCATAGCTTTAGGTCATTAAGACCAAAGAATTGACTACGGATTTCTTCTCATTGCAACCATCAGAAAGGAAGTTCTGGAGCATGAAGACACACATTCAACATTGTAGGAACAGCGTCCCCTCCACAATCAGATTTATGAACAGCCCATGAACCCATGAACACTTCTTCACAATATTGCTCTCTTGTTTTATATATTTCTTATTGCAACTTATAGTTTATACTATGCATTGCGCTGTAGTGCAGCCACAAAAGAACGAATCTCGTGGCATTTGTCAGTGATAATAACCTGATTCTAAGGCGAGAGGGAGAAATGTTAAGGGGAAATGAAAGAGTTGATTATTTTCTAAATGGAGAGAAAATACAAAAATCTGAGGTACAAAGGGACTTGGGAGTCCTTGTGCAGGATTCCCTAAAGTTAATTTGCAGGCTGGGTCCGTGGTGAGGAAGGCAAATGCATTGTTAGCGTTCATTTCAAGATGACTAGAATATAAAAGCAAGAATGTAACGTTGAGACTTTATAAAGCACTGGTGAGGCCTCATGGAGTATTGTGCACAGTTTTGGGCCCCTTATCTTGGAAAGGATGTGCTGAAACTGGAGAGGGTTCAAACGAGGTTCGCAGAAATGATCCCAAGATTAAACAACTTGTGATAGGAAGAACGTTTGATGGGTCTGGGCCTGTATTCACTGGAATTCAGAAGAATGAGGGGTGACCTTATTGAAACATAAAGAATGGTGAAAGGCCTTGATAGAGTGGACGTGGAGAGGATGTCTCCTATGGTGGGAGTGTCTAAGAATAGATGACATAGCCTCAGAATAGAGGGGCGTCCTTTTTAGAACAGAGATGAGAACAGAGAACAGTGAATCTGTGGAATTCATTGCCAGCGGTGGCCATAAAGGCCAAGTCATTGGATATATTTAAGGCAGAGATTGATAGATTCTGGACTGGTCAAGGCATGAAGATGCTGTATTGATCTATGTTCTGTGTTCACCACAGTCTGCGGGAATATGAATCTCGGAGTTGTATACTACATGCATGTTGTTACTGTCTGTTATGCCATTGGTGTTCAGGGCACCGATGAAGGTCCTGCTTTTCTGTCTGTCCATACCATAGCACACAGATATAGAATGATTCTTCCTTGCTGTTTTCGTAACAATTTGTTTTTGACCAGTCAGGGTTGTTAGCCCTTAGCTGAACCCCCACAGCTGGTGGTCTGGTAGACGACTCTTACTCTGGCTTCTTCCCTTTGACCTGTTTGGCACGGTTGACCCTATCAAGAGGAAAAGCACAAGGCCCTGAATCTAGCCGACATAGCTCTCTGAGTCAGTGAGACATGCAAGCCTCCAAACCCTATGACAAGGTCATAGTCCTCTTAGAGGACATTGCATACATACTTTGATAATAAATGTACTTTGAATCCTTAAATTGTCCACGTTAGTAGGATAAGTGATGGAGCAATCTGAACAAAAAGAATATTTTTGGCCACACATTCCTCTCAGTCTTTGCTTGGCTGTTGAGCACTGATTTTCTGATGGAGTGAGGGAATGTCTGAAATCACAAAGAATGCTTTTAACAAAGGATATGAAGTCATAATATATATTACCAGTAAAATGGGTTTTTTCCAACACGTCCTTCAGTCCTATGAAGTGCAATTTTCAGCAACGTTATTATTTGATATAACAAAGTTCTACTGAATTTCAGAGAAGGGAATGCTCGTAAGTGAATAGATAGAAGATTGTATGCAAAGAAAACAAAGCAAACAGAAGGTTCCTGTACTTCCTGTATTTTTCTCCAAACAAATATTACTAACAGTGGCAATTGTCATTTGAGTTCTTTTATTTATTCATGGGAAGTAAGTGTCCTTAGCAAGGTCAGCATTCTGTTGCCTTTGATTTTCTTGGCCATCTCAGAAAATAGTTAAAGGTTAGGCATATTACAGTGGCTGCATTCACACATAGGCATCAAGGCATTGGGATTTCTTTCCCTATTGTCAGCAAGGTTTTTATGGCACCTTGATCATTTCACAGAGGTACTGAGGCCAAGTTTATACATTGACTCTGTCTATATTTCCCCCTTCCTCAGGAAAGCAGCAACTGAATTGAGGACCCCTCCCACCCTGGTCATTCTCTGTTTGCCCCTCTCCTGTTGGATAGGGGATACAGAATCTTGAAAGCATGTGTCCATGGACTCCAAGATAGCTTCTATCGTACCGTTATCGGACACTTAAATGGAGCCCACATGTGCTCCCAGCCTTTGTGGTCATGGCCTTTGCACTATATTCTGCCTTGTTTTTCTTTGGTATTACTACCTTGGTGTAACTATGTGTAGTATGATCTGACAGGACGGCAGCTGAACAATAGCTTTCCGTCATATCAGAATCAAAATCAGGCTTACTATCACTGACATATTGCATGAAAATTGTTTTGTAGCAGCAGCACAGGGCAAGATCTAAAATTAATTTAAATTAAAAAAAATAAATAACTGATTCAAAAGAGGAATAATGGAAATAATGAGCTAGTGTTTGTGATTTGAGCACCCTTGAGAAGTTTGACTGTGCTGGGGAAGAAGCTGTTCTTAAAATATTGATTGTGTATCTTTAGACTGTTGTACCTCCCTTCTAATGGCAGTAATGAGAAGGGGGCAGATTCTGGGCACTGACGGACCTTAATGATGGATGCCGCCTTCTTGAGGCATCACCTCTGGAAGATGTCCTTAATGGTGGGGAAGTTTGTGCCTGCGATGGAGCTGGATGAATCCACACTCCTCTGCAGCTTCTTGCATTCCTGCACACTGGAGCCTTGGTACCAGGCAATTACTCATCTTGTCAGAATGCTCTCTGCCGTTCAGTGGTAGAAATTTGCTACAGTCTTTGGTGGCATATCAAACCTCCTAACAAAGCAGAGCCACTCGTGTGCCTTCTTTGTGATTGCATCAATGTTTTCGGCCCAGGATATATCGGTACACAAGACAATAAAAATACAATTTCTTTCGCTATGTGATTTTAAGTTCCTTGGTTGGCATGGTGAAGTGTGACCTTTGAATCAGTTGTGTAAGATTACTAGGAGAATAACATGGTCGCATAGTGGTTAGCACAAAGCTTTCCAGTACCAGCGACCCGAGTCAAATTCCCACTGCTGTCAGTAAGGGATTTGTACATTCTCTCCATGACCACGTGAATTTCCTTTGGGTGCTCTGGCTTCTTCCCACAGTCTAAAGACATGCCAATTGGTAAGTTAATTGGTCATTGTAAATTGTCCCATGACTAGGCTAGGGTAAGCCCAAGGAATGCTGGGCAGAGCAGCTCAAAGGGCCAGAATGGCCTCTTCCAAACTGTGTCTCAATTTGAAAATAATGAATACCTAACAATCACCCAGCTATCATTTCCCATACTCTGCTCCATCGGAACATTTTCCCGATCCCACAGAATCTGTGATAATCAGATTTTTTAATACAATGCGTAAGCATAGACTATCAAGAATGTTAAAGATTACTAAAAAAAATGGTTTGTTTACATGGTAATTTTCTTCTTTATGGGAAATCAGATGTTGGAGGTAACAATTCAAGCTTTGAATCAGGCTGGTCAAAAGGGATAACAAGTAAAAAAAATGTGAAACTGTCTTGACCCAACCCCAAAAAATGTTGTTGGAGATATAAGATGAAGGGATATCCATGCAAGTCTTGTGGATGGAATGAAGGTGTAGATTAGCTATGATCTTACAGAATGATGGGGCAACCAAGGGCTGAATTACCTGCTCATATCTTTATATTTCCCTACAGCAGTAGTTTCCCTAAACTACTTGCCCCAAGTAGTTTAGACTGTTTTTTATAGAGCAATCCCATCAATCCCATTACCCCTGCAAATACGTTCTATCTCATATGTAAATCAACTCGCCCGTGATTTTCCAACTACCAACCATAGTAATGCCAGGACAAAGGAAATACAAGATGTTGCAGATGCTGATGGTAGTGAATCTGTGGAATTCGTTGCCACAGACGACTGTGAAGGCCAAGTCATTGGGTACATTTAAAGTGGAGGTTGATAGGTTCTTGATTAGTCAGGGCATCAAAGGTTACAGGGAGAAAGCAGGAGAAACAAGAGAAAATCTGAAGATGCTGGAAATCCAAGCAAAACACACAAAGTGCTGCAGGACCTTAGCAGGCCAGGCAGCATCTGTGGAATAAAGTACAGTCAATGTTCCAGGCTGAGACCCTTCTGCAGGACTGGAGAAAAAAAGATGAGGAGTAGAGTTAACAGGTTGTGAAAGGGGCAAGAGAAACACCAGGTGATAGGTGACACCGGGAGAGGGAGGGATGAAGTAAAGAGCTGGGAAGTTAATTGGTGAAAGAGATACAAGGCTGGAGGAGCGGGAGTCTGATGGGAGAGGACAGAAGGCCATGGAAGAAAGAAAAGGGGGGGGGAGGAGCTCCAGAGGAAGGCGATGGGCAGGCAAGGAGATAAGGTGAGAGAGGGAAAAGGGGATGGGGAATTGTGAAGTGGGGGGTGATTACTGGAAGTTCTAAAAATCAATGTTCATGCCGTCAGGCTGGAGGCTACCCTGACGGAATATAAGGTGTTGTTCCTCCAACCTGAGTGTGGCCTGATCGCGACAGTAGAGGCCATAGATTGACATATCGGAATCGGAATGGGAATGTGAAGTGGAATTACAATGGGTGGCCAGTGGAAGTTCTGCTTCTTCTGGCAGATGGAGTGTAGGTGCACAACGAAGTGGTGTCCCAGTCATGTCTAAATCTGGGTCACTGGAGCTTTGAACAGCAATACCACCTGCTGCAGCACAATAGCGCTGCAAAGACTGTCCCTAGGGGTGCCTTTGATCATTTGTGATTCAAATGATCAAATAGGGGACTATGATAGAATAGCAGTTACCATGACACTATCACAGCATGGGGAGTTGGAGTTCAAAGTTCAATTCCAGCGCCATCTGCGAGGAGCTTGTATGTTCTCCCCATGTCTGTGTGGATTTACTCCAGGTGCTCTGGTTTCCTCCCACAGTCCAAAGACAAACCAGTTAGTGGGTTAATTATAAATTGTCCTGTGATTATGCTAGGGTTAAATAGGTGGGTTAGTGGGCAGTGTAGCTCGTTGGGCAGAAGGGCCTATTCCAAGCTGTCTCTCTAAATAATTAAAAAAAATAAAAAATAAATGCTACAGGCACATTACCGTTACACCTTCTAAAGAAGTATGTTGATTTTCTAGTGATCAATAATCCATTAGTTCCTGATGAATGTGCAAAGCATGGGCTGGATTTCCACTCATTCATATTCAAGAGGTGGAATGTCTAACTTGTATTACAGCCATTGATCTTCTCATGAAGACATTATCATATATCAAGGACACCCAGTGCACTCACCATGAATGAGCTGATTGGCAGCTGATGCTACTACAACCATTCACAATAGAATGAGCCATTTTGTGAACAGCTGTCATTGTATTTTCTCTTGTAAGCTCACAATAGGTAGATCTCTAGTCAAGTCAAGTCAAGTCACTTTTTATTGTCATTTCGACCATAACTGCTGGTACAGTACACAGCAAAAATGGGACAATGTTTTTCAGGACCATGGTGCTAGGTTATAATCAAAGGAGAAAATAATTGATAGGATTTATTCTTATGGTTTACAATGCTATCAATGTGACAGTCACTGCATCGTGCATTACTGAATGTGACTTATATATTAGAAAGTCAAAAATAAATGGAAGCTCCACCTCAACAGCCAGTAGAGTTCAGTTCTTTTCTCTTCCTAAATGATACCGTAGAGTGATAGAGAACTACAGCACAGAAACAGGCTGTGCAGAACTGTTATTCTGCCTAGTCTCACCCACCTACACCTGGACATAGCCCTCCATACCTCTCACATCCCATGTTCTGAACCAAACTTCTCTTCAATGTTGCAATCACACCTGCATCCATCACCTCCACTGGCAGCTCGTTTTGTACTTGCAGCACCCTAAGATGAAGAAGTTCCCCACTCACATTCCCCTTAAATATTATGTCTTTGTCATAAATCTTGCAGAATTTCACACTAACTCAAACAGTATCACAGAATGCCATTACCAGTTGCAATAGGTTGACAGTGCTAATTGGACATCACCTTAGATATTTCACTGTACGACTTTCTGTCTTCAGCTGCTCAAGTCCTGATCTCCATTAAAGATAGGCATCCGTTAGTCTCGTGAGACCATGGATTTGCGCCTTGGAAGGTTTCCAGGGCACAGGCCTGGGCAAGGTTGTATGGAAGACTGGCAGTTGCCCATGCTGCAAGTCTCCCCTCTCCGCGCCACCGATGTTGTCCAAGGGAAGGGCACTAGGACCCATACAGCTTGGCACCAGTGTCGTCGCAGAGCAATGTGTAGTTAAGTGCCTTGCTCAAGGACACAACATGCTGCCTCAGCCAAGGCTCGAACTAGCGACCTTCAGATCACTAGACCAACACCTTAACCACTTGGCCACGCGCCCACACACCCTGAAATCTCCATTGGTTTCTTTTAACTTATATAACATTGGAAGAGACCATAGGAAGCACACTATTCTTTTAAATCATTCTGTGCTTTATCTCCCTGAATTTTGCTGTGATGTTCAGAAAGTCTATGTTTAATTCTTCCTGCACTCCTGGACAGCTACCCACATCTGGACCATAGCCCTCCAGACCCATCCCATCTATGTACTTATCCAACTTCTCCTAAATGTTACAATCTAACGCACATTCACCACTTCTGCTGGCAGCTCATTCCACACTCACACACCACCCTCTGAGTGAAGAAGCTCCCCCTCATTGCACTGCCACCAATAAAACCACTCTCCTCCCTTTACATCTCTGCAGAAAGGAAAATATGTTTCTGAATGGAATACATTTTCTGCCACAAAGTATAAATGGAGGAAAGAGGTGTAATTTGTGGTAAGGCAGTACGATAGGTAATCAATGTTCTTTTCAATAAACAAAGGCCGATTCCACTATTTCTCATTATGCCTCTGCGTGATATTGAGTGGATTTTGTAGAAGGTAGAGAATGGAAATTAAGCTGGTGAAACTATTGTGGGAATTATTGTTTGAGCCTACCTATCCCTGAGGACATACGGTGAAGACATTCACGAACCCACTGGCTTTTTCCCCCACATCATTAAATGCAATTTCAGATTTTTTTACATCTACATTCATGACATTTAAAAAAAAAAGACTTGCATGGATAGAAGGAACTTAGAGGGATATGGTACAAACATGGGCAAATGGGTCTAGTCTACATGGGCATCTGGGTTGGCATAGAACAGCTGGGCTGAAGAGACTGCTTCCATTCCAACTTCTATGAATCTGTTTTCCAAGACTGAACATCGACAGGCTTCTCATTATCTTATAACCTTCTATTGGGTTTCCCCTCAGTCTCTGCTATTCCAGAGAGAAGAACCCAAGAGTGTCCAATTTTTCCTCATCGCACATGCCCTCTAATCCAGGCAGCATCCTGGCAAACAACTTCTGCACCCTCTCCAGAGCCTGCACTTCCTTCCTATAAAGGGGGGGACCAGAACTGTAAGCAATACTCCAGATGAGGCCCTTTATAAAGCTGCAACACAACTTCCTGACTATTGAACTCAATGTCATTTCCCCACCCATATCTGCAACTGATCTATATCTTGCCATATTCTTTGGCAATCTTCTACGATATTCACAACATCATAAAATCTTCCTATCATCTGCAAACTGATGAACCTACCCATCCAGGTCATTTATATGCATCATAAACAAACAGCAGCCCAAGTACGAATTCCTGCAGAGCATCACTAGTCTTGGGTCTCTAGTCTTAATGTACTCCATTGACCATTACCCTCTGTCTTCTGTCGGCAAGCCAATACTAAATCCAAATGGCCAAGTCACCATGGATCTCATGCATCTTAGTCTTCTGAATTAACCTGCCATGAGGCATCTTGTCAAATGCCTTACAACATCTAAGGTTGTACCTTCATCAATCACCTTCATTACCTTCTTGAAAAACTCAATCAAGGTATTCACTTTCACATCTTGAAGCCATTAGCACAACCATGACGACCCTCTTGTGGTTTAACTGAAGCATTGCCATCTCTGAAGTCATGATTAGAATATCCACCTGACACTGTGCACTTCCGATACAGTTCTGCAGCACCAGAAATTCACTGACATCATTTCAATGAGATATTAAACCGAATATATCAAACATCTTATACTAGATTTTGAAAACATAGGGGAATTTCCTGTCAACACACATCAAAGTTGCCGGTGAACGCAGCAGGCCAGGCAGCATCTGTAGGAAGAGGTGCAGTCGACATTTCAGGCCGAGACCCTTCGTCAGGACTAACTGCTGCGTTCACCAGCAACTTTGATGTGTGTTGCTTGAATTTCCAGCATCTGCAGAATTCCTGTTGTTTGGGAATTTCCTGTCGTTTGGCCAATATTGATCTCTCAACTATGATCCAAAATAGCGTATTAGAGGTAAAACACCATTATGCCCCGGATACACTACTCCTAATTTGATGCTGAGAAATTCCCCAACGGGGTGAATAAGCAATCAGACCTATCTGATATTTACAACAAAGTTTACCTCTTTTCATGTAATTGGTAACTAGTGATTGGTTTATTATTGTTACATGGAAAACAAAGTTTTTAATATTATTTTTTACATGTCATATATACATATAATTTGTAAAAATAAGTATACTGTGATAGTCGTCGTCTTAGGTCGCATCTGGAATTTCCAGTTGGCGGACGATTTCCCTCCACGCCACTCTGACATATTGGGAAATCATGTACGTGGCAGATTACAGCAGTGGTTTGCCTTTGCTTTCTACCAGTGAGTTTAAAGAGGACACCACCTCTGTGATAGTACAAAGGGAAAAATAATAACAGAAAGCAGAATATGGTGTTGCATATGCAGAGAAAGTGCATTGAAGGTAGAGATATAAAGTGCAAGGATCACAACAGATCGATTATGAGATCCTAATTCTGCTCCTATGTCTCATGGTGGAGTCCTTGATGATGGATACTGGTGAAAGGTCATCATACAGAAACATTAGCTCTATTTCTTGCTCTATGGATGGTATCTGACCTGCTGCCACTTTCCGCATTTCAGATTCCCAGTATCCCCAGTCTTTTCTTTTTTATTCATGTGGTTTTGAAGTACCAACTTTATTGGCAGTTAATTCTGAACGTAGGGTTCTTGGGAATCAAATTGACAGCTGGCTGTGTGAAAAGTTAGAGGAAGCAAGACAGATGTTCTCACTGTAGCAGTGATTAGCAAATAAAATTCATTTTGTGCACCAGTTTTAATGCACCAGTTACAGCTTTTCTCCATATGGTATTTAGCCAAGTCTTTAACCTTTGCGAGCAAGAAAAAAATTACAGAGAAATATCAAATCCTGAGAGTCATAAACATTGGTTTGAAAAATTGCATCATTGTTTATCACCCCCTTAAGCTCCTTCTGTTCTCGGCAGCAGAGCCTGTTGAAGATGAGTTGAGTTTCTGACCATTGTAATAAGTGCCTTCTTTCATGTCCCTGATGTCACCTATGTCCGCCCCCTACCCCAAATATTCTGTCACTGGAAGCCATAAAGTCCAATCTCTCAGCATTCTATTCTATCACAAGTAAGCTGTTAGAGGAACTCTGTGGATAAAGGAGCAATTGTGGGGGATGGGGGAAAGAATTGTTGATGTTTTGGGTCAAAGTTCTGATGCAGGTTTTCGGCCTGACTTACTTACTTTCGTGAACCGAAACCCTTTGGCAGGACTGGAGAAAAAAAAGCTGATGAGTAGATTTAAAAGTAGGGGAGGGGAGAGAGAAACACAAGGTGATAGGTGAACCCTGGAGGGGGAGGGATGAAGTAAAGAGCTGGGAAGTTGATTGGTGAAAGAGACAGAAGGCCATGGAAGGAAGAAAAAGGAGGGGAGGGGGAGGAGCACCAGAGGGAGGCAATGGGTGGGCAAGGAGTTAAGATGAGAGAGGGAAAAGGGGATGGGAAATGGTGAAAGGTGGCGGGGGGGAATGGGGGTCATTACAGGAAGTTTGAGAAATCAATGTTCATGCCATCAGGTTGGAGGCTACCCAAAATGAATATAAGATGTTGTTCCTGCAACCTAAGTGTGGCCTCATCACAACAGTGGAGGCCACACCAGGAGCACCGAACACAGTAAATGACCCCAACAGGCTCACACGTGAAGTGTTGCCTCATCTGGAAGGACTGTTTGGGTCCTGAATGGTAGTGAGGGAGGAAGTGTAGGGGCAGGTGTAGCACTTGTTCAGCTTGCAAGGATAAGTGCCAGGAGGGAAGGATGAATGGACAAGGGAGTCGGAAAGCAGAAAGTGGGGGGGGGGAGTGGGAAAGATGCACTTGGTGGTGGGATCTCGTTGGAGGTGGCAGAAGTTTCGCAGAATTATGCACTGGGCACTGAGGCTGTTGGGGTGGTAGGTGGGGACGAGAGGAACCCTATCCTTGGTAGGGTGGCAGGAAGATGAGGTAATCTCAGATGTGCATGAAATGGAAGAGATGCAGCTGAGGGCAGCTTTGATGGCAGCGGAAGGGAAGCCCCTTTCTTTGAAAAAGGAGGACATTTCCTTTGTTCTAGAATGAAAAGCCTCATCCTGAGATGAGATGCGACGGAGATGGAGAAATTGAGAGAAGGGGATGGCATTTTTACAAGTAGCAGGGTGGAACGAGGTGCAGTCTAGGTAGCTATGAGAGTTGAACATTGATTTCTCAAATTTCCAGTAAAGGCCCCCTACCTCCGCCACTTCACCATTTCCCATCCCCTTTTCCCTCTATCTCCTTGTTTGCCTGTCATCTCCCTCTGGTGGTCCTCCCCCTTTTTTCTTCTTTCCATGCCTTCTGTCTCATTCACCAATCAACTTCCCAGCTCTTTACTTCATCCCTCCCACTCCAGATTTCACCCATCATCTGGTGTTTCTCTTACTCCTCCGCCCACATTTTAAATCTACTCATCAGCCTTTGTCCTCCAGTCCTGCCGAAGTGTTTCGGCCTGAAACGTCGACTGTACTTTTGTCCATAGTTGCTGCCTGGCCTGCTGAGTTCCTCCAGCATTTTGGTGTGTGTTGCTCGGGATTTCCGGCATCTGCAGATCTTCTCTTGTTTGATGAGGATGTATCAGGATTAGATGGTTTGAATTACAAATTCTGGCCGGAAAGGTTAGGACTTTTTTTTCCTGCAACATAGCATTTATAGAAATTTAGAAAATCATGAGGGTTCCAGATAAGGTGATGGTGAATAACCACAATCTTTTCTCCAGAGTTTAGGTGTCCAGATTAGAGGGCAAAGGTGTAAACTGAATGGTGAAAGATTTGAGGGACTTGAGGGGTAACTTTTCACACAGGGTATGATGTACATATGGAACAAGCTGCTAGAGGAAGTGGTAGAGGTTGGTGCAATTAAATATATTTCAATGGGTCTATGGATAGGAAGGATTTGGAGGGATCTGGGTCAAATACAGGAAAATGGAACTAGCTTGATCGGCATGGACAAGCTGGGTCAGAGGACCTGTTTTTCTTTGTTGTATTCCTGTATTACTCTATAATTAGAGAACACGGACAATTTCTAGTTATCCACTAACCTTCCTGAGGTTATCCCACTAAACTGGGTAAACATCCATGGGAATTCCATGCACACTTCTTTGTTTTTCCTAGGTCACCCTGGCACACTTTGTAAATCCATCCCAGATTAAATACAATGAAATTGGATTCATATGCCATCTTCAACGTCATTAAATCTTTCCACTGGCTCCATAACTGTGCAACTAGCTTTGATGAATCACATTTTCTATATTATTAAGATGACCTAAGTTTCTATTTAAAATCTGTCAGTGGATATTCCATTAAAGAAAACTGTTCTGAGCAGTCTCAAGCATGTGCCCGGCAAAGTTTTCTGTCCCATTGCCAATTACTGTCACTGAGTGGACTCTATTCCCGGTGATACTAATTAGTGTCCAGCATTGCAAATGGTGGTGCTCGAGGCAAAGAAGGTTATAGATTCATTTAAAGAGCACCCTGCTGAATTTTCAGTTGCAGTGAATGTTATCTGGCCAAATTTCAACTAAGTTTAAGACTTGGGATGTGAAAAGGGTTATGGGTGCAATGCAAGTGCCAAACCATCTGGAGCTAGAGATTTCCGGGAGATATTTTAACACCCAGACAGCATTTCCAGGTCAGGATTCTGACTCCCAGCTGAAGCCAGTGTTAATGAAGTTACTTCTTCAAGCAGCCATTTAGAACATGAGAATAGACCATAAGAAATGGAAACAGGAGCAGTCTTTACACCTGCATAATCCTATTCTATTTCTTCTTCATTCACAGTGGATCCTGTACTTGGCCACTGGTCCAACCATGTCAATGTCCTGGCCAAGAAAGCTCACTATTGCCTCTACTACCTCACCAAGCTAAAGAAATCTGACATGCTTCTGTCGACCCTTACCAACTTTTATTGATGCTGTTAATATAAGATTCAGTCTTTGGAAAATAAAATACTTACTTACTTTCTATCCCTTATGCCAACTGGCATTTAGGACCTCCATCCTTAATGGTGTTTAGGGCTTTCTTTATCATATCGGTAGCTTCCTCTTGATTTTCACTACTGTCAGTTGTGCAAGTCCCGGATGGAGAGTTAGGAGTACCATCATACTCAGAGGTAAAAGGATTCTTTTTTTCTGTTTCTATAACAGTTTTGTTTTACCATTCGAGGTTGTTAGCCCTGAGCTGAATCCCCAAACCTGAAGAACCAAAAGGACCACAAACTTGTCGTGGTTTGAAGGATTGCATGCCTCAATATCCCAAAGAGCTACTGTATGTTGGCTGGAGTCAGGGCTTTGTCATGAGCTTTAATGAGTGATCAACAGAGGTGGTTGCCAAAAGTGCTGTGTCCTAATTTTTATTTTCCTTTATATCAACTCTACTTACTAAAAAGGTAGAAAGCATCCTATCTGTGTACATAATGGCTAGGTACAGCAACTGTTTTACACGTGAACACAAGAAACTGCCAAGAATTGTAGACACAGCTCAACATATTACAACAAGCAGCCTCCGTTCTGTAGTTCTCTCTATACCATGTGCTGCCACATTAAGGCAGCCAACATCAGCAACACCTCAGTCATTCTAACTTTTCCCTTCTTCCACTGGGCAGAAGATAGAAAAGCCTGAAAGCACTTACCACAAGCCTCAACAATAGCTTCTAAGGTGAATTCTTGACCTCACAATCTACTTTGTTATGATCCTACACTCTATATATCTCCACTGCACTCTCTCTGTAACTGTTACATTTTGTTGTGCATTGTTATTGTTTTACCTTGTTCTACCTCAATGATCTGATCTGTATGGACAATATGCAAGGCAAGCTTTTCACTGTATCTTGGTACGTGACAATAATAAGCCAATTCCAATTCCACTTCCTTGTCCGATCCTCATGTCCTGTAGCTTACTAAGTTGTCAAATATCTTTCACTCTTAGCCTTGAATGACTAAGTGACTAAGATCTAGCTCTTTGGTGTGCAGTGTTCCAAGTATTTACAGCTCTCTCAATAGAAACTGTTTTCCTTATTTTAGTTCTGACTGACTAACCCCTTATCTTACAATCTTGTTCCCTTAGTTCTAGATACTCCAGCATAAGAACGAGCTTGTCAACATTTGCCCTGTTCAATCCATTTAAAAGAAATTTAAAAGAAAACAAGATACTGGAATCTGGAGCAAGAAGAAATCTGCTAGAGGAACTCAATCTGTCAAGCAGCATCTGTGGGAGGAAAGAAATTGTTGACATTTTGAGTTTTAATGCTTTATTTTGACCTGGAACATCAAAACTTCCTTTCCTCCCACAAATGCTGCTCAACCCACTGAGTTCCTCCAGCAGATTGTTATTTAAAGTCTTTCTATGCCTCAACGTGATCACCTGTCATCCTTCAAAACCAGTGAGTGTGGGCAGTCTTACTCCATCTCTCCACAAAGAGCAGTATTCCTTTCTAGGAATTAAGTTACTGAATCCATCCTGCAATGATTCCATATTTGTGCATGGAAGACTCAAAATAACTGGAATATGAAATTAACAGGAGTTTGAGATAACATTAGAAACAGAGCTAACTCCTTAGCTGATGTGTGTGTGGCCGGGTGAGCCTTTTGTGTTCATATTTGTTGTAACACGTACAGTCACCAGAAAGATACTGAAGCATGTGGATTCAGAAGTGATTTATTCAACAAAAACAAGCAGCAGGCATCATATTGAGATCTTCTCGGAGGAAGATGCCTGTTCGACCTAATATTACATGACATTTTATGTGCTAAAGATCAAAGGTAACAGGAGGACAAACCTCTTGTTACTTACGTACAATGCTTCCTTTGAATTATATATAGTTCTCACTCACCTCCTTCTTCGTGCCCACACTCCAGACACCCAAAGTGAATGTGAATCACCGTTGTCTTGTTTTCAATCAACTGGTGTCCACAGTTTCATGAAAACCATTGTTCAGGGCTGCATTTTAAACTTAATCTACAATCCAGGTTCAGATCTGAAAAACGGCTACTGTTGAATGAAATATTTGTTATATACCCTAACTCCAGAATACGCCCTAACAATATTCATTTTAAAGACCCAGACTTCACTAACGAGACCAGCATTTATTGCTCTCCCCTGATTGCCCTTGAGCATTTGCCTTCTTGAACCTCTACAGTCCCTTTGGTGATGGTGCTCCCACTGTGCTACTAGGGAGGGACTTCCAGGATTTTTGCTCGCTCACTTTGGGCCGCATCTGGAAATTCCAGTTGGTGGATGATTTCCCTCCACGCCGCTCCGACATATTGGGAAATTAGGTACTCGGCAGGTTACAGCAGTGGTCTGCCTTTTCCTACTGCCGGGTGAGTTTAAAGAGATCACCACCCCTTGCGGTGGATCACCAGGACGTCTAACTGCCTTGCCGTGCTCTTAGCACTCCAATGCCTGCTGGCCTGCCTTCTTGACCATTGGAGCATTAATCGGTCTCCTCTGCTCCATCTGCCAGGGCCAGACTTCACACGCTGGGACAGATAGACCCCCTACCTCACCGAGGGTCGAACACCCATCAGCTACCCTCACCTGGTTTGGCCCGTCTGCCGAGACGGTTTACTGGGGTGTGGCTGCTGCGCGTGCTACAGCTACTTGGAGCCACAGGTGAGAGCTGAGCGCCTGGCGGTGACCAAAGGTGGACGAGCTGCCCTGAAACAGGGTACAGCAAGCCCCCCCCACCAGAGGTGCTACCCCTCCCTAGACATCCCATACACCCCTCCAGGATTTTAGCCTAGTGATAATGAACGACCAGGGATTTATTTCCATGTTGGGACAGTGTTACTGCTTATTTCTGCTATGTACAGTAGATGCAGGAAAGACCCTGGGGGCATCACTGCACCCCACTCGATATGCACCATTAGACAATTAGATATAGGAGCTGAGTTAGACCATTTGGTGCACCAAGTCAGCTCCATGGCTGATTGAAATTTCCTCTCAGCCCCAATCTCCTGCCTTCTCTCCGTATCCCTTCATGCCCTCACCAATCATGAATCTATCAGCCTCTGCCTTAAATATACATAAAGACTTGGCCTCCTCCACTGCCTGTGGCAAAGAATTCCACAGATTCGCCACTCTCTGGCTAAAGAAATTCCTCCTCAAATCCATTCTAAGAGGATGCCCTTCTATTCTGAAGCTGTGTATTTTGGTCTTATAATCTCCCACCACAGGAAGCACCCTCTCCACATCCACTCTATCAAGGCCTTCCTCCATTCAATAGGTTTCAATAAGGTCACCCCTCATTCTTCTGAATTCTAGTGAATATAGGCTCTGAGCAATCAAATAAAAGCATCCATTAGTCTCGCGAGACCATGGATCTGTGCCTGGAAAGTCTTCACTCTCCAGGGCGCAGGCCTGGGCAAGGTTGTACGGAAGACCGGCAGTTGCCCATGCTGCAAGTCTCCCCTCTCCATGACACCAATGTTGTCCAAGGGAAGGGCAAGGGCCGAGACAGCTTAGCACCAGTGTCGTCGCAGAGCACTGTGTGATTAAGTGCCTTGCTCAAGGACACAACACGCTGCCTTGGCTGGGGCTTGAACTCACGACCTTCAGGTCGCTAGTCCAATGCCTTAACCACTTGGCCACGTGCCCACAATCAAATGCACCTGATATTACAAGCCATTCAATCCTGGAATCACTTTTGTATGGAGTACAAGTGAGCACGTAATAGGTAAAACCAGCTGATGGGGAAGATAGGTGGGTGGAGGGGTCGGATGAAGTAAGAAGCTAGGAGAGAAAGAAGGAAGAGGTAGAGGGCTGAAGAAGGAATTTGATAGCAGAGGACAGTGGAGTAAAGGGAAGGAGACTGGCTTGTAGTAAACCTCCCACCATCTGATGGCGCTGTCACATACATCAGTGAGCCTACAACTCTCAATGGGGATGGTCTCTTGTCTTTTCAATCAGTTCAATTAAAGCACTTGGAATGGTGGCCCTTTTGTTTGATTTATGACCATGCAGCTCATAATCAATATCATGGAGTTCAAAGCAAGTGCTAATGTTCCTAGAGCTTCAAAAAAAATGTTATATCTGAAGGTATAAAAACAAATTTCCTGGGATTGACCTAGCAGTATGCTGACAAAACTTCTTGTTTAAAAGATGTGTAACTACCAGCCAAGGCTGAAGGATAGCATATTCTGACAAGGAAAATGAAAGCAATATTACTGAAAATGAAAAAAAAACACTTAAAAAACAGGAAAAACTCAGCAGGTCAGGCTGCATCTGTGGAAAGAGAACAGTCAATGCTTCAGGTGAAAGGCCCTTCATCAGACCATCGAAGGAGAGAAAAGAAGCTCAAAGCAAGGTGAGGCAAT
The DNA here is from genome assembly GCF_030028105.1 of Mobula birostris. Taxonomy (NCBI): domain Eukaryota; kingdom Metazoa; phylum Chordata; class Chondrichthyes; order Myliobatiformes; family Myliobatidae; genus Mobula; species Mobula birostris. The sequence goes on along the minus strand of NC_092372.1, from coordinate 211,892,292 downwards.
TGGTCAGATTATTGTTTTATTTAAAAACCTGTCCTTGTATTTACTTTTGGATGCTGTCTTAGAATGTGGCTAATACAACACCTCTGTCCCTGGTTTGGTAAATTAATGTGATATACTGTACAGTATATGATGTTGGAGAGGCTCCAGTTGGAATATTGTGTTCAGTACTGGACAGTCTGCGCTAGGAAACATGCCATTAAGCTGGAAAGAGTGCAGAGGAGATTTAAGAGGATGTTGCTAGGACTCGAGGGACTGAATAATGGAGAGAGGTTAAGCAGATTGGGACTATTTTCATTGGAATGTAGAATAAGTGGTATTCTTATAGAAGTTTATAAATCATGAGGGATGAATGCATAGTCTTTCTTACAGGATAGGGGAATCACAAATTAGAGGTTATAGATTTAATGTGAGAGGGAAAGAACTAATAGGAGCCTGACGGGCAGCTTTTTTTCACCCAGAAGGTGATCCATATATGGAATGAGCTACCAGTGACATTAATTGAGGCAGGTACAGTAGGAATATTTAAAAAGTATTTGGACGGGTACATGAACAGGAAAGGTTTAGAGCAGGGTTTCTCAACCTTTTTCATGCCAATGAGCATTAACAGTAGAACTGAGGGTCTGTGGAGCCCAGGTTGGGAATCTCCGGTTTAGAGGGATATGGCCCAAGTGCAAACAAATGGCATCAGCTTAGATGAGGAATTTAGATAAGTTTAGAGTAGATGAGCTGAAGCGCCTGTTTCTGTAGTAAATGACTTGATGGCACTCTGTGATCTGAGTTCAGTCAAGCATGCAAAACTGGCAGGTCAAACAGTCCATTGATGGAAATGGCATCGGAGCTGGCAAAAGAAATTCACTCAATGCAAGGGATGAGCATAGCTATTGTACACAGTCCATGACTGGTAGCAAAGGTACAGTAATGTGAACTGACATTTTTTGAAATGGTCAGTGGTTGTACCTCAAACAAACAAACAGGTTTAATTAATGACAATTTAATAGAGACTCCAATATGAAGTGAATCATTGTATTCCTTTAGTTTCTGGATCCAGTCTTGCTTCAAACCAATCTATTTCACCAAACCCTCCCAATCACCTTTCCCACCTGCAGCTCTAGTTTCCTTGTTAGGAAGGTCTGGTCCCTCCAAACCAGACGTCAACACGGAGTTCCCTAAGATTCCAATTCTCACCTCTGACATTTGGGCAACCTCTGCTTTAGTACATGATCAACTGCACACCTTCCCCTTCATTCCCAACCCTCCTTCCCAAGCTCAACTACCTTCAAGCTGCTTTTGGGCTTCCAATAGAGTGCAAGGCTTTTGATGTATAATATCATGACAAGAACATGTGACCTGAATAGTGATAGCCCACTGTGCTACTTTGTCAGCCATTATAATGCTATTCTCCATTTTCTTGGCATTTTTCTGACACGTTTAGCTAGATACCATGGATGGTGAACATCATTTAAGCTGGAAGCTTGCTGTGATGAGGTTTTACATTAAGGTACAGGATTCAGGTTTATTTATCACATACGAATGGAAACATACACTGAAATGCATTGCTTGTGTTAACAGCCAACACACTCAAGAATTTGCTGGGGGTAGCCCACTCTTTCTGGCGCCAACTTAGCATGCCTACAATGCTTGACAGAATGATTCAGAACGCAACACAATCAGAAACACAAGAAATTCTACAGATGCTGGAAATCTGAAGCAACTCACAAAAAATGCAGGAGGAGCTCAATAGGTCAGGCAGCATCTATGGAAATGAATAGATAGTCGACTTTTCAGGCCAAGAACACAACAAGCAACAAAGCAACAGCAAATCAAGCCCCTTTCTTCCCTCTGGCATTATCCTCAACCCTCCCACACACATGGACAGTCCTCTAACTCCAGGGCAGGCTTCTGGCGTCCAATCTCCAAGCTTCAGCCATCAGGTTTGAAGTTCTGCATTTCCAAGTGACCGTTGGGCTCCAATATTTGGTATGGAGTGCAATGGATAGAATATGTAGCAACCCATCACTATGGAAATAAGCGAAGTTCAGTGGACGAATATTCCAGGTATATTGGAAGGATATTTTTGGTGTTGACATTTCAGCCGCGTAACCTGCATTATAAGATAGAAATCACAATATGTTTGAAGTCAAGTAAATTGTACACATTTGCATCAGTGCAGATATAAATCTAGTACTTGCAAGGCCTGACCACTCTGGCATGCTCTAAAGAATTAATCTAAGAAGATTCTGGATATGCTGGAGCAAAATTGTCTGCATGTCAACCCTCTCCACCCTGCTTCTCCTTCCCTCCATTTGGGTAGGAAAAATTTAGAGGGATATGAGCTAAGCACAGGCAAATGGGACAAGCTTTGACGGGCATCTTGTTTAGCATGGATGAGTTGGGCCAAATAGCCTGTTTCTGTGCTATGCTACTCTATTCCTCTATTTTGATAACTACTCTTTCCCCTCCTTCCTTTAGCACCCCGGACTTTACTTTCCCACACCCCACTCATCCTTCCATGGTGCTTCCATGCCAACCTTCTCTCCCATTCCTCCTTCTCCACTTTACCTCATGCCCTTTCTCTTTGCCGATGAGCCCCCTGCTAAAGAAGATCATTTTGGTCCCAGTAGTCTGGCAGCTTCACAGAATGGGGCACAAGAACAAATCCTCAATGGACCTTCCACCCATACACCTGGGATAGCAATAGTTTGTTTTTATAGAATAGTACAGCGCAGTACAAGTCCTTCAGCCTGCAATGTTGTGCTGACCCAGACCTACTTGGCTGAAACAAAGCGACAAGCAAACCCTGTCCAGTGGAGAGACGTTAGAAGACTGAACAAAAAGGAATGACAAAATTTGCAATTGGGATTGTTTGAAAATAGATTTTGTTTATTATTGTCACATGTACCAAGATACAGTACATGTGACAATGATAAACCCAATTCCAATTTCATATCATACACTTAATCAGTCCATTGAGGTAGTACGAAATGGGAAACAATACGGAATCAAATGTTACATTTACAAAGAAGCTAGAGCTCAGATAGACGAGCAACAATTTGTAGCTCCAGGGAGATGATATTTCAACTAAACACTACCTGCTACTAAACAAGAGCAGTTTCACAGATGTAATGTTTTCCAGAATGAACCTACTTCTTTGAGAGTCATCAGTTGCCATTAAACTCATTTAAAGTAGTCATTAATAATGCAGTAATGTGCAGCGCACTGCACTTAAATATTTCAGGATAACTTCCAAGCAATGTTTATGAAACATTCATGTGATAAGTCCCATGTGGCTCTGCTGATGACTAAACTGCCTGGTGAGAACCTAATATAGAGCTCAAAGATTTCAGGGTGAATGGTGTTCTCAGTGATGGTGAGAGTTGCCCAGGGACCACTGACTTAGCAGGAAAAAGGTGAGTGAGTGAGTTTTTATATATATATATAAAATGGAAATGGGGGCGGGGGAGAGAATAAAATGGGATTAACATAATTCAGGTAAATTGGTGCCCAAAGGTTATTGTGGATTTAAGGGCTGAAGGGCTTGTTTTTGCACTATATGAATCTATAATCTTCTATGACCCGATAACCCAGAGGAGATGTTATGATAATCAACCAAATACTTGGCCTAAATCCAATGTCAACACCTTAAATTACAAACGAGTCTGCCCTCCCTCTCTGGATAAGTAGATGAAAATGGTTCAAGGTGCAACAGCTCTTAAAACTGTGGAAGCTCTCCCACTGGGTTCAAGTAAGTCAGCACTTGTCATTTACCCAAACAGGTTGATCAAAGCATAGCATCAACCTGCTATTTGTATCCCTCCAAATAAGCACCCAAATCAGACTTTGAATAATGACTGAGACATCAAACTTGTCACTGAACTCCACAAACTTGCATTTCTCTTGTCCCTGTTCCAAGTCCAAGTGGGAAAGCAACGGGGCACGCAGCAGTTGTAGAGGGAAATGGGCTGTTCAAGTGTTGACCCGTCACCTGGACTCGTGTTTTGTAGATTGCACCAGATTCCTACATTTGCAATCTTCTGTCTCTCTTTTACACTTAACCTTGTACTTGGACTAATTGTTCTTGACTACTCATTCATATCCTTGCATGATCTGAACAAGTTGTTCCACACCACCCCATCATAATTGAGGGTGCTTTGAAATGCCTGAGTAGAACTCATCTTTCCATATTCCTGTAACCTCCTTCAGCCCAGTAATCCCTCAGGATCTGGGCTCGGTCAAATTAATTTGCTAGGGAGATGGGAATTGGAGTTATAGGGCTGAGGAAGGGGAAAACAAAAATAAATCAAAGACAGTGTGCGACAGAGATGATAGGAAGGACAGGCAGGAGATGAAGCATAATCACAGCCAGTGGGATGATTTACGAAACAAAGCAACAAATACTGGACTGAAAGTGTTAATATTTGAATGCACGCAGCATAAGAAATGAAATGGACGATCTTGAAATTCAGCGACAGATTGGCAAGTATGATATTGTGGCCATCTCTGAAACTTGGCTAAAGGATGACTGCCAGTGGGAGCTGAACTTCCAAGGATATACTGTATATCGGAAAGATAGGTTAGTAGGCAGGGGGGGTGGTGTGGTTCTGTTCATACTGTAAGAAATAATATTAAATCATTAGAAAGGGAAGACATAGGATCAGAAGATAGAGAGTCTCTATGGGTTGAGTTAAGAAATGGCAAGGATAAAAGGACCCTAATGGCAGTTGTATACAGGCTTCCAAACAGCAGCCGGGATGTGGATTACAAATTACAGCAGGAGGTAGAAAAGGCATGTCAGAAGGGCAATATCATGATAATTGTTGGGGATTTTAACATGAAAGTGGATTGGGAAAACCAGGCCAGTACTGCACCTCGAGAGAGAATTTGTAGAATGTCTAACAGATGGCTTTTTAGAACAGCTTGTTGTTGAGCTCACTAGGGGATTGGCTGTGCAGGATTGGGTTTTGTGCAGTGATCCAGAGGTGATAAGAGAACTTAAGGTTAAGGAACCCTTGGGGAATAGTGATCACAATATGATCAAGTTCACTTTGAAATTTGAGAAGGAGAAACTAGATTCCAATATGTCTGTATTTCAGTGGAATAAAGGAAATTGCAATGGCACAAGAAGGGAACTGTCCAAGGTTGACTGGGAAGGGACATCAGCAGGAAGAACAGCAGAGCAGCAATGGCTGGAGTTTCTGTGAAAAATGAGGGAAGTGCAAGACAGATATATTCCAAATAAGAAGAAATTTTCAAATGGAAGAAGGACACTACTGTGGCTGACAAGTGAAGTCAGAGCCAAAGTAAAAGCAAAAGAGAGGGCATACAAGGAAGCCAAAGCTAGTGGGAAGGTAGAGGATTGGGAAGCTTTTAAAAACTAGCAGAAAGAAACTAAAAAAGTCATTAGAAAGGAAAAGATGAATTAAGAAAGGAAGCTGGTGACTAATATCAAAGAAGATATTAAAAGCTTTTTTAAGTGTATAAAGGGTAAAACAGAGTTGGGACCAATAGAAAATGACGCTGGAGATATTGTAATGAGAGGCGCAGAGATGGCAGAGGAACTGTGCATATTTTGCATCAGTCTTCATAGTGGAAGACATCTGCAGTATACCAGACATTTAAGAGTGTCATGGAAGTGAAGCAGATGCAGTGAAAATTACGACTGAAAAGGTGCTCAGGAAGCTTAATGGTCTGAGGGTGGATAAATCTCCTGGACCTGATGGAATGCACCCTCGGGTTCTGAAAGAAGTAGCTGGAGAGATTGCAGAGGCATTAATAATCTTTCAAGAATCAATGGATTCTGCCATTGTACCAGATAACTGAAAAATTGCAAACGTTACTCCGCTATTTAAGAAGGGAGGGAGGAAGCAGAAAGGAAACTATAGACCTGTTAGCTGACATCAGTGATTGGGAAGTTATTGGAATTGATTGTTAGGGATGAGATTACGGAATACCTGGAGCCACGTGACAAGATAGGCTAACGAAGCATGGTTTCCTGAAGGGAAAATCCTGCCTGACTAATCTACTGCAATTCTTTGAGGAAATTACAAGCAGGGTAGACAAAGGAAATGCAGTAGATGTGGTGTACTTGGATTTTCAGAAGGCCTTTGACAAGGTACTGCACATGAGGCTGCTTAGCAAGATAAGAGCCCATGGAATTACAGGGGAGTTACGAGCATGGGTGGAGCACTGGCTGATCAGCAGAAAACAGAGCAGGAAGAAAGGGATCCTATTCTGGCTGTCTGCCAGTTACCAGTGGAGTTCCACAAGGGTCAGTGTTGGGACCGCTGCTTTTTACAATGTATGTCAATGATTTGGACTATGGTATTAATGAATTTGTAGCAAAGTTTGCAGATGATACATTTTTTTTAATATACAGTATTTCTGTTTTTGCACATTTTTTAATCTATTCAACATGTGTAATTGATTTACTTATTTATTTTTATGTTTGATCTTTTTTCTCTCTGCTAAGTTATGTATTGCTTTGAACTGCTGCCGCTAAGTTAACAAATCTCACGTCACATGCCGGTGATAGTAAACCTGATTCTGATTCTGAGATAGGTGGAGGAGCGAGTATTGTTGAGGAAACAGAGAGCCTGCAGAGACACTTAGACAGTTTAGGGGAATGGGAAAAGAAGTGGCAAATGAAGTACAATGTTGGAAAGTGTATGACAATAGACAATAGGTGCAGGAGTAGGCCATTCAGCCCTTTGAGCCAGCACCGCCATTCACTGTGATCATGGCTGATCATCCACAATCAGTACCCCGTTCCTGCCTTCTCCCCATATCCCTTGATTCTGCTATCATTAAGAGCTCTATCTAACTCTTTCTTAAAAGCGTCCAGAGAATTGGCCTCCACTGCCTTCTGAGGCAGAGCATTCCACAGATCCACAACTCCCTGGGTGAAAAAGTTTCTCCTCAACTCTGTTCTAAATGGCCTACCCCTTATTCACATATTGCGGCCTCTGGTTCTGGACTCCCCAACATCGGGAACGTGTTTCCTGCCTCTAGCATGTTCAATCCCTTAATAATCTTATATGTTTCAATCAGACTTTATATTTCAATCAGATCCCCTCTCATCCTTCTAAATTCCAGTGTATACAAGCCCCGTCGCTCTAATCTTCCAACATATGACAGTCTCGCCATCCCGGGAATTAACCTCGTGAACGTACGCTGCATTCCCTCAATAGCAAGAATGTCCTTCCTCAAATTTGGAGACCAAATCTGTACACAATACTCCAGGTGTGGTCTCACCAGGGCCCTGTACAACTGCAGAAGGACCTCTTTGCTCCTATACTCAACTCCCATTGTTATGAAGGCCAACATGCCATTAGCTTTCTTCACTGCCTGCTGCCAGTATTCCAAGTGTGGTCCAACCAGTATGGTCATGCACTTTGGTGGAATAAATAAATGAGCAGACTATTATTTAGATGGGGAGAGAATTCAAAATGCAGAGATGCAAAGGGACTTGGGAGTCCTTGTGCAGGATATCCTAAAGGTTACCCTCTAGGTTGAGTCGGTGTTGAAGAAGGCGAATGCAATGTTGGCATTCATTTCTAGAGGTACAGAATATAAGAACAGGGATGTGATGTTGAGGCTCTATAAAATACTCACAAGACCACACTTGGAGTATTGTGTGCAGTTTTGTGCTCCGTATTTTAGAAAGGATATACTGACTTTGGAGAGGGTTCAGAGAAGATTCACGAGAATTATTCCAGGAATGAAAGGGTTACCATATGAGGAACATCTGACAGCTCTTGAGCTGTATTCCCTGGAGTTCAGGAGAATGAGGGGGAATAGAAAACATAGAAACATAGAAAACCTACAGCCCAATACAGGCCCTTCAGCCCACAAAGCTGTGCCAAACATGTCCTTACCTTAGAAGTTACCTCAGGTTACCCATAGCCCTCTATTTTTCTGAGCTCCATGTACCTGTCCAGGAGTTTCTTAAAAGACCCATTACTTGTCCAGGATCTCATAGAAACATTCTGAATGTTAAAAAGCTTGAACAGGTTGTTTATTGGCCAAAGTTATTTCCCATGGTAGGGGAGTCCAGGACAAGAGGGCACGACTTCAGGATTGAAGGACATCCATTTAGTCAGAGGGTAGTAAATCTGTGGAATTTGTTGCCAATAGCGGCTGTGGAGGGCAAGTCATTGGGTGCATTTAAGGCAGAGATAGATAGGTTCTTGATTAGCCAGGGCATCAAAGGGTGTGAGGAGAAGGCGGTGGGGGGGGGGGAGTGGGGATGTCTGGAAGAATTGGATCAGCCCTTGATTGAATGGTGGAACAGATCCAATGGGCCGAATAGCCTACTTCTGCTCCTATATCTTATAGTCTTATCTCTGCACTACAGTTGTAGTTTCTTGTTCATTTGTAGATCTGTCACTTCTGGCTGTCCTTTAAAGGTCTGAGCTTCTGAACTCTGGAAATTCCTCATTTATTACCTGTAGACGGTAATAAATGAGGATCTTCCTTTAATGTGATCCATAAATCTTACCACCTTGATCAACCTTTTGGTTGCTGTTTTGTGTGTCCAAATTTCTACCGGATGTATGTATTAGGCCAGTATTTATTACATACCACTGATTTTCTCTGAAAACTAGTAGCGTACCGTTCATTTCCACCTGAGCTTGTCCCATTTGCCTAGGTTTGATCCACATTCCTCCAAACCTACTTTGCATTGGGTAAGGCATCACATGGAGAGGAAGGGCAATTATTTTGTTCCATAAATAGAATTAGAAAAACAATGTGGTCAGTCTGTGTAGATAGATGCGTCTCTTGGAGTCAAACACATCTGAATTAAATGTGATGGCCACTTTATTAGGTACTACTTGTGAAAATCCCAGGAGATCACATTTTCTGATGTACTCAAACCACCCCCCATCTGGCAAACAATCATTCCATGTTTAAAGTCACATGGATCATGTTTCTTTCCCATTGCTGATGTTTGGTCTGCACAACAACTGAACTGCTTGAGCACGTCTGCATGCTTTTATGCATTGAGTTACTGCCAAATCATTGTCTGATTAGGTATTTGCATTATCGAGTAGGTGTAGCTAATAAAGTCGCCACTGGGCGTAGAAAGGAATAAGTCAGGTTCAGACAGACGTCAGGCCATTTGCACCAAGCTCAATGCAAATATAAGTACAAGCAGAAAATCCCAGAAGCGGTCAGTTGACTGTACAAACCAGCTGCAGAATTTCCAAAATTGCACAAGCAATGATCCTTCAGACAGAAGACCACAATTGACTGCAGAACTCCACTGAATGTCCTGAAGCTGTGAAAGGGCTTGCCTTTCTGCTTATCCTCACTTGCATTGTTTAGAGACTAGAACTGGAGTCATAGCCTAATGAGACTAGAACCTGAGGTCATTGGTTAAGGGTGAAAGTTGAAATATGTAAGAAGAAGCTTCTTCACACAGAGAGTGAGTGTGGAATGAGCTGCCAGCGGAATTGGTGGATGCGAGATTGGTTTCAACATTCAAAAGCATGTGGATAAGTACATGGATGAGAGGAGTATGGTGGGCTATGGTCCAGGTGAGGGTTGACAGAACTGTGCAGTATAATAATTTGGCACGGTCTGTATGAGCCAAAGGTCCAGTTTCTGTACTGTTGTGCTCTGTGGCAATATGACAGATTTTAAATTAGACTTCCTTTGTGGACAGAAGCATTGCTTGCAGGAGGTGTTTGTAGTTGGCATGATTAAAAAATCTACCTTCGTTTCCACCTTCTCATGTCTTTATCCTCCAAAGAACCAGGGAATAGAAATTTAATGCAACTTTATGTAACGAACATGCAATTAGGTTTGAAATGCTTTCAAGTGTCTAGCCAGGTATTCAGAGACACTTTTAGACAAAGAATCCAAATGCAAATATCAGGACGATGGTACACTCACATTCACATCATAGAAAATAATGATTGTGTCTTTGAAGTTTGATCTCTTTAGGCTCTGAGATCAAAGTTAGGCTCTTTGATCTCAGCTGTTAATGGAATACTTTGTTCCAGAGATGTTCTTTTTTGTGTGTGGCAGCAGACACAGAATTTTGCTGCCTATTATCTGGTACACAAGTGATAATTATGTGAAAAAATCCACAATTCCCAGGGTTCGGACATGAGTTCATTTCTGAGCAAGATTTGCAGTGCACAGAATGACCTATATGACAATTGCATTATTGGATTGTATATTGTGGAATGGGTCATCTCATCACCCATTATCCTTCAGTTCAACGTTTTTATGGATCCCTAGAACTCAAAAAAAGTTTTCATACCGAAATGCCTCTATAGAGTACATATTGGGAAAGGATGGTTCCATTACTAGGAGAAGTTTAGGATCTCAGGGCACAGGAGCATAACTTTAAAACTGAGTTGAGGAATTTCTTCAGCTGAAGGGTGATGAATGTCATAGAGATCTGTGGAGGCCAAGTTATTTGAGTATATTAAAGGCAGAAATTGATATGTTCTTGATTGTTGAAGGAGTTAAGGTTTGTGAGAAGAATGGGGTTGAAATAAGAAAAAACTATGATTGATGATGGGCTGAATGCACGAATTCTACTCAAATACCTTGTAACATAATGGAAATTCAGGGCGATAATGGTGCAGGGTGGGATTTGGGATACTAAGGACGTCAGTGAACACGAAAGTTACCTTCTTCAGCTGATATGACTTTAAAACAGAGAGATGAACTTTGGAGAAGGATGGTGAATTTGTTAAACAATGCAGAGAACAAAAGAAGTGCAAGATTGGAGTGTGGAGACTAAATGAAAGATCCATAGAGAAAATAGAAAAAATTACTGCAATGAAGAGTCAGAATATCTTGCAGATGGTGCAGAGGGTAACGCAGTGCTTTACAGTGCACCATCTATAAGATCGGGGTACAATTCCCACTTGTCTGTAAGGAGTTTGTACTTTCTCCCCATGACTGCATGGGTTTTTCCTCCCAGGTGCTCTGGCTTCCTCCCAAATTCCAAAGGTGTACAGGTTAAGGTTAGTAAGTTATGTAAGCGCCAGAAGAGAGGCAAAACTAGCCGGCTGCCCAGCACAATCCTCACTGGTTCAATTTGATGCAAATGACACATTTCACCATGTGGTTCAATGTTTTGACATACATATGAGAATTAAAGCAAATCCTTTCTTTACCTTTCGAGATAAGACCATGCCTGGGAAGAAGACGAGGAATGAAGTGGGATGGTGAGGGGAGGAAGCTCGGGGCACCTTTTTGCACCCCCCCCCCCCACCATACTCTGGAGAGGTTACAGATACATGCTGTCAGTCTCTCAGTAGCATTAAAGATCCATGCCAACACAGTTAGAGAGTTAAACAGGCTCTGCAACCCAACTCGTGCGTAAAATTAGCAATATTTATTATACTGTACGCATGCAGTGAAATGCATCGTTTTTGTCAAATCAGTTCAGTCAGGATTGAGCTGGACGGTCCACCAGTGTTGCCACACTTCTGGCGCCAACATTGATTTGAGAGCACGGTCGATCTGAGTCTCAGAATAAAGGGGCATAACATCAACCCTAACCGGTATGTCTTTGGAATTTGTGAGGAAACTGCAGGAAAACCATGCAGTCACTGGGAGAACGTATAAACTCCTTACAACAGTCAGCAGAAATGGAAGCTCGATCTTACAGCAGGTGCTGTAAAGCATTGTGCTAACTGCCACACTACTGTGTCCATGCTGAACAAGTTGTCAACTTGAGCTAGTCCCATTTCCCAGCTCTCGGCCCATATCGCTCTAAGCTGTTCAAGTTTCAAAGGGTGTTGAGAATCGGGCATAACATCAGTTAGTTCAGCACTGGAAACTTAGTTTTGCTTTTCCCACTGGCAAATGTGTGCCAACCTGGACAACCTTAGAAGTCTGGCAAATCAGCGAGAAGACATCATTGATTTCAAGTGAGATCTCTGAGCCAATAAAGAGAGCGATTGTTGAAAATCTATTGATCAGTAGGAGAACGGAATGCTTTGCTGCGGGGATTGGTTGTGGAAAACGTCCTTTTAAGTGAAATTGCATCTGCTTTTCCTAAAACAATATAGATTAACAAGGAGGTAAGAGCTCAAGGAAGTAGAGTTCATTCCAGAGATGCAGAGGGGCCACATTTTCAAGGTCACTTTTCTTTACTAAGTGCGTGGCTGACAACAAATGGACTATGCCCCTGCTATTTTCTGTGCAGCCCAGTGGAAAACCATCTTAGCATTTTAACAATAGTTTGCGATTAATCAGTAGATACAGAACCACGTTCCATTTACTTGGAGTGCTGCCACAGGAAAGTAGCATCCCTCATCAAGGACCCCACTATCCAGGCCATGCTCCCTTCACACCACTGCCTTCCAGCAGGAGATACAGGAGTCTAGGGTTCTGTGCCACCAGCTTCAAGGACAGTTATTACACAATCATCAGGCTCTTGAACCAGAGTGGAAAACTCCACTCACCAAATACGCTGAGCTAATTCTACAGCCAACAGACTCACTTCCAAGTACTTTTTATAACATGTTCACGGGATTATTTTTATTTTCAGTTTGTCCATTTTGCATGTGGTGTTTGTCTGTGTGTGCTTCTGTATCATATTTCACAAAATTCTATTGCATTTCTTTTTTTCCTGCACATGTCTGCAAGAAAGTGAGTCTCGAAGTAGTACAGTCTATGGTAACATATCTGTATGTGCAGTTTTTCATAAATTTACTTTGAACAAGTAGCATTTTCTGTTCCAATAGACAATAGGTGCAGGAATAGGCCATTCAGCCCTTCGAGCCAGCACCACCATTCACTGTGATCATAGCTGATCACCCACAATCAGTACCCTTTTCCTGCCTTCTCCCCATATCCCTTCACACCGCTATCTTCAAGAGTTCTATCTAACTCTTTTTTGAAAGAATCCAGAGAATTGGCCTCCACTGCCTCCTGAGGCAGAACATTCCACAGAACCACAATCCTCTGTGTGAAAAAGTTTTTCCTTAACTCCATTCTAAATTGTCTATCCCTTATTCTTAAACTGTGGCCTCTGGTTCTGGACTCCCCCAACATCGGGAACATGTTTCCTGCCTCTAGCTTGTCCAATCCCCTAATAATCTTGAGTGTTTGAATCAGATCCCCTCTCATCCTTCTAAATTCCAGTGTACACAACCCCAGTTGCTCCAATCTTTCAACATATTACAGTCCCGCCATCCCAGGAATTAGTTCCAATCCCCTTCTGCTATGTGCTTCCTTAAACATTTATTGTAAAGTAGGGGTTCCCAACCTCCAGTCCACAGACCCTCAGCTAATGGTTAGGATCCATGGCATAAAAAGAGGTTGGGAACCCCTGCTTTAAAGGAAGGAGATACTGACTTTGATGCATGTCAAGAGAGGGAAGGGGCATCTTAAAGAATGGAGGATGGGAACAAAAGGCACCCATTCAACTCATGGACTTTGACGATGAATTTTCAGTGAATCCACTGTGGAAAGTAATATATTGCTTGCAGAGTAAGCCTGTGAGTTGTAGAGAAAACAATTTATTTGTGGGGCTATGACTCTGTGATAATGCCTTCTGCTCCTGGAGTGTACTTGTACTGCTCAGTGCAACCCGGCAGGAGTCAATCATGTCGAATAGACCTATCTCACTGTTCAATGGGATTGGCTTTAGATCCGAAAGCAGTGCGTGTAGAGTAGTGTCAAGCACAGTGAGCAAAAGGCTTCCATTTCTACAGCACCTATCACTGTGACTGTGACATTTTGACACATTTAGAGAAGGCACCCAGATGCTTCCATTGGCTGGTGATACAAAGTGTCGGAAAGGCAGATTTAGGGTTTCAAAGGAGGGAATTTCTTTATGCAATGAATGGAAATGGTGCAGAACTCGCTGCTTACAAAGGTGGTGGAAGAGGAGATGACTGGTAATCGGATGAGCTCTTGAGAGCACAATCTTGCATGGCTAAGGGGGCAGAGGAAGGGAAGGAGACTGGATTGCTTTAAAGGGAGCCAGCATTGATGGAAGTTGTTGTATTTTGTAACTTCAAAACATTGAACTATTTCAATGAAGACGCTGTATTTAGACTTCCTATCCAGACAATCTAGACTATCCAGAACCCTACTAGAAAGAGGAACAAACTTGAGGGGTCTCAAGCCTCATTCCTACTTTTCTGTAACTTCGTATTTACTTTAAATGAGGTGCGCGTGTATCATGTGGTAGTATGATGACATATCGCAATTAATGTGGTTGTACATATAACCCGTAGTAAATTATTTAAATGAGTGCGAATGCTTAATGAAACAATATGTATACAAGATTATTCAAATATTATTGAAATTTTAAATGCATAATGGAAGGGGATGAATGCAGTGAGTTAGGCAACTCGATAGTCAATGTACACGTGCCACAAGCAGCAGCAAACAGCCGCAATCACCCAGCCTTTTTGCTTCAGACTCAGAATCGGGTTTATTATCACTGACATCGGTAAGTTGTGAGATTTGTGGTTTGTGGGGAATTTGTATATGGGGATAGCACGGCAGCGTAGTGGTCAGCCTAATGCTACTGCAGCAACAGCTGGACGATCTGGTTCAACTTCTACCACTGTAACGGGTTTGTACATTCTTCCCCTGATGCGAGGCTTGCTGCCAGTGCTGTGGTTTCCTTCTACATTCCAAAGACATCCAGTTATGTTTGGCGAATTGTGAGCATGCTATGTTGGCACTGTAAGCATGGCGATACCTGTGGACTACCCAGCGCAATCCTCGGTGATTTGATTTGACGTAAACGAGGCTTTTTGCTGAAAGTTTTGATGATGTACGTGACAGAATGCTCATCTTTGAAAGGCCGACGAAGGGATAAGTGTTGTGAGAATGCCACAGAATCCTAGGAAACCTGTGGCATCAACAATGTTCATTTGGTTGATTGTGTCTTTGCTGGTTAACGGAATTTAGTTTGTAGTTTACATCATTGATAAGTAGCAAAAAGTGAGAATACACGAAGTATTGTGTGCAGTTCTGATCATTGAACAATGAGAATGATGTCATTAAGTTGGGAAGGGCGCAGAAGAGATTTGCATGGGACTGGAGGACTTGAGGCTGGTCCACGAGTATCTGAGGGATAACCTTAAATCAAGAGGAAATAGGTAAGGTCAATAGACATAGACCTTTTCCCCAGAGTAGGGAGGTTAAAACTAGAGGGCATTGGTTTAAGGTGAGTGGGGAATAATTTAAAGGGCACTGGAGGGGCATCTTCTTCCACAGAGATAGTGGTGGGTATGTATAACGAGCTGCCAGAGGAAGTGGTAGAGGCTGGTAAAATTACAACTTTTAAAGGGCATTTAGACAGGTACATGGATATGGCTTAGGGGAATATGGGATAAATGCCAGCAACTGAGGCCAGCTCTTGGCCAGCATGGATAAGTTGGGCTGAAGTACCTCTTTCTGTGCTAACTCAAAATGAGAGAACCTGTTCTGAGCCTTGTGATTTCTCCCATCCTGGCTGCTAGCAGCTTCCAAGCTACAAAATCATTTGTTAACCATTGCCCTTTGCTTTTTGTCAATGAGCCAATGTTGAATCAAATTGGTCTCCCTCAGGACTCGAGGTTTAGCTATAGCTGAGATGGGTTGTAGGTTTATGCCAAAGTGGATCAGTTCTCCAACTGTGCCTTGACTGACACTAGGTGTATAATCAGATTTATAAATGCATATCACAAAATCAGCAAATGGACCCTTCTTGGATATATGGCACATTGCTAAACACATGCAGTTACTCCTTTGAACAGATTTAGACAATGTGTATTTAGAGTCATAGAGTTATACAGCCCAGAAACAGACCTGCTCAGCCCAGCTTATCCATGCCAGCTAAGATGCCCACTTAAGCTGATCCCACTTGCTAACGTTTGGCCTGTATGATTCATTCATTATGTGCTATGGGGTATGACAAGAGCGATCATGGTCTTTCCATGGCCATGATTCTTCTTGGCAAATTTTTCTATAGAAGAGGTTTGCCATTACCACCTTCTGGGCACAAGATGGATGACCCCAACTATTACCAGTATTCTTTAGAGATTGCCTGACGCCAATGGTCACATAACCAAGACTTATGATACGCACCAGCTGTTCATACAACCATCCACCTGCTCCCATGACTTCACATGACCCTTATCCGGAAGGGGGTGTGGGACTAAGCAAGAGCTACACCTGGCCCAAGGGTCACCTGCAGGCTAGCAGACAGAAGGAGCACCTCACATCTCCTTTGGTAGGGACATATCTCCACCTTGCTACTCATCTGATTATCTATTCATATGTTTATTCAAATGAAAACTTATCTCCTCTTGATATGAATATTCAAAATATCTGTAGTTATGGGGCACAAGTGAATCTGTGGGTACAGAAGCCAGGTGGGAAAGTGGAGTTTCCATTTCATGTTTTGTCAGTGTTCTGCAGCTTGTTACATATGTTGCTGGTGGTGTAGTGGCATCCACACCGGGCTTTGGGGTGAATAGTCCCAGGTTCGAATCCAGCAAGCTCCTTGCATGCTTTCCATCTGGGCTGGGTTGAGCATTGAGCTAGCAACTTGGCCTTGTAAAGCAGACAAACGCTGAAGAGGTAGCAAGGTCAATGCCCAATGCGGCAAACAAGGCACGGGGAGGAGCTTTATCTTTTCTTACATTTTGTGTCTCAATATCCATTCTCCCCTCCCCTAAATGCTCCCTGTTTATCTCTTGCCATATGGGTCTCTTCCTATAACCAAACAGCTACTGTCTCCCCTCCAACTTCATCCCTCCTCCTTTCCCACCACCTCACCTGGTTCCACCTATCATCCACCCCACCCCTTCCTACCTTCTCTTTATAACGGCCACCTCTTCTCTACCTTCTCAGTCCTGAAGTTCGACCTGAAACGTCAAACTTCTTTTTTCTCTACAGGTGCACCCTGAGTTCCTCCAGCACTTTACCTTTCGTTGCAAATCCCAGCATCTGCAGCCACTTGTGTCTCTACGCTAGGACGTTATTTGTTTGTCGTAATGTTGGTTTCTAGAGTGATCCCACTCCCCCTCTACTTTCCTCCCCATAGTCTCATTCGCTCTCTCTGGTCTCTGCCACTCTGCAATGCACATGGCACAATTTCGCCGATCCCACACACCTTTGGGTTGTGGGAGGAAACTGGCAACCTATATAGATCTTGGATGTCTAAGACCTTTTGCACAGTACTGTGTTTGCCAATGTGGAGCAGAGAGCGAGTTTGTAAATCTGGCAGGAGCAATCGATGTTGGAAATGGTGAGGGTGGAGTGCTGCTGGAGGGGTGTGGGACAGGTGGCAGAGGAGGAGTGCTGGGGGCAGGGGGGAGTGGCACAGGTGCAAACACACCCATACCAAAGTCAGGTTCATCATCAATCACTTAATGTTGTGAATCTCAAGCCTCACTCCTACTTTTATGTGTACTTGCAATTGTCTGAATAGGAAGACACGATTTAACTTTCAACAATGCCTTAGTAATTTGGTAAAGTGTTTTATTGTTGTCAAAGTGAAAAATCTTTGTTTTGCGTGCCGTCCATACAGGTCATTTTATCGCAACTGGTCATTCAGGTAGTACAAGGGAAAATAATAACAAAATGCAGAATGAAGTGTTACAGGGAAAGTGCCGTACAGGTAGCAATAAAGTGCAAGACCATAATGAGATGGCTTGTGAGGTCAAGAATCCATCTCATTATACAATGGGACCATTATCTTACAACAGTGGGACAGAAGCTGTCCCTGAGCCTGGTGGTACATGCTTTCAAGGCTTTCTATCTTCTGCATGATGGAAGAGGGGAGAAGAAAGAATGTCTAGGGTAGGTGAGATCTTTGATTATGCTGGCTACTTTACCAAGGCAAAACTCAAAGTACATTGTTATCAAAGTATGTATACAGTACATACAATCCTGCTTTTCATCTTCCTGCAGGCAGAGTTGTGTCAAGTACAGAGTCCTCGGAGCGGGGAGGAGGCACTGCTTTCTGTGATGTGTTGAGATGTGTCGACAAATTACAAATTCTAAACTTTTCCTGTAGGTAACTGGTTAACATGTTTTATATAAAATTTCTCCCTGCAATTCTAAAGCTGTTGTCAATTAAGTTATTTTTAGTTGGGTTAGTAAAGCACTCATGGAAAATTTAAATCAATGTGTTTTGCTACATGTTAATGGGAGGAAATTAGAGTGTGGAAGCAAAGACGTCTTTTTTTCAGTTGTGCAGAAATGAGAGCAAGGTGCTGAGGCCAGAGTGAGATGAACAAGTGACCTGTCATTATGAAATGGCCTCTGGTTCTTTGGACTGCTGGCTGGTTTGAGGGAATTTGATGTTGGAGGTGCAGCATGTGTTGCTTCATTTCCTGCTTAATAAGAGCAACCAGAGTAATAACAGC
This sequence comes from Mobula birostris, assembly GCF_030028105.1. NCBI lineage: Eukaryota > Metazoa > Chordata > Chondrichthyes > Myliobatiformes > Myliobatidae > Mobula > Mobula birostris. Next base: position 211,873,948 of record NC_092372.1, on the reverse strand, counting down.
ACGCAGAAATCTGAGGAATTAAATGTAAAGGCTCATTGCTTTTGCTGTTTTGCAAATTGTGTCTGGAAGGAAGAGAAATAACATCAAAATGTCTATTTTTAAGGAGGAATAGTAGTGTGATCATTCAAGTTGAGTATGATGTTTTTCCGAAGGGGTTATTCCCTTAATGGAGAATGCCTGTGCGTGACTTTGTTCAACATGGGGAGGCTAATGCACGGGCAGCCACCACACAGATCGGGGTCAGGGTCCAGTGGCATGGAATGTGTACCATATAGCCGACTGTATATTGTGGGACCACTTTATGTTGTAGTAACACGTCGTTGCATGTGCTATTAGGCGCATATTGATCTGTACGTGTGTGTTCCGTTTGGTTTCAGTCAGTAAATAGCCCTGTTAACTTGGCTCCCATCTCCAGTGTTTTTACTTATAACTTTGTTGTGTAACCTGGCCACATACACAAAAAATTGGCGCCGAGCTTAATAAACCTACATCGTATCGGAACGCTGTGTTTTAATTGATAACGACACTTGGAAGAAGAGCACAAGGTACGAGCCGAGGCAGAGCGAGGCCGCGAGTCCGAAAGGAAACGGAAGCACAGCCACGGGTCGGGAGACCAAGAGATACAGTCGGAGCCGCAGCACGTCCAGCCGAGATCACAGCCGGCGCTGACCCCCAGGGGCTGAGGGTCTGCCTGCCCCAGAAGGGAGATAAAAAGAAGCAACACACACATGTAGACGGAGTGCACTCATGGCACTAGCAAAAAGGACACGTGAGTCAAAAAGGAAAATAAGGGGAGAACGGAGCTTAATTAACATAACAAAGATGGCGCTGATTGGAACCATTATAGCATTTGATAGTGGCATTGAAGACTGGGTAATTTACATTGAAAGAGTGGAGTTATATTGTGATGTTAATGGTGTTAATGATGAAAAGAAAGTCTGCGCATTACTCAGTGTTATGGGTGCGTAAACATACGGGCTGCTACGGAGCTTGTTAACCCCTGAAAATCCAGCTGATAAAATGTTCAAGCAAATAGTAGACGCTCTCCAACAGCACTTAAACCCCAAACCACCGGTCATTGCTGAAAGATTTAAATTCCATAAACGGAATCAGAGCAAAAATGAAAGCATTTCTGAATATTGTGCTGAATTGCGCAAATTATCAGAACATTGTCAATTTGGAGCTGGTCTATCAGACGCGTTGAGTGATTAGGTTAGTGTGTGGCATGCACTGTGACACAGAAGAAGCTCCTGTGTGAAAAAGACCTTACATTCGAGAAAGTGTTCATCATCTCAATATCAACAGAAACAGCGGCACGGGGTGCTTCCGAGATACGACAAAAATCTCTGGAATATGCCACAAATAAAATGTCACTGAACAGAAATGAAAGAAAGAAATGTTACCATTATGGGGACAGATCACATGACCCTGATGATTGTTGGTTCAAGGATAAAGGATGCAGAAACTGTGGCAAACAGGGCCACATTGGCAGAGTATGCAATTAGTAAACAGCAGAAATAAGGGCAAAATACAGAGAAACAAGAAACCCCAGAAAGGAAAATAAAACAATGTGCACGAAATGAAAGAAAGCAATACTGATGAAAACGACTCAGACAAAAGTGAATTGTCTTGGTTGCAACTTCACAGCATGAAAGAGACAGATGATCGAAGAGTAATATGGATCACTGCACAAGTGGCAGGTGCAAGACTGAAAATGGAGTTGGGCACAGGCTCAGCTTTAACAGTAATCTCTATACATGGCTACAAACGACTGTTTTCTCACATACCTCTGAAATGAACTAAACTACTGCTAAAGACTTACACAGGACAGAAAGTGTGTCCCAAAGGTAAAATTACAGTGACCTACGGAGACAAAACACAGCAGCTGAACCTCCATGTACCGAAAAATGGAGGACCACCATTGCTGGGACGTGAATGGCTCAGGAAATTTCAGTTGGATTGGCACACTATCAAGGCACCAGATGTGTCAGCAAAGGAGGGCAGCAAGGCTACATCTGAGAGACTGTCGCAAATACTTGCTGACTCTGAGGAAGTGTTCATGAAAGGAATAGGAACACTTCAGGGCATGAAGGCAAGGATTGAGATTGAGGAAAATGCATGTCCAAAATTTCGCAAAGCCAGAGCAGTGCCATATGCAATCCGTCCTACAGTAGAGGCAGAGCTGAAAAATCTGGAGCAGACTGGGGTCCTGTCAAAGGTGGATTGGAGTGAACGGGCCACTTCACTGCCATTGGAATGTGTTATCATCTTCTGCCAGCTCCACCGGTGAGGTCTTGGTTGGACCACCCTTTATCTGGAGCCTCTCTCTTGACCTTACAGCCATGGGTGACCCTACCAGGAGCTAAGCTTCAGGCAGCATCACTCTCGAGATCTCAGGAATTCACAAGCCTCTCTGCCATAACAAGGGGATGATCCTTGAAGAAGATTTTGAGGTATCAGATTGCAACCCCACCTGAAGCCCGTGGCAGAAAAATGTAATGGTTGAGTTCAGTAACCAGTGGTAATGATACTCATTTATCCTGAAAAATTATGTCGCATTTTCCTGAACTGTGGAGAAGGAGAGGGGAAGTACTATTTCTGGAGCTGGCAAAGCAACTCTTCAATGCACTTACGGTAGGTGAGAGCAAAGGTTTTCCATTCTGGGTTCCTCGGTCAGGTTGCAGAAGGCTGACAGTGAACATTGAAGCATCTCAAATTAATATCAATCATTCACCTATTCTACAATTGAATAACTTGTGTCCAGGACAAAGGGACTTGCACTATGCGGTCTCTTCAAATGTTTATCACCAGAACAGATTTCATCCCTCTTTGTCGTTTCTACTGCTCTCCTTTTCTTCAACCATGTTAACTCACTGGCCTCTCTCTCAGCCTTCCTCCTCTCTTTTCTCATACTGTTTTGGGCCGAGACCCTTCATGTCCTAATATACTGGGTTTCAGTCCAAAACATTGACATTTCCTTTCCCACCACAGTTGCTCCTCAGCTCACTGAGAGACAACTCAGTTGACAGTCCTGATGAAGGTCCTCAGACCGCAAACTTGAGTGTTTATTCCTCTCCGTAGATGCTGCCTGACCTGCTGAGCTCCTCCAACATTTTGTGTGTGTTACTTCAGACACTTTTACTTATTCACTTGGAAGCTTCTGGAAAGGCTGGAGCTTATTTTCCTTTCCTAACTGTGCACTGAACTGAATAGATTGTTTGACCATTCGTGGGGGCAGTTAGGAGTTGCATTAGATCATAAGTTGTCTATAAACTCGAGTGAGGGGTGGGCGGGTAGTATAAAGGGGGAGGTTTTCTCATCCAGCGAGTGGTTGGTGCTTGGAACACGCCATCAGGGGTGGTTATAGATGCGAATATGAGAGTGGTGTTCAAGAGGCTTTTAGAAAGTTACATGAGGGGAATGGAATGATTATGGATCATGTACAGGCAGAAGGGATTTGTGTAATTTAGCATTATGCTCAGCACAGACATTGTGGGCCGAAGAGCCTGTTCCCATGCATATTGTTCTATGTTCTCTATTAAAATATTTCCTTCCTTGAAGAGCATTGGTGATACGACAATCCATAACTTTTAATGTGGATTTAATATTATCAGTTATGGTGGCCTGATTTTGGGAAGGATGTGGAAGATTTAGAGAGGGCACAGAGGAGATTTATCAGGCTGCTGCCTGTATTAGAGAGCATGTTTCTCTGCAGATAGTTTGAGCGAGTTGGGGCTTTTCTCTTTGGAGCGAAGGAGGATGACTCATGACTTGATAAAGGTGTACAAGGTGATAAGAGGTAAAGTTAGAGCCAAAGCCTTTTTCCATGGGTGGAGATGGCTAATGCAAAGGGGTATAATTTTAAGGTGATTGGAGAAAAGTATGGGGAGGATGTTAGCGGTATGGTCTTCACACAGAGAGTCTCAAACATGTGAAAACCTGCAAATGCTGGAAGTCCGATGCAACACACAGAAAATGCTGGAGGAATTCAGCAGGCCAAGGAACATCTATGGAAAAGAGTGAACAGGCAACGTTTGATCATCCTGATGAAAGGTCTCAGCCCGAAACATCAACTGTTTACTCTTTTCCATAGATGCTGCCTGGCCTGCAGAGTCCTTCCAGCGTTTTGTGTGTTGCTTTATGCAGAGAATAGTGGGTGTGTGGAACACCCTGCCAGGGGAGGTGGTGGAGGCAGATACATTAGTGGCATTTAAGAAACTCTTAGATAGGCACATGCATGATAGAAAAATGGAGGGCAATGAGAAGGGAAGAGTTAGATTGATTTAAGAATAGGTTAAAAGGTCAGTGCTCATTGTGCTGTAGTGTTCTATGTAACTAAGAGAATATTTAGAGAGCATCAGTATTTACTGATTTAGATATTTACTGATGCCCTCAGGGATTCAGGACAGATACCTTTATTCAAACAGTAGTTACAACGTGGTGCTCACTTCCACAGGGAGTGGTTGAAGAAATACAAAAGGGTGGCTGGTCTAGGTTATTGGGGTGAAAGTACAAGAACCTTGTATGACAGAGGTAATGAATCGTAGATGGAAACTCAAGATTCACTTATTATCAAAGAATGTATAAATTATACACCTTGAGATTTGCATGCCACAAAGGTAGCCTCAAAGCAGGAAACCCGAAAGAACCCAATTAAAGAAAAAAAGAATAGAAGTTAAAAGACTAACACTCGATGTGCAAGAGAGAAAAAAATAAAATAAACATAACAATTGAAGAGAACAACACAGCATTCAGAACCAGAATTGAGTTCTTAAGCAGACCGGAGTAGGCCCAAGGCCTCAAATTTATAGAAGTCTGTCAGTGGTCCCCACTCTGGATGAAGAGGGAAGGAGGCTGAAGTTAAGCATTAATGTTCTGTGTTCTTTTTAAATTCTTGATTCCAAGTACCATTGAATTTGCACCTTTTGATCAATAATCAGGGCTTTCAAATCTAATCCAATAAGTAATTGTTGGTGTTTTTAATCAATATTCATCAAATGGGCAAAATGCCAGCAATTACCACAACACAGTGCTAGGAGAACATGGTAGCTATTAAGAACTTGTTATTGACAAATGAGAGAGGTAAGCTAAAGCAACAGCAACAGGAAGGAGGAATTAATTGAACGCTCAGAGACAACAGTGAATGTCTGAACAAAAAAATGGCTGTTCCAGTATCTGCTGTCTCTCTCTTTCCCATCCCCCCCACCCCACTGCACTTCTTTAGGTTAAGCATAGAAGAGTCGTAGTTTGGTGACTGCTTTGTAACCTCTGGCATGGTGCCCAAGTAATGCTTTGGGTATGAACAACTCGCGTAAGCAAGGCTTGCTATAAATTGGGCTTTAGCCGTTATAACTGACAGCTCCCTAGGATGTCCAAATATAGCTGGGTCAAAATTTCTGCTGTAACCTTGTAGCTAATGGTCAGCGACCCATAATGAGGAATGGTTACTGCCCCTTAGCAGGTGTATTACCTTATTGACTGCTGTGGTGCTTTTCCTGGGGCTCCAAAACAAGATCTAACTCAGCATGCTCAAGGTCATGAAAGATTAGGACAGTCAGTAGTAATTTTTAAATCTGTCTCTTTTGACCAAAGTGAATTTTGCCTTTTTTTCCTGGTTTCTATATGAGAATGGGACTTACAATAAACATCAGTGACAGGACTTTTAGCAACCTGCCTCAATGAGTGATGTAGACCACCTCCAGCACCACTCCACTGACCGTAAAGGTTCACATTGAGACTCGGGAATCCTGGAACATTTTCCTTCTCAACATTATGACATTAGCTTCTCAGCAAAGATTTTGGAAACAAAATGTAAAGACTTTACTGATAATAAATAGTACTGTTAACAGTACTGTTTGTCAGTTTTTATTTGAGGGCAGTTTTTCATTAATTCTATTGTACTCCACTGATTTACTCTGAATGCTTGAAAGAAAATTAATCTCAAAGTAGTGTATGATGACATGTATGTATTTCGATAATAAATTTCCTTTGAATTTTGAGACTGTTATAAAACTATTAAATTGTTCTATAGTACAATAAGATAGAGTATTACCTTACAACCTTTCTCATTATGATCTTGCACATTGTTTACCTGCTCTGCACTTTATTCTGCATTTTATAAGACCTTAGGACCATAAAACAAAGGGGCAGACCATTTGGCCCTTGAGTCTGCTCCCCCATTTGTTGTCCCTCTCAAACCCGTTCTCCTGCCTTCTCTCTGTAACCTTTGGTGCCCTAAATGATCAAGAACCTATCAACCATCAAGACCCTCTGTTGGTCAGGGTTAACAATGGATATTGTCTCCATTGATTCTGTATGATATGGGGAGCAAGCTGTTGCCATTGCAGCAAGCTCCTCCTTTCCACTACAGGTAATGAATCCAGAGGAACGGCAAAGACCGATAAAGTTTGGCACTAGTGGGATCGCAGGAGTTGTCAGTCAGCATTGAACAAACTGTAGGATTGCCTTTGGGACTCAAACTCTGGATTTTTCCCCGGGATTTACTCATAAAGCCTTCCCTGTGAGTTGGTATAGCCACAAGGCAGCGAAGGTTTGAGATCAGAGTTTTCCTTCTAGATGAGCTGCCAACCACGGCTGACAAGCCCCATCTGCCAAAAGCGATTGGTTTTAAGGTGCCAGTAACCAGCCTTTGCCCCTTCTCCTGTCAGTAGAAATGGTCCTACTGGGCAGAGTAGCTAAGCTACATGTGAAAGCCAAGAGCTCGACAAGGTTGATAGAGGCTATTGGACACTCACACCATTGGGAGCATTTAAAGTAGTGGGAGCTTCCTCCCACTATCCCTACCACAGCTATGACGACCTTAAAGAACCACCGATCAACTTCTGCTTTAAAATCTACATGACGACTTGCTCTCCACAGTTTTCTGTGGCAATGCATTCCATAGGTTCACCACCTTCTGGCTAAAGAAATCCCTATTCATCTCTGTTCTAAAGGAATGTCCTTGTATTCTGAGTTTGTGCCTTTTTGGTCCTAGACTACCTCGCTAAAAGAAACTATGTTCTGTTATAGTTTTATCATCTTCTGCCTTAATGCATTGTGCAATGATTTGATCCGTATGTAAGACAACCTTTTCACTGTATCTCAGTACATATGACAAAAATATTCCAATTCCTGTTAAATGTGAAATATGCACATGTTTTGAGTCTCTATCACAAAATACTCTGCAGATGCTGGGGTCAAAGCAACAATCACAACATGCTGGAGGAACTCAGCAGGTTGGGCAGCATCCGTGGAAACGATCAGTCAATGTTTTGGTCCGGAACCCTTCATCAGGACTGAAGAGGGAAGGGGCAGAGGCCCTATAAAGAAGATGGGGGGAGGGTGGGAAGGAGAAGGCTGGTAGGTTCCAGGTGAAAAACTAGTAAGGTTTTGATTCTCTGTGATATGGGGTAAAGCTGATATAACTGTTTTGATACACGGAGTGATTTTGGAATCAGTTAAAGTCCCTTAAACTGGCTTTTTAAGTTTATAGGGTAGTGAAAAAGGCCTTGGACATGCTTGCCTTTACTGGCCAAGGCACTGAGTTCAAGAGAGAGGAAGCTACATTGCAGCTTCATAAAACTTTTGTTTAGGCCGCATCTGAGGAAATACATTCAATTCTGGTCACCCTGTTATAGGAAAGATGTGGAGGCTTTAGAGAGGGTGCAGAAGAGGTTTACCAGAAAATTGCTTGGATCAGAGGGCATGTGCTGTAAGGCAAGGATGGACAAACTTGTGTTGTTTTCTTTGGAGCAGCAGAGTCTGCGGGGAGATCTGATAGAAGTTTCTAAAATTGAGAGCCATAGGTGTGGCTGACCAAAGGGCCATTTCTGTGCCGTATAAGTGAATGACTCTGTAAGTGGCATGTAGATGCATCCTGAAGAGCTGCTGTCTCACAGTTCCAGTGACCCTGGGTCAATCCTCTGGCACTGTCTGTGTGGAATTTGCATATTCTTCCGAATGACTTAAAGCAGTTTTCCCCAGGCGCTCTCGTTTCTTCCCATGCACCAAAGCTAAATGAGTCGGTGTCTGAACTGGGCACTGCAAATTGTCCCTAGTGTGTAGGTGAATCTGGGGAGAGTTATTAAGGGGAAATCAAATGAGATCGGTGCAGGAATGAACCACTGTTCCATAGAAAGTGTCCTAGCTGGATGCATCGCAGCTCGGAATGGCATCTGCTCTGCCAACACACTGCAAGAAATTATTCAATTATGAACACAGCCCAGTCCAGCCAGATCCCCTTTTCATTGACTCTGTCTACACTTTCTGCTGCCTTGGGAGAGCAGTTACTTGCCGATCAACGCCTGCACCCACTAAGCCACCCTCTCACACACCACTGATGCTTTAGCATTTCCTGTCAGTCATCTCGTGTACACTCTCTCCTGTGCCTAGCATTACTTTATAGACTTGCAATCAATCTATGTATATAACCTCTATCATGTATTCAGATTTATTCTGTTTTTTTATCATTGTGTTTTTTTTTCTGCTGCATCGGAGCTGGAGTAAAAATTATTTCATTCTCTTTTACACTTGTGTACTGGAAATAACATTAAATAATCTTGAATCGAATAAAGAGCCTCCCACTACAGTCATTCTCGTTTCTCCCCTCTGCTGTCAGGCAGAAGATACAAAATCCTAAAACATACCGGCTAGTTCAAAGATAGATTCTCTCCCACTGTTATTAGACTCTTGGGTGAACTTTTCATATGCTGAAGATGAATTCAGGAGCCTGAAGACACACTGTTTCTGTGGATTACACTGCACTGCCGCCAAAAATAACCAATTTCATGACATGTCAGTGATAAGAATCCTAATCCTGATTTTTTTTTTTCCCCTAGCATCGGTAAATCGAGAACCAGAGGGCATAGATTTCAGGTGAGAGAGGAATTTAAGTAGAAACAGCATTTTCACCTAGAGGGTGGTCAGTATATGGAATGAGCTTCCAGAAAAAATCAACAACATTACAAAATATTTGGGCAGGTACCTGGATAGGAAAGGTTTAGTAGGATATGGGCCAGACGAGGGCAAATGTGACTAGCTTAGATGGGAATCGATCAACATGGACGAATTGGGCTGCAGGGCCCATTAGGGTGCTGTATGGCTCTATACTGGAATCTGAAGTGACGGTCTGTTGAATGAGCTCAGTGAGTTGAGGGGTAACTGTGGAGGGAAAGTAATTGTCAATGGTTTGGATTGAAGCCCAGCTTATTAAAACATAACAAAGGTTCTCTTTTCGAAAGATCGACTGATTATTCCACTACATAGATGCAGCCCGACTGGCTGAGTTCTTCCAGTATTTTTCTTTGTCTGTTGCTCAAGATTTCCAGCATCTGCAGAATCTGTTGTGTTTATGTTCTACCTTGAGCTCTGTCATGGCAAGAGATTCCCTGCAGGACAGAGAAGGCCCTCCCACAATGTTCCCTAAATTTGCTATAAATCACCTGGATGATTCATTGGACTCCCTGCCTGAGGACCACTCAAAATAGAGGAAGGAGAGGCCACCGAGTAGCTTGAGTCTTTTTGGGAGCAAGTGGTTGGTAAGTGGAACTTGCTGCCAGTGCAGATGGGGTGGGGTGCAGGAGGTGGGGGAGTCAGATACAATATCTCTGCTAAGGAGGCAGTTGAACAGGCACAATGCAGAGTAATACACACCTAATGCGGACAAGTAGAACTAGTAAAGATGGGCAAGACAGTCAGCCTGGACATGGTGATCCAAAGTATCTCTTTTTTTGCGCTGTAACCCTATGACTCCATGGCTGAACTGATGGCTGAAGCACTAAACTTACAAACAAACCACTCACCTATCCTGATAGACCAGAGGTGGCGTCCAGTGTATTCTTATTGGTTCCCTCAGTCACATTGCAACCAATGGAAATGGAGTAAAAACAAGTCATCCTTCATTCTGGGGGCTGGCCAAAAGGAGAAGTGCCATTCCCTACATCCTGAAAAGATGACATAGAGGGTCTGATCACATGGATAAGAATTTTAATGGATTTGGGGACCAAGATCTAGTGATGGTCACAGAGAAGGTGCTGATGGATGAAAACTGCAGTGTATATTAGACAACTTAATAGCTTTTATAATAGAATACAGGAGAAAATAATGTGAATCTCATTAACATGTTCATTATTAATATCGTGCTACAGCACTTGAAGGAGTGAACCTATTTTTACATTTGCCTACATTATGATCTCTGATCCAGCAAATAACTTTGTAGATTCTTGAACAGTGATTTCATTTACTTGAATTGCAGAGATCGATCTCTTTTCGGGTAACCTGAGAGGTGATTATTTTCAGTCATTGGCTGGTAATTTGGATTGTAAATTGGCCAGCTCCTGTTGAGAATTAATTCCCCTCCTTCCTTTTCTGCTACGGTCCATTTTCCTCTCCTTTCAGTTTCCTTTATCAGCCCTTTACCCCGTATGCCTATCCCCTCCCAGCTTCGTACTTCAATGTTCAAAGTAAAATCATTGTCAGAGTGCACATATATCACCATTTACTACTTTGAGATTTATTTCCTTGCAGGTATTCACTTAGAACAGAGAAATACAATGAAAAATTACACACAAAGACAGACAAGTAACTAATGTGCACAAGAAGACAAACTATGCAAATAAAAAATAAGTAATCCACCTTCCCCCTCACTTGGGTTTCGCCCATCACCTGCCAGCTTGTACTCTTTCCAATCCCCCCACCACCTTGCTATGGCTTCCTCATCCTTGCTTTACAGTACTGATGAAGTGTCTCAGCCTGAAAAGTCAGCTGCTTATTCCCCTCCACAGATGCGGCCTGACCTGCAGAGTTCCTCCAGTATTTTGTGCGTGTTGCTCTGGATTTCCAGAAAGCGCTGAATCTCCCGTGCTTATAACTAACCGTCCAGTTCGTTTGGTGCATCCAGCTCAGATAACCTGCACTCATTGAACTGATTCTACTTCACAAACAATTTTGAGAGTTCATGACTTGCCGAGATGTGAAAATTTTGGAACTTGTTTAGAGGTCATTCTAGATATCAACTTCTGTAAGGATATCACTCCAGCCAATGAATTCCAGACTCCAACCATTCTGAGTGTGGGGCTGGGGGGTGGGGGGTGTGGTCAGGTGGGGAAGGTCCCTCATCTCCCCTCAGATCCTTCTGTCAATTACTTTAAATTAATTCAGCTGGTTTTTTGAACCTATTGGAAAGGGTAATGATAATTTCTTACTTACTCTATCCAGATGGCTCATAGTTTTATGCACCCTAATTAAGTCTTATCTTGTAAATGCTCTCTGTACTCTCTCCAGTTAACAGCACAGTACTGGCTCTTCAGTCCATGATGTTGTTCTGACGTTTGAACACACTCTAGAATCAAACTAACCCTTCCCTCCTACATAGCTCTCTATTTTCTTTCATCCATGTGCCTGTCTGGGAATTTCAAGAACTCCCACCAGGTGTTCCATGCACCCACAACTCTGTCTAAATCACTGACCTCTGATGTTTGCCCTATACATTCCCCCAATCATACTGAAATTATGCTATCTTGTATTAGCTATTTCAGCTCTGGGGAATAAAGACACCGGATGTCTGCTCCATCTATACCTCTTATCATCTTGTACAGCTCTATCAAGTCATTTCTCATCCTCCTCCTCTCCAAAGAGGAAAATCACAGTTTGTTCAACCTATCCACATAAGACATGCTCTCTAACCCAGGTAGCATCGTAGTGAAACTCCTCTGCACCCTTTCTGAAGGTCCATATCCTTCCTATAATGAGGCAACCAGAACTCAACACAAATGTGGTCTAAATAGAGCTTTATAGAGCTGCAACCTTACCTCATGGCTCTTAAACTCAGTCCTCTGACTCATGAAGGCCAACACACCTTATGCCTTCTTCACAACCCTATCAGGTGGTGCGGCAACTTTGAGGGATCTATTGGCGTGGATACCAAGAGCCCCCTGTTCCTTCAAGCTGTTACAAATTCTGCCTATATTGAAGCATGTTCTTTTCAAAAGCTGCCAAACAAAATCTGAAATACAGAAATGGCAGCATCTGTGGGCTGAGAGATTAGGCAAATTTAGTGTTTCAGGTCTGTGCCTGGTTGATGGCAGTCCCCAGCCTGGAATATTAGTTATATTCTTCTCTTTCCACAGATGCTGTCTTCAATGTTCTGCTGTTATTTTAGAAAGGAGATAAATATGCCTTGTAGGATATTATGCACCATGGGCCTTCTATTCAATGGAACAGAACCCCAACACTGTGATTCTTGAAGGATGCCCAGTGTGTTCCACGAGGGTACAGCTGCCCTGTTCAGGAAGGGAGGTATCCTGGATGCTGTGACAAGGTATGGGTTAAGATGAGGTGCCGTCAACCAAAGTGAGAGTCACAGCAATATCCTTGGAAATCTTCTCTGTGCTCCCTCCTGCTTAACGTACTCTTGATACAACAGGGTGACCAAAACTGAACATGATACTCCATGTGCAGCCTCACCAAGGTCTTGTGCAACTGCAACTTAACTCAAGTGCTCAGTACCATGTCTGATGAAGACCAACATGCCAAATGCCTACATGCCCTCATCACCATTCTGTCCACCTGGGACGCCACTTTCAAGGATTATTAGTTTAATGCATCTTCAGAGATCTGGATCAAATCCTTGTGTCCCATATTTCACTGCATCACACATCTCAATGTTTTAACCAACCAAAGGAAAGAGCTCCAATTTCCAAAGCACCACGCACAAAATGATAGAGGAACTCAGCAGGCCAGGCAGCATCTGTGGAAAAGAGCAAACAGTCAATGTTTCGGACCAAGACCCTTCAGCTGGCCAGGAGCTCTAATTCCCATTTCCTTCCCTTTAATAGAAAGCTATAGAGATTAACAGTAGGCTAAGCAGAGTCTCTTCAAGATTCAGGATTGTTTTTTTGCCATTTTTCAGTACACAGTGTAAAGGAGAACAATTGTTATTCCAGATATAATGCAGCATTAAAAAAAAACAATGGGCATGAAGAACACAAAAAACACAATAAATCAGATGAGCTTAAATACATAGACTGATTGTACATAAGTGATGCTAGGTACAGGGGTGCCTATGAAAATGATAAAGTAGTGGTAGTGGGGATGGGTTAATGGGTGGAGATATTGATTAGCTGGGTTTTTCAACTAGATGTTGAAAGAAAAGCTCTTTCTTCTAACAGCATCAAGAGAAGAGTAAAATGATAGCCATAAACATAGGAAATCTTTCAAATTTATCCGTCTTGAGAGCACTGCATTATATCTTGCTTCCAGCCCTGTGGGTCTCAATACAGATTAACGGCTCAACATTCAAATGTTCACAATCAGTCTTGAAAAACTACCTCCGCTAATGAATCTGAATTTCTCAGTGAGCGCATTAGATATTTTTTAATCTTGATTCATTCACAGTTTAAAACCATGAGGGAAATTTTAATTCTCACTTGCCCATCAGCAACCGAAGCTGCGTAGCTTTTCGGGCATCTCTGCTGAGTCTAAACTAGAATTTCTTCTCTAACAACAACGTAGAAGCGTATTCCTGAAGGGACTGAAGTCGTGGAGCCGTACAGCATGGAAACAGGCCCTTTGTCCCATCTGCCCATCTATCCCATGCCAAGCAAGATCCCTATTTAAGCTGGTGCCATTTGTCAGCATTGGTTAGCGCAGCCCTTCACAGCACCGGCAGCCAGCAATTGGGTATCAACTCCGCCGCTGCCTGTAAGCAGTGCATACATTCTCCCCGTGACCACGTGGGTTTCCTCCGGCTCTCCGGTTTCCTCCCTCATTACATTGACCTGCGGGTTAGTAACTTCTGGGCATGCTAAGATGACAACAAGGTGCGGCAACACTTGCATGCTGCCCCTGGCACATCTCTTTTGGTGTTGACGCAAACAATGCATTTCACTGTATAAAGTCAAAGAAAAGTGCAGCACAGTTTCCCCTCTTGTTCCCCTTGTCCTTTTCACTTTTCATCCCTAAACCATGACCTCTAGTTGTAGTCCCACCCAGCTTCAGTGGGAAAAGACTGCTTGCACTTACTGGAATTATAAACCCCTCAACCTCTCTACACCTCATAATTTTGTATACCTCTATCAAATCTCCCTTCAATCATCCACGTTTGAAGGAACTTCTATGTTTCAATGACATGACAAATAAAGCTATTCTTCAATAAGTTATCCCTTAAAATCTTTCCTATCCATGTACCTGTCCAAATGTCTTTTAATTTTTTAAATATACTCCCCTCAACTACTTCTGAGAGCTCCTTCCATTATATGGACCACCCCCGGGTGGAAAAAGTTACCCCTTGTTAGTTCCCTGGGACACTAGCAATTACCCTTCTATTGCCGGTAGATGCTTTGGACTGCTCAAAAACAAGCCCACTTCCACTTCCACTTCCACTTCTACTCCCTGTCCCTGTCCCCAGCACTACCACACCACTCATCACCCTTTCTCCCTTTACCTTAACTTTAATTTAATAAATATCTTTTGTTTGTAATTCCTGTTGTGGTCTGACTTCTTGTGTTACTTCTGGAGAGCTGAGGTTGTAACACCCTCAAGTTCCTCCTCTCTAACTCCCAATCTATGGCTCATGGTCCTTGGCTCCCCAACCCCGGGGAAGACTGTGCACATTTGACTCTGTCTCTGCCCCTCTTGAAGAGGCTCTGAGAGATGCATTAACACAACCATCTCAAGGGCATCTTAGGGAGCAGCGTGGACAGTGATGGCTGCCACCCAAAAGCTGAGTTAATAACAGAGATGAACAAAGCTGAAACCTGAGCTGAACCTTCCTTCAGTGTCCAATTATTAACAAGTTGCAGGCTGTTTTTCTCATTTGCTGCTGATGCCAGTCCTCGGGTAATACAAAACCAGTCAGCAGAGGGAAGCAAGGGCAGGGTGCAGCACATTGCCTTTGCTGCAGTAGATGGAGTGCTCCCCCTCCCATCTGTTGTCCACCACCAATAAGACCTGATACTGCATACCCTCCACATCCTGCGATCAACGACACCTACCACCGACTGGGATTCAACTCCCCCCGCTGCCTGAAAGGAGTTTACACACTTTTTCTGTGACCACGTGTACTTCCTGTGGGTGCTTCAGTTTCCTCCCACATTCCAAAGATGGGCAGATAGGGTCAGTGAGTTGAGGGCATGCGAAGTGGGCGCTGAAGTGTGACAACACGGCACTGATCTGATTGAACACAAAACAGTTCATTGTATGTTTTGATGTTTCGATGCGCAGTGACAAATAAAGCTAATCTCCTTAATCTTCATATGAATGGAGTCATTGCCCACATTCTGGTGTGCTCCTTTACACAAGTAGCATCCTGTCTTCAACTGAAATCTCTTCATAACCAATGTTCCTCATCTTCTCCACAACCCATGCTTCATCTCAACATCCCAAATCCCTCAACTTTGATCACTCGTCCTCTACAGCCTGGCTGCTGTTTCACCAGAAAGATGTGGCAAAGTATCCCAGACCCAAAAAGTTAACTGTTTCTCTTCCCGCAGATGCTGGCTGACCTGCTGAGTGTTTCCAGCACTTGCAGTTCTTGTTTAACAAAATGGTATACATTTTGTTCAAATTTTTCACATCAATAAGGACTCGGTTTGTGATTTTTCGTGCCCACTTTATATAAAGAAATGAATTACTGGCAGCAACCTTGGAAAGGCAATGCCCCCTTCTTCTGTACCCTTGTTGCAGAGAAAACGTTCATCTCTACTTATTCAACCATATTAGTTAGTGCCTTCAATATCCAACTTGGAAATGTCAGGTCTGATAAATTTGCTGGGCAGATGCCAATAATAAAAAAAAAACTTTAACTTTGTGGATTTGAGAGAGCTCAGAGTCCCGTATTTCCACTTGCGAAGATTTAGTGACTGCAGCGATGGTTGGCAGGAAGGCGATTGTTATAATAAATGTAGGTAGCTACCAGTTCCAAGTACACACCAGTCTCCCCTTTTGTAATAATAGATGTTTGCTCAGCTATCTACCATAACTTGTATGTTCTGTATAGCTGTGTGGGGAAAAAAAAAATCTAATGTCAGATGCGTGAGCATTGTTTATGGCTAATGAGGCTGTTTAAATGTCAGGATGAATTTCTCTCTTCAGTTGATGCCATCAGGCGATTGTTCTTGTGTTTTCTGCAAGAAGAACACTGCTGATACAGAATCTATGACTTCCAACCCAAACTAGGAGCTGATTCCTACTCCTATCACTTCCCTCACACCCCATCTTCTTATCTCCCAAACTCGCCTTGATCTATCTATCATCTGCCGGCTTTTGCTCTGCCCTTTCCCTCCACCTTTTTAGATTGACCAAATCCCATCTGAAAAGTCTTATCTGGAAACGTCAGCCATCCATTTCCCTCTATAGATGCTACTTGACCTATTGAGTTCCTCCAGCAACTTGTGTGTAACCTGACAACACACACTCAGTGTTTTCTGAACAGTTCCTTATCATGCGGAATAGGAGCAGAATTAGGCCATTTCCATTGTGGCTGATTTATTGTCCCTCCCAATCCTATTCTCCTGCTTCCTTCCATATCCTTTGGTGCACTAACTGATCAAGACCTATCAAACTCTGCTTTAAATGAATCCATTGATTTGGCCTCTACAGCTAATGAAATTCCTCCCTATCTCTGTTCCAAAGAGAAGTGCTTTTCCTTGTGCCATCAGGTTTCTGAATGGTCTGTGCATATTACCTCACTATTTTACTCTTGTTTTGCACGACATAATTATTTTGTAACTTACAGCAATGTCTTGTATGTCTGCCAAAAAGCAAAGAAGATTCTCAGTACGTCAGTGATAATAAAACTTACTCTGGTAGCTCAAAATATGGATACCCTCGTTTTCAGGAGCTGGCCAGTGGCACAGTGGGATCAGCATCGGACTTCAAGACAAATGGTCCTGAGTTCGAATCCGGACCCTTGCACCCTTTCCATCTGTGCTAAGTTGAGAGTTGAGCTAGCAGCTCAGCTTTATTTAAAAAAAAAACACAGTCAAATGCTACAGAAATGGCAAAAATATCACCCGATGTTTTCAGGAGTTTATATAGAAAGGTTGATGTCCTGCTGCCACTCAGGGCAGGTGGTGGTGGATGGAGGGAATCCTGAGCTTCATTTCTACAGCCAAGTTGAGAAGAGGAGCTTAGACACATTTTCTCCAGCATTTCAGAGACTGTGGGTTGACTGACCTTGAACTGCTGCTAACCCATGCACGTTGTTGAGAAAGAGGGAGGCAGGTAACAATAATCTCACAATTCCATTATGGATAGTAGGGTTCGTGATTTGGACTTGCAAGGCAAATGGTAATTATCTAGTGGCCTGACTAAGGAGAACAGGGAATTGCTTGCTATCCCCTCTCTTCCATGTGCTCTTGTCGATATCTATCCTCGAGTCATCATTATTAAAAGTACAGGTTAGACATTTCTTTTGATGCTCTGCTAAATCAGCTACCACTTGCCCGGCATTACATCAGTTAGGAATACTCAAAAGGGATTCATCGACTGGGAAGATTTGGAAGATCTTGAGATAATGAAAATATCTCATGAATTCATAATGCTGGTCGTACCTCAATCTTTGTGTGTAGTTTTTCATTGATTCTATTGTATTTTTGTGTTCTACTGTGAATGCCTACAAGAAAATTAATCTCAGGGCAGTATTTGGTGGCATTTGATAATAAATTTATTTTGAACTTGCATGTTCTCTGGAAGCAATCACTTTCCATCTTTAGGACCAAGGAAATGTAAATTTTCCCTAGTATATAGAAGAGTAATCAAGTATGGGGCAGGAAGGGAGTGAGAGCTGATGGCAATATAGGGAGAATAAAATGGATTAAAGTCAGATCATTGCAAAAGTGGATGTCTGATGGTCAGCATAGACTTGGTGGGCTGATAGGCCTTTTATTTCTCTCTGTCTCCCTCTCTACCACCCCCTCTCTCCCCCCCTCTCAAATCTAGGTCAGGTTGAAGAAAGAGACTGAGTAACAGTTATGGATCAATGGATCTTCATCAGATATAAATGTCAAAGTGATCATTTCATTGTTGGCACTGGAACAGGCCAGTTTACAAGATGTGTTACCTCAGAGGCAAAGACATTTTAAAGAACTGTTCTGGGGCAGGTGTGACCTGTACAAGAAGGACGGGTAGCACTTGAATCCAAGGCAGACCAATATCCTGGCGTTGGGGGGGGGGCATTGCTAATGCTGTTGGGGAGGTTTTAAACTAGATTTGCAGATTTGCAGGGGGTTGGGAACTGAAGTGAAGAGACAGAAGGTGGGGAGGCTGGAGCACAAGTAGAGACAACTTGTAGGGAGTTTGTGAGGAAGGATAGGCAGATGTTAGAGCAAAGATGCACTCAGCCTGATGGTTTGAGATGTGTCTATTTTAATGCAAGGAGTATCATAAACAAGGTAGATGAACTTAGAGCGTGGATCAATACATGGACCTATGATGTTGTGGCCATTATAGACTTGGATGTCTCAGGAGCAGGAATGGCTACTGAGTGTGCTAAGCTTTAGATCTTTCAAAAAGAACAGAGAGGGAGGCAAAAGAGGTGGAGCATGGCATTGCTAATTAGGGATAGTGTCACGGCTGCAGAAAAGAAGCAAGTATGGAAGGATGGTGGACTGAATCAGTGTGGGTGGAAATCAGAAACAAGAAAGGGGCAATAACTCTACTGGGTGTTTTTTATAGACCCCCAATAGTAACAGGGACATCGAGGAGCAGAGAGAGAGCAGATTCTGGAATGGTGCAATAATAACAGGATTGTCGTGGTGGGAGATTGTAACTTCCTTAATAATTGGCACCACCTTAGCGCAAGGGGTTTAGATGGGGTGGGGTTTGTTAAGTGTGTTCAGGAAGGTTTGCTGACACAATATGCAGATACGCCAACTAGAGGAGAGACTGTACTTAATCTGGTATTGGAAAATGAACCTTCTCAGGTGTCAAATCTCTTGGTGGGACAACATTTTGGAGATAGTGACCACAACTCTAGCTCCTTCACCATAGCTCTGGAACGGCATAGGGGCGGACAATTTGGGAAAACATTTAAATGGGGCAGGGGGACATATGATGCTATTAGGCAGGAACTTGAACCATAAATTGGGAACAGGTGTTCTCACGGAAATGCGTGGCAGGAATGTAGCAAATATTCAGGGAACATTTGCATGGAGTTCTGCATAGGTATGTTCCATTGAGGCAAGGAAAGGATAGTAGGGTTAAAGAACCATCATGTATAAACTATGTAGAAAATCTTCTTAAGAAGAAAAGAAAAGCTTGCAAAAGATTCAAGGAACTGGGTGCTGTTAGAATTCTAGAAAACTACAGTGTTGCTCCGAAGGAGCTTAAGAATGGAATTAGGAGAGGCAGAAGGGGCCATGGGAAGGCCTTGGTGTGCAGGATTAAGGAAAATCCCAAGGCATTCTACAAGTTTGTGAAGAGCAAGAGGATAAACCGTGTGAGAATAGGACCAATCGGGTGCCATAGTGGAAATGTATGCATGGAGTCAAAGGAGGTAGCGGAGGTACTTAATGAATAATTTGCTTCAGTATTCACCAGGGAAAAGGACTTTGGCAATTGTGGGGATGACTTGCAGCAGACTGAAACACTTGAGCATATAGGCATTAAGAAAGAGAATGTGCTGGAGCGTTCGAAAAGCATTAAGTTAGATAAGTCACTAAGTCCAGACAAGATATACCCCAGGCTACTGTGGGAAGCGAGGGAGGAGATTGCTGAGCCTCTTGCGATGATCTTTGCATCATCAATAGAGATGGGAGGAGTAGCAGAGGTTTGGAGGGTTGCAAATGTTGTTCTCCTTGTTCAAGAAAAGGAGTGGAGATAACCCATGAAATTATAGACCAGTAAGTCTGTCTTCAGTGGCAAGCAAGTTGTTGGAGAAGATCCTGAGAGGCAGGATTTATGAGCATTTAGAGAGACGTGATCTGATTAGGGATAGTCAGCATGGCTTTGTTAAGGGCAGGTTGTGCTTTATGAGCCTGGCTGAATTCTTTGAGGATGTAACAAAACACATTGAAGGTAAAGCAGTGGATGTAATGTATATGGATTTCAGTGAGGCATTTGATAGGGTTCCCCATGCAAGGCTCCTTCAGAAAGTAGGGAGGCATGGGATCCAAGGAGACCTTGCTTTGTGGATCCAGGATTGGCTTGCCCACAGAAGGCAAAGAGTGATTGTAGATGGTTTGTATTCTGCATGGAGGTCGGTGACCAGTGATGTTCTGCAGGGATCATTTCTGGGACCCTGGCACTTTATGATTTTTATAAATCATCTGGCTGAAGAAGTAGAAAGGTGGTTTAGAAAGTTTGCTGATGACATGAAGGTTGGGGGTGTTGTGGATAGTGTGAAGGGTTGTCAGAGGTTATAGCGGGACATCAATAGGATACAGAACTGGGCTGAGAAGTGGCAGATGGACTTCAACCAAGATAAGTGTGAAGTGGTTCATTTTGGTAGGTCCAATTTGAAGACAGAATATAATATAAGTGGTAAGACTCTCGGCATTGTAGAGGATCTAAGAGATCTTGGGGTCCATGTCGATAGGACACTAAAAGCTGCTGCGCAGGTTGACAGTGTTGTTAAGAAGGCGTATGGTGTGTTGCCATTCATCAACCGAACGATTGAGTTCGAGAGCTGTGAGGTAATGTTACAGCTATAAAAGACCTTGGTCAGACCCCACTTGGAGTACTGTTTTCAGTTTCGGTCACCTTATTACAAGAAGGAGGTGGATACTATAGAGAGAGTGCAGAGGAGATTTACAAGGATGGTGCCTGGATTGGGGAGCATGCCTTATAAAAATAGGTTGAGTGAACTTGGCCTTTTCTCCTTGGAGTGACGGAGGATGAGAGGTGACCTGATAGAGGCATATTAGATGATGAGGGGCATTGATTGTGTTGATAGCCAGAGGCTTTTTTTCAGGGGTGAAATGGCTAACACGAGGAAGGATAGTTTTAAGGTGCTGGGAAACAGGTACCGAGGGAATATCAGGGGTAAGTTTTTCACACAGAGAGTGGTGGGTGTGTGGAATGCACTGCTGGCGGTGGTGGTGGAGGTGGATACAATGGGGTCTTTTAAGAGCCTCTTAGATAGGTAATGGAGCTTAGAAAAATAGAGAGCTATGTGCTAGGGAAATTCTTGGCAGTTTCTAGAGTAGGTTACATGGTTGACAGAACATTGTGGGCCGAATGTGCTGTAAATTTCTATGTTCTATGAACGTTGTAAAAGATTATCAGCCTGAAGTATTCACTGTTTTCCTCTTTGTAGGGGAGGCTTAGATAGATATGGGCCAAATGTAGGTAAAATGGCACTGTCTCAGGATGGCAGCTTGGTTGGCATGTATGAATTGGACTGAAGGACTTGTTTCCATGCATATAACTCTACTGTTCTAGATTTGCATTGTGTTGTTTGGGACTGTATGTGAGGTCAGCTTTTCCCTGTATCTTGGTATGTACATGTGGCAATAATGAACCGGACCCACTTCCACTGCCTGGAATATTATCACTGGATGCTTTGCTGCTGCAGCCCTGAAGTGTGCCGGTGATGGGCTCAGAAGAATGGGAACAAATCCTGTAGAATCAAGGAAAATTATGAAAAAAATAGATAGGATAGAGACAGAATTGTTTCCACTGGAAGGTGAGACTGAAACTGGGAGACATAGCCTCAAGATTCAGGACAGTTAATTTAGGATGCAGATGAGAAGAAACTGCTTTTCTCAGAGAGTAGTGAATGTATTGTGTTGGCGCGTGGCCAAGTGGTTAAGGCATTCATCTAGTGATTTGAAGGTCGCTAGTTTGAGCCTTGAGTGAGGCAGTGTGTTGTGTCCTTGAGCAAGGCACTTAACCACACATTGCTCTGTGAGGACACCGGTGTCAAGCTGTATGGGTCCTAATGCCCTTCCCTTGGACAACATTGGTGGCGTGGAGAGGGGAGACTTGCAGCATGGGCAACTGCTGGTCTTCCATACAACCTTGCCCAGGCCTATGCCCTGGAAACATTCCAAGGTGCAAATCCATGGTCTCACGAGACTAACGGAGAGAGAGAGAGAGAGAGATATATATACTTCTCTGCCCAGGGAAGCAGTAAAGGCTACCTCATTAAATATATTTAAAACACACTTAGACACACACAGCAGGGGAATTAAGGCTTATGGGAAAAGACAGGTAGGTGGAACTGAGTCCATGGCCGGATGAGCCATGCTCTTATTGAATGGTGCAGCAGGTTCGACAGGCCAGATGGCCTACACCTGATCCTGTTTCTTATGATTTTTGTACTGTGGAGAACAACTGGGAATTTTAAAGGACACTTGTAAGAACCAGAGAAGATTTCTGAGCCTTTCAGTGTTGGGATCTTTTTCTGTCAGCACAATCAGTCTGAAGTCACTGCACACTCCAAGCTTAGATCTACATGGCCTCACTGTGTGCATTTCTGAAGGCCATGACGTTGTGACCATATCTGGTTGCTGTGACGTTGTGTATATTTCTGGTTGTCTCGTGACATCACCGGCGTTTTTGGTTGCTCCATATAGGAAGGATGAGGAGGCAGTAGGCAGAAGATCTTGGTTGAATGCTGTTTCTCTCTATACTTGGTCAGTCAGAGGGGAGAGGTATATCAATGCCTTTTCACCAGTTACGTATGTTTGAAATGTACATTCCATTATTCCCCCAGAGAAGAGCACGTTACAAGATGGGCAAATACATTGCAGAGAAAGGTCATTAACCTGAAGTACTCGCAGTTTCCCAACAATTGCTGCCTGACCCTCTGAATATTTACATCTATCTGTATCATTTGCTTGTGCCCACTTTTCTAAAGTAGTTTTGTTTCTGTCAATGACAATTTCTGTCAATGTTTTTTTTCTGGAATTGCTGCATTAATGAAGAGGAAGGTGGCCTTATGCTGCCTTTTCAAGGACTCTATCCTCATCTTCCTGCCAGTGGAGTGAGAAACAGTGCAGCATTGTTTGTTGTCTAGGTGATCCACCTATGTACCTACTGTTATCCTACTTCCCAGTTGTGGGGAATTGTGTTTATTACAGGGTTTCTTGAAGTCTTTTAATCGAAACTCTATTTCTTTACAAAGAATGTGGAAATGATTTATATACAGTACAGTTTTCAATCTGGTTTTCAATTAACTTTGTAACAGAGCTGCAGTATTGAACACATCAGGACAGAGACATGGAAAATGCAAAGCAGGCAGTATAATAGCGCCATTCGAGAGCCCACTCTCATTTGCAATTTTAATTTGAGCATTAATATTCAGTGTTCTCACAGGACTGGGCACTTCTACAATATGCATGTTACATCGGAGGAAAGACATTCTGAAATATGTACTTGCTTAATTAAGTTTCCTGTTCATAAATCTGTTTGACCCAGAGGAATGACCCTGTGTCTTTCTCTGCTGTTGCTGCCTGACCTGTTGAGCATTAATAGCACCTTCCTTTTTAAGTAATAAATCTAACTAATTGGGTGTCATGGGGCTGTAGCAGTTAGCACATCACTTTATAATGCCAGTGATCACCAGTCAGATTTCAGTTCCCACCGATAGCTGTAAGGAGTTTGCACGTTCAAGCTGTGACCACCTGGGTTTCCTCTGGGTGCTCCGGTTTCCTCCCACGTTCCAAAAGCATAAGATTAGTGAATTGTAGGCATGCTATGTTGTCACCAGAAATGTGGTGACTCTTGTGGACAGCCCAGCACGATCCTCGCTGATTTTGATATGACACAAATGATACATTTCGTTCTATGTTTAGATACTCTCATAAATAAATCTGGTCCCGCTTTATGTCACGTGGAGTGATATAATAAAAAAAGAGGTCATTCAAACCATTGTGTTTGTGCAGGCTCTTTGACAAGACAGTTATTATGCTCTCGTTGCCCATCGGTTCTTATCCCCGCACCCAGACAATCTTGCCCTTGCCACCCTGCCCTTTGCAGTTTCATGAAGGTCCTTTCTGGAAGTCATCACTTGATGGAAGGAAGTCGGTCAGTATGTTGTAGAGCAGTGGTTCACAAACTTTTTTGGGCTACCCCCCCCCCCAAACTCTCTTTCTAAAAACTATTTAAAAAATTGATTTATGATGCACAGCCAAAGAAAATGGGAACTGCAGATTCAGAGCAGTAACAAGTAATTGCAAAAATGATTCCAATTTATTTAAAACTACAAATAAAACTATTTTGTTATTTGACAGTAAAAATAATTTTCATCAACAATTTTAGAGTGTACGTTAATAGTCCAACTATTCACTATGTCATTGCTTTTTTTTAACCTTTCAATGAGATGGATGGGCATGGTGCAGTGATATCAGCTTCTCAACATCAGACTGAATATCACTCAGAAAGAGTCTCAGATCCCTGTGTTCAGTTATTCGAAGTCTGTTTCGTTGCATTGAAAGAAGCTGGGTGATTGCACTGGAACCACGCTCCACTAAATATGATGTTAGAAAGGCAATAATGAACATCTTGACCTTTTTTCCCCAATGCAGGATAGCATTCAGAGATCTCTTTCTGCAAACAAAAGACACAATTTGATATTTTGAACCTTGGCTTCTGCTCAAAGTCATTTTGTAGCGAGATCAGTTCTTCCTCCATCCTTCCATCTAATTCCTCATTACAAGTGTCCAGGAATGGATGTACTACCCAATCTGTAACTTAGATTGAGAAAAGATCCTGAAATCTCTCTGACATGTCTTAATGCATTTCCCCCAGGTGGGCACAGAATACTTGAAGATCATCCTGTATTCTTTCATTCTCTTCCAACTCAGAGAGGTTTGGAAGTTGGGAAAGCTTTTGACGGCCAATGTTGCACTTAAATAGGGTTAACTTGGACAGAAATGTGGAGATGACTGATTTGACTTTGATAAGATTCACATCATTTCTTTGCAATTGAAGATTGATTTCATTAAACTTTGTGAATAATTCTGACAAATAAACAATGTCATTCCTAATATTCTTAAGTTGATTACTGGATGAAGTATTAATATCTTCAAAGAATTTTATCACAATTTCAAAAAGCACATAAAACAGTCTCAGGCAGTTTCCTTTTGAGAGCTATCTAAGTTCTGTGTGCAAAAGCAAATGTTCAAATTGTTCATTATTCTGAATCCAAAACTGATGAAATAGTTGAAAAATCAGAGCAAGGCATTTGATTTTATTTACAGATGTGATAACAGTATTTAATGATTTGTGTAGCCAATCACTTGTTTTTTTTGTGATAATATATTGTCTGTGAATTACGCAGGGAATGGTAACTATGTTAGGTTCAGTTTTTTTTCAAGAAAATAGTAACTCCACTGTGGTATCCTTCCATTGGTGGTGCTCCATCTGTTGCACAAGCAAGAATATTGGGAAGCAGAATATCCTTCTCTTTGGAAAAATTGCTCAACAACCTGAAATATTGACTCCCCCTTCGTATCTGTTTCTAGTCTCTTTGCAAATAGTAACTTCTGAACCATGCTTTCTTCTTTTATGAAGCAAACATAACCAAAAAGCAAAGTTGACTCAACCAACTGCAGAGCAAATTCTGTTGTCCTAAGTATGTTGTGCAATGTGTCTTCCACATTCTCAGACATTCCATCTATTCATCTTTGAGCAGAGATGTCGCTGAGCGTAATCGCTTTAATTATTTGGTCTGTTGATGTTTTCAAAACCATACTCAGCCCCTCCCTTTCTTCTTGCCGGATCAGTTTTTCATGAATTGTATGGAGCTTTCCAAAATTAGCAATGAGCAATGAAATGTTGTATGAAGCACACAGCCCATCACTGTTTTGTTGTGAAGTGCTGGCAAGCATGTTTTGAAGTGATTTACATTTCTGAAAGTTTTCACAAAATGTCTGAAAATAAGCCAAGTTTGTTTGTTTAATCAGAGTGTATTCTCTTCAAATGTTCAAGGAGTCTTCTAACACTTTTGTTATGGATTAATGACAATGGTCAGTCAACTATTGTTTAAATTCAACCTCAAGAGCTGGGATCAGTAAAGGGGAAAGTTGTCATCATGGCTCAGGCAAAACGTGACTCTGCCAGAATGTACATAAAGTGGATGGCAATTAGCTCGGTGGCACATAGGCTAAGAAATGCAGTCAAGGCCTTTTGAAAGGACAGATTCTGAACTTTACTCCATTACACGTTATACCCTAATAAGGAATTGCATCACTGCATGATTAGAGTATAAAAGTTGCACTAACACTGTTCACTAAGTAGTGAACAGCAATAATGCTCGGGTGAGCCCGGTCCAGATTTCTCATGATATGTCAAATACAAAAGTGTCACATTGCTTTTCAACAACTATAATTTGCTTCAAACAAAGTCAAACAGAACAGTGGGTTAGCAAGAAATGGGGGGAATCATTGTAATCAATTATGAGGCTCTAGGGATCAAATACTTGTAATAAGTAATTCATTTCTTAAATTGAAGCTGCCTCCCTAACTACCGAGAGCCCCCACCCCACTGCCCCCTTTATCCTTATTGTTGATCCTTTTCGCACCATGTGGCGCATTGAGCAGCATTTTTGCATTTCCGTAGCAATTTTGATTGTTTATTAACAGGCCGAGTTGCTAGCTCGACACTCAGCCCAGCACGGATGGAGAGCGTGCAAGGGGCTGGCCGGATTCGAAGTCCAGTACTGATACCACTCCACCACCAGCCAGCTTTGTCTTTATTGGCCTCTTAGAAACTCCCACTGTCCCCAGAGGGGCAATTACCACACTTTGGACACCACTGTTCCAGAGCATACATGACTTCAAACCCTTCATCATACAGTAGTTGACGCCAAATTAGAGTACGTAGAGAGAGGTGACAATCAGAATCAGGTTTAAGATCTCAGGCATGGATAGTCAATTCTGTTGTTTTGTTGGATAGCTTGGAAAAGTATGGATATATTAAAAGTGAGGAAGAGAACAGGAGAGTTTACTAAATCCTCTAGTAAAACAAATAGACAAAGTTTAGAAAGGGATAATAATAAGAAGAACTTAACTTCAGTACAAAACATGGAGACAAAATTGAGCAGAAAGACGGTGAATGCAGAATTGAAGGTGTTATATATGAAAGCATACAATGTATGAAATAAAGTAGATTCGTAGTTAGCATAGTTAGAACTTTGCAGGTATGATACTGTGGCCATCACAGAGTCATGGTTGAAAGAAGATCATAGCTGGGAGCTAAACAATCAACAATATTTATCCTATCAAAAATACGAACAGGTGGACAGAGAATGTGAGGTGGCTCTGTTGGTTAAAAATGAAATCAAATCCTTAGATGTGACATAGGATTAAAAGATTTAGTATCCCTGTGGGTAAAGTTAATAAAGGCACCTGAAGAAAGGTTTCGGTCCAAAACATCAACTGTTTAATCTTTTCCATAGATACTGCCTGACCTAAATTCCTCCAGCATTTTGTGCCTGTTGATTCAGATTTCCAGCAATCCAGCATCTGCAAACTTTCTTGTGTTTGAGTTAAGAAATTGGTTGTTTGTCAGTATTTGTCTGCTTATGTATAGTTTTTCATTAAAATCTATTGGATTTCTTTTTTTTTCATGTTAATGCCTTATGCCCTTACTAAGCAAGAACAGAGTGGGCATGGAGAGGATGTTTCCTATAGTGGAAGAGTCTAGGCCCATTGGGCACAATGTCAGAATACAAGGACGTCCCTTTAGAACAGAGATGAGGAGCAATTTATTTCGGCAGGGGGTGGTGAATCTGTGGAAATTATTGTCACAGATGGCTGTGGAGGCAGAGTCATTGGGTATATTTAACGCAGAAGTATATAGGTTTTGATTAATAATAACATCACAGGTTACAGGGAAGAGGCGGTAGAATGGGGTTGAGAAGGAGATAAATCCCCTATTATTGATGCAGACTTGATGGGCTCAATAACCTAATTTTGTACCAATATCTTTTGGTCTAACACTACAGCATAGTACAGGCCCTTCAGCCCATGATGTTGTGCCAGCCTTTACTATCCACAATCACCACCATCCAGGCCACACTCTTTTCTCTGCTGCCATCAGGTAAAAGGTACAAGAGCTTCAGGACTCGCATCACTGGGTTCAATAACAGTTACTACCCCTCAACCACCAACCCCTTGAACAAAGGGGATAACTATACACTTGCCCATTCATTGAGATGTTCCCACAACTAATGATCTCACTTTAAGGATTCTTCATCTTGGTATCTCATGTCCTCATTATTTATTACTAGTTATGTATATTCACATTTGCAGAGTTTGTTGTCTTCTATACTCCCGTTGGATCTTTCACTGATCCTTTTTCTAGTTACTATTGTATAGATTTGCTGAGTATGTTTGCAGGAAAGTGAATCTTGGGGTAATATATGGTGACATATATGAACTTTGATAATAAATTTACTTGAACTTTGATCAATCTAACCCATACCCTCAACATCGGCAATATCTTTCCATTTTACTTTCATCCATGTGCCTGACTGAGTCTGTTAAAGCCCCTAATGCACCAGGCTCAACCACTGCCCCGAGCGGTGTATTTCAGACATTTGCCACTCTCTGTGTAAGAGATCTACATCTGACATGTTCCCTAAACTTTCCCCCACTCACTTTAAATTAATATCCTCCCGTAATAGCCTTTGCCACACTGGGGTGGGGGCGGGGGGTTGGGGGGGAAGTACTGGCTGTCCAGAAACCAGATAAGGAGTCAATTGCAGATGAACAGTAATTGTCAACCTTTCCAATGAAGTTCACATGCCATGAATAATTCAATAAGTGAAACCAAATCATCTTCCAGCACCATTTGTACACTGAATAATAGATTATTAGTGGCTTTCTGAGCAAAGAGAGAAATATCTTTCATTTTCATCCAAACCTCTTGAAAATCAATTGGAACATATCCACTTTTACACGATCACAAGAAGATGACACTGCTCAAGTGCTGAATAATAGTGATGTGACATTGGGTAGAGTTCTGGAGATTGTAATAGCTTCCACAAGGCGTTCTCCTCAGAACTCTATTGTAGTCATAATAAGTGCACAACAGAGATAAAAGATCACAGGAATGTTTGATCCAGTTCTGGGAAAACAGTTTGAAATATGGAGACACAAGATGCTGGAGCAGCAGATAGGTCTGCTGGAGGATCTCATCGTGTCAAGCAGCATCTGTAAGAGTGAAGGAATTAGTGGCATTTCGTGTCAAACCCCTGCAGTGGGTCTGAGAATGGAGAGGGGGAATAGTCAGTGTAAAGAGAACGGCTGTCGTGAGAAAAGAGTCTGAGGTGAATGGTAGAGAGAGGAGGGGTATAAAATGGCAGGAAGACAGTGACAGGTAGGGGAGGGGAGCAGACGTTCATTCAAAAGTGTTTAAAATAATAAATACAAGAGAATCTGCAGATGCAACACACACTGAATGCTGGAGGAATTCAACAGGTCAGGAAGAGACCTGCCTGTCATCTTATAACCCTGTTCACTCCACCAATCACCTCATATCAGATTCCTTTTTCACCATTCCTCTTCTGCTCTTTTTCTGGCCATCTCATCTCTCCACTCTCAAATCCTGATGCAAGGTTTCCACTGAAACGCCAACAATTCCTTTCCTCACACAGTTACTGTGGAGGAATTCTATAGGTAACCTTCAACCTGATGGCATGAATATTGCTTTCTCCAACTTCTGGTCATTTCTCCTTCTCCCCTACTCTATCTTTCCATTCTCCATTCCAGTTAAAAATCTTATCTCTTCTCTTCGCCACACCTCCCTTCATCTCCCACCCAACCACTTCCCCCTCACCTGGTCTCACCTATCGCTTGTCAGTTTGTGCACCTTCTCCTCCCTCTATCCTTTTTTATTCTAGCTTTTCACTCCTTCCTTACCTGCCTTAATGAATGGTCTCCACCCAAAATATCAACTCTTTATTCCCCTCCGTAGATGCTACCTGACTTGCTGAATTCCTCCAGAGTTTAAAGTATAAAGTTTAAAGTATTGTTTTTGTCTTAAATAAATTTTGGTCACTTTATCCAAGGCCACGTTAGTATAAAAATAATGCTGTTAATTTAACAAATATCTACTACGAGATTTGAGAATGCCTTTCTCGAATAACACATCAGTGTCAAGTTAGAAGACTGCCAAAAGTTAGGCAAACTGCTGATGACTTTGATTCTTACCAACCTATAGGATTCAGAGTTCCTGCAACCTATTAACTGGATGCTGTGGGTTATTGGATTAAACACCTTCCTGAGTAACTGCAAACTATCTCCCCATATTTTTAGTACAAAATTCATTTCACTGGATTGCTTTCATATTAGCTTGAGATTTTTCAGGGATTTTCTTGATGGTATGGAAATGTGAACTAGTTGAGGCAAAGGCACATCGGTGATGATTGAAAAAGTTGCTGCAGTTTCCCTGGCCATTACTTGATAGGTTGAATGAGTTAGAGAGCTCTCGTCTTTGGAGCAAAGGTGGATGAGAAATGTCTTGATGATGATAAGGTCCATCGACGAAGTGGATAACCAGAGAGATTTTTTCCCCCCAGGGCAGAAATGGTTTATACAAGGGGACATAATTTTAATGTAATTGGAGGAAAGTATGGGGAGTATCAGGGGTAAGTTTCTTTTATTATATATATGCAGAGTGATGGGTGTGTGGACTGTCCTACAGGGTGGTGCTAGGGGCATTAAGGGGATTCTTAGATAGACATGTGGATGTTAGAGAAATGGAGTGCTAGGTAGGAGGGAAGGGTTTGATTGATCTTAGAGTAGGTTACAAGTTCAACACAACATCATGGGCTGAAGAGCCTGTACTGTGCTGTTCTACTGAATGTGCTATGGTCTATAATTCAAGCAGCACCAGCAGACACGATGATGATTGTTTACCTTTCCCATTAACGTCCGGTTAGCTGTGGAGTCCACACCAGCTCATTGAATTGGTACAATGTGCAACACTTGGCTCAGCAAGTGAGGCAGCAAGCATCCGTGGAGCGGAATAACCAGTCAATGTTTTGAGCCGATACTCTACGTCATGACTCTCATGGATATCTTGACTATACCTCTTCCTACCCTGTCACTTGTAAAAGTGCTATTTCTTTTACATTTAGTAATCCTGATGAAGGGTTTTGGGCTGAAATGTCGACTGTTTATTCCCCATCGTAGATGATGCCTGACTTGCTGAATTTCTCCAGCATTTTGTGCCTGTAGCCTAAGATCTCCAGCATCAGTAGAATCTCTTGCATCTATAAACCGGTAAATGGTTTTATTATTGTCACACGTACCAAGGTACGGTGAAAGACAATAGATGCTGCCTGACTTGTCGAGTTCCTCTAGCATTTTGTCTATGTTGCTCAATGTATCAATTCAGGGTGTCCATACAGATCATTTCATTACAACATCCATTGAGTTAGTACAAGAGAAAGCAATAATAGAATGCAGGAAAAAGTGTTATAGCTGGAGAGAGAGTGCAGCCAAGCAGACAATAAGGAGCAAGGTCATAAGGAGGTAGACTGCGAGGTCAAGAGTCTATCTTAATCTACTAGCGACCGTTCGATAGTCTTATAATAGTGGGATAGGACCTGTCCTTGAGCCTTGTGGTTCATACATTCAGGCTTTTGATTCTTCTGCTCGATGGTGGGAGAGGGTGAAGAAGAGGGAATGTCTGGGGTGGGTGAGGTCTTTCATTATGTTGGGTGCTTTACCAAGGCAGTGAGAAGCGTAGACAGAGTCCACAAAGTGGAGGCTGGTTTTCATGATTTGCTGAGCTGTGTCCACAACTCTCCGCAGTTTCGGGCAGAATAGAATGTGAGACTGTAGGTGCCAGTATCTGTCATAATTCAGTGTACAAACCCAAACTTTTGACGATTCCTTTCCTCCCACAGATGCAGCTCGACTTTGAGTTCCTCCAGCAAATAGCTTGTTACTGTAGCAGAATAGTAGGTACCCTTACGGATGTTTCATTTTAAATTGGTTGTGATTATTGAAGAAGCTGCATACGATCAAAATGAGAGGAGACAACCTTGTCACAGTTTTAGCCTTCACTCCTTAAGACAATAAAGTATTGGAGCAGAATAAGGCCATTCGGCCCATTGAGTTGACTCTGCTATTCCATCTTAGCTGATTGATTATTCCTCTCAAATCTATTCTCCTGCTTTCTCTCTATAACCTTTGACACCCCTACAAATCAAGAACCTATCAACCTTCGCTTTAAATATACCCAGTGACTTGGCCTCCATGTGTGGCAATGAGTTCCACAGATTCACCACCCTCTGACTAAAGAAATTCCTCTGATGTTGTCCCACTTGGAAGCTGCAGTAAGCCTGGTTGATTAAAGTTCTTTTGTGTTTATGGAAGTACACTCACAATTGAACAAGGTGGTGTGTGTGAATGTGAACCAGTATCGAATCAGCTCCTGTCTGATTCATGCTAACCTTACACAAATCTCCCAAGTGTTGTCAGGGATGAGTGATTGCTTAAAGCACTGGTCCTGATCCATGTGCTGGTAAATAAATACTCCATCTGTTTTGACATGAGTTTTGCTGTGCAAATAGGACCAACAGTACAACTACTCATTACAAAGAATCTGCCAGAAATGGAACAGTCTCTCAATGAGAAAAGACTGGCTAGGCCGAGACTCTCTTCCTTGGAACAGAAGAGGCTGAGTGGAAATGTAAATAAAGTAAATAAAATTATGAGCCACTTGGTTAAAACGTAGTCTTTGCTTCTCCTACCAGAGATGTCAACGTCTAGAATCCATGGTTTGAATGTAATTAGGAGTAGAATTAGAAATTAAATATGAAAAAGCATAAATTTACCCAGAGGCTGTTAGCACTCGAGCTTCCTGCTTAAAAGGCTAGCAGACGTAGAAACCTTCAGCATAATTAAGAAGTATTTTGATGTCTGCATTGTGTGCTTGGTCGCGTAGCTGTTAGCGTAATGCCACTGACCTGACTTCAACTGGGGTAGCACGGATAGACAACACTTTACAGTACAGGTGACCCAGGTTCATTTCCCACAGCTGCCTGCAAGGAGTTTGTATATTCTCCCCATGACAATATGGGTTTCCTCCGGGTGCTCCAGTTTCCTCCCACAGTCCAAAGACGTACCAGTTGGTAGGTCAATCAGTCATTGTAAACTGTCCCATGGTTAAATCAGGAGACTGGTGGGTGCCATGGCTCAAAGGCTTGGAAGGGCCTATTCCACACTGTATCTCAATAAATAAATAAATGAAAATTCTGGTGCTGTCTGAAAGGAGTTTGTGTGTTCTCCCCATAACTGCATGGGTTCTCCGGTTCAAAGATGTACAGGCTAGGGGTAGAAAGATGTGAGCATGTTACATTGGGGCTAGAAGCATGGTAACACCTGCTGCAGTACATCCCGGGACTGCGTTGATCGTTGACACAAAGGGTGCATTTCACCGTATCTTTCTTTATTTATATGACAAATAAATCTGATCTTTAGATCCTAAAGAGCCTGCAGGCAAAAGATAGCGTTAGACTAGGTAGCTTGTACACCCAGGGCTGAATGTCCTCCCACACTAAATCTTCCTGGTGTTTGAAAAACCTAACCACATTGAAAGCAGAAAAGTTGTTGGTCTTATTTAAACCTTTCTCAAATCACGACTGATTTGCCTTCCTTTTCAGCTTTATTTCCAGGGAAGCTAACAGCCTTGAGTTTTGTGAATGCCTTCCGTTAAATTTGTGCTTGGTGTGGGTGTTTTGGTTGGTCTGGAATGTATAGGCAGAGATCAAATCTTGTAGGTGGCATGGAGGAAATAGATAATAATTACCTCACTACTTTCTTTCTTTCTTTCTTTATACTTCATTGTCGCCAAACAATTGATACTAGAACGTACAATCATCACAGCGATATTTGATTCTGTGCTTCCCGCTCCCTGGATTACAAATCAATAGTACATATTAAAAATTTAAATTATAAATCATAAATAGAAAATAGAAAAATGGGAAGTACACTTGCAGATGGACTTGTAGATGTTTATTCAGGGAGAACGGATGTGAGGTGTATAACATAGATGAGTACAGTACAACATGGGCCCTTCAGCCCACAATGTTGTGCCAGCCTTTCAACCGACTCCAAGATCTATTTAACCCTTCCCTTGTGTACACATACCTTTGCTTTTTGAATTGTTTTATGCCACTGAATGCAATGGCCACTTTATTAGGTACACCTGCTCACTAATGGAAAATCTAATCCGCCAATCATGAGCCAGCAGTTCAATGTACAAAAGCATGCAGACATGCTCAAGAGGTTCAGATGTTGTTCAGACCAAACACCAGAATGAGGAAGAAATGTG
Organism: Mobula birostris; assembly: GCF_030028105.1. Classification (NCBI taxonomy): domain Eukaryota; kingdom Metazoa; phylum Chordata; class Chondrichthyes; order Myliobatiformes; family Myliobatidae; genus Mobula; species Mobula birostris. The sequence continues at coordinate 211,839,715 of NC_092372.1, read as the reverse complement.
ATCTAAGTGACTTTAATCATGGAATGGTTACTGGTGCCAGACAAAATGATTTGAGTATCTCAGAAACTGCTGCTCTTCTGGGATTTTCACGCACAACCGTCTCCAGGGTTTACAGAGAACGGTGTGACAAACAAGAAAAAAAATCAGTGAGTTGTGATTCTATGAGGAAAAAATGCTTTGTTAATGAGAGAGGTCAGAGGAGACTAGTCAGACTGGTTCAGGCTGAAAGAAAGGTGACAGTACCTCAAATATCCACGGGTTACAACAGTGGTGTGCAACAGAGCATCTCTGAATGCACAACATGTCAAACCTTGGAGTGGATGGGCTACAGCAGAAGATCACACTGGATTGCAGTCCTGTACCTAAAAAAAAAAGTGGCCTCCAAATGTAGTTCAAGGCAGAGCTGTATAAAAGCTTTGAACTTCTCTTGTCCAAAAACAGGTCCTTTTTGCCTGGTCCAATTCATTGTTGCTAATTTAGTACCCCTCTGGCACAAGCTATTAAAATTTCTCCACACAATTTCCCTTTAACAAACTTATTATGAATTTGCTTCAGTCTCTTTCCAGTGGGGTAATTGAAAAGTACTCGCAAATGAATAGAGTATATTATAAAAAAGACATTACTCTCACATCAAGGCTGTGCAGGCTGGCTGCGTTCTCTGTGTATGCACATTGTTTTGTTCAATTTAGTGATATTTAATAGTTCCATTTAATATCAGAGAATCTATATGATATACAACCTGTACTCTGCACAGACCTCCTCGAAACAGAGTGAATAAGAAAAAACAATGTAAGAACCCCCAAAGCCCTCTGCCCCTCTCCCACACACAAGTAGCAGCAAGCAGCATCGACGGACCCTCCCCTCCCGTACTTGTTCTGGCATAAAGCTTCAGCATTCCCACCATGCAAGCAACAGCAAAGCCCCCCTCCCCAAAGAAAGACCATAGTATATCAAAAACTAGCCGTTCACTCCAAAATTCTGATCTCTCTCTCTCTCTCTCTCTCTCTCTCTCTCTCTCTCTCTCTCTCTCTCTCTCTCTCTCTCTCTCTCTCTCTCTCTCACTCACTCACTCACTCACTCACACACACAGACACACAGACACACACACACACACACACACACACACTGACAAGGGAGAGACAGATGTCGCTCCTTCCACAGCAAGAGAAGAGGCACAGTCACTATTGGATGTTACAGTCAATGTGTGTGAATATTGTTTGCCTGCATCCGTATAGCAACATTAAATGTTCTGACGGTCCTATTATTATCTTCTCCCTTCATCCTTTTAAGTATCATGGTGTTTATTCTGCCCACTACCTGCTTATCAGATAGCAGTCATCACAATTTACTGCAAACTGGATCCTGATGAGCTCGTGCAAGGACAGCTAGTACGTGGATACATGTGGGCAGAGTTCATTTGGAAATAGAAATTATACAACAGATGGGCAAAGCCTGCTGGCACTTTACCATCCGAGTATAAAGGTGGTGTTGTCTGCCAGTGTCACTGTGGCCACACAGGAGGCAGCAGATGCTGGAATCCGGAAGGAACACCACACAATCTGCTGGAGGAAAGCAACATCCATCTCGAAGGACACCCACCATCCAGGCCATGGTCATTTTCTTGCTGCCGCCATTGGGAAGGCAGTACAAGAATAGTTGTCACCCTTCAACCATCAGGCTCCTGAACCATTGCGGATAATTTCACTCAACTGAACACTGAACTCATTCCATAACCTATAGACTCACTTTCAAGGACTCTACAACTCATGTTCCTAGCATATGTTACCTATTCTTTTGCATAGTTTCCCTGCTTTTGCAAATTGGTTGTTAGTCTGTCTTTTTATGCATTGCTCTTTCATTAATTTTATTGTATTTCTGTGTTCTACTGTGAATGTCTGCAAGAAAATGAATATCGAGGTAGTATATGGTGATATTTATGTACTTTGCTCATATATTTACTTAGAAATTTGAAGTCAGAGGGTCAAAGGGAAGGAATGTTGATGTTTCAGGTGGAAACCATGCATCTGAATGGATTCCTTACCCTCACCTCTCCTCAACCTATGGTCTTGACGGTGAGCTCCCCCCACCTTCAGCAGATTGTTTGTTGCCCCAGCCTCTACAGCCTCTTGTCTCCGTTTTTGCCACACTGTTGCAAAGTCTTGGCAAGGTACGCCCACTTTGAAGAAGTTTTCCTCCGCTCCTGGTGCAGGGTTTCGACCCAAATTGTCATTATGGCCTTTGACCTTTTTGCAGCTAAGGGAACTTCTGATCCCAGTCAGTCTAACATAGACCTCACTTCATTGTTGGTATGCATTTTCACAGCAAATCTATACCATGAAAAAGTACTTTTAAGGTGATTGAAAGAAAGTACAGGGATGTGTCAGATGTTGTTTTATACAGAGAGTGATAAGTACATGGTATGTACTTCTGGGTATGGTGGTAGAGCCAAGTTAAGAGACTCTTAGGTAGGCACATGGAGGGATAAGTGGGAGGAAAGCATCAGCTTGATCTTGGAGTAGGTTAAAAGGTTGGCACAACATCATGGAGCAAAGGACCTGTACTATAAGCTCATAGAATCACAGAATGTTTACGGAGCAGGAGAACACCATCCAACCATTGAGTCTATGTCAGGGGTTCCTAACCTGGAGTCCACAGATGCCTTGCTTAATAGCATTGGTCCATTGGATTAAAAAAAAGTAGGGGAACCATCATTTTTGTGGAGTCTTATTAAACAACGCCATCAGCCTCTTCCCTCAAATAGCCTTTCTCAAGTGCCTGTCTAATTCCTTTTTGAAAGCCCTGCTTAGTTCTATTTCTCTGTCCCCTCCAGGAAGATTTTACATCTCTATAAAATGCTTTCTTTCATCCATTCATGTCCCTCTGCCCATAATAAATTAAAGTGTATTGATTGTCGTCGTTATCTTCCCTTCATCCTCTCACTGATCTTCATGACTTCCCTCATGTGTGACAGTCAGAACTGAATACAACATTCCAGTTGTGGTCAAATCAGTAACTGTACATGTCTAATATGTTATATATCCTTTTGAGTCATGTATATTTTCATGTGCAAAGTCCACTCAGGGCCAGTGAAAAAACTTACTTTTTCTGCAGCATTCCAGACACACAGGCAAAACACGGAATGAGAGTCAGGTTTAATAACACCACCATGTGTCATGAATTGTCTTTTCAGCGGCAGCACATTGCAATACATAATACTCGAGACAAAAAACATGAATTACAGCAAGTCCATATATATCGTTAGAGTGGATGTGAAGAGGATATTTCCTCTGGTGGGAGAGTCTAGGACTAGAGGACACAGCCTCAGAATAGTGAAGTGTACTTTTAGAATGGAATAGGGGAAGAATTTCTTTAGCTGGAGAGTGGTGAATCTGTGGAATTCATTGCCGCAGGTGTCTGTGGGGGCCAAGTCTTTATGTATATTTATGGTAGAGGTTGGTAGAATGGTCAAGGCATGAAGAGATACAAGGAAAAGGCAGGAGATTGGGACTGAGAGGAAAAATGGATCAGGCATTACAAAATGGTGGCGCAGACTCGATGGGCCAAATGGCCTAATTCTGCTCCTATATCTTATTTACCATACCAGATGGCACTTAAATTAGACAAGGCAGTGAAACAAAAAAAATGAAACTGCACAGCAAGACAATAGTGCCAAATATAGACAATCAGAGATAAGTCCACAACTATCCATAGTGTTTCTATGTGGCCTAATTATTCCCTCATGTTATCCTGCCACTAGTGCCCAGTCTGTAACACACTGTGCATCCCCTGTAATCTCGTGCCCAACATGTAACTCTCTCTCTCTCTCTCTCTCTATCCACTTCAAATTAATTGCCAGTGTTGTTGTCTTCATGTGCCTTGCGCGTTACACGCTTTGGTGATCATGGCTTTCCACATCGAGTGATCGCACACAGTGTCAATGATATCTCGCACACTTAGATCTGTTAGTTCTTTCACAGTGTCCATATATTTTCTTCTTTACCTTCCTCTTCCATGTTTCCCAGGCATACAGTCTTGTAATGTAAGGCATTCTTTTTCCCCATTTCTGATGACATGGCCCAGGAATTTAAGTTTCCTCTCATTTAATGTTCTCATTAAAGATCTTTTTGTATGGGCACGTTGGAGTACTGTCTCATTATCTCTATATGATATTTTCAGCATTCTTCTAAGAAACCACATTTCTGTTGCTTCTAAGTTTCTTTGGAGTTCTGATGTTATAGTCCATGTTTTGGAAGCATACAACAAGGTTGACCAGATGTAACACTTTAGTAGCCTAAGCCTTGTTGTTATAGAAATGTGTCTGTTGGTAAAAATGAGTTTTATTTTTTGGAAGTTGGTTTTGGCAATGGCAATTCTTCTTTTTATTTCTACTTTACTTATAGCATCTTGTGATATAAAGCTACCAAGGTAATTAAAGCTGGTCTTTTGTTCAATCTCTTGGTTACCGATGTACAACTGGCAGTTGGGAGTATCCTGCTGTTTTGATATTACCATACATTTGACTTTTTTTACAGTTGATGATTAGATCAAAATCTGCACTTGTTTGTACTACTTTGTCGAGGACGATTTGTAGGTCTTCCGCGGCACTTGCTATTAGGGTGGTATCGTCTGCATATCTTATATTGTTTGGCAACCGGGAATAGTCCGATAACAGCGTGGAGAGAGAGTGGACAGCCAGGAAAGACTGGCACCGGATAATGTGGCCACTAACTGTCTATGAAGTGGCAATATCCCATGTTGAGGCAATGGAACGGAAGATCAATAAGTATGTGAAGAAATGGCTTGGAGTACCGAGCAGCCTCACCAATGTTGCAATCCACAGTAGCCAGACAAAGCTTACCATCCCAGTGCAATCCCTTGTTGAAGAGGTCAAGGTAGCCAAGGTAATATCATTCTTGATGCTTCGAGACTCAAAAGACCCTGTCATCAAGAACACCCAGCCGGATGTGAGATCAGGCAGGAAGTGGTCAGCCGGTGTAGCAGTTGATGAGGCAGAGTCTAGATTGAAGCACAAGGAGACAGATGGGGCTATCCAGCTAGGCTGCCAGGGACTTGGATGGACAACCCACAAGTGGTGGTCATCTACAGGTAAGGAGCGCCGTGAGCTTGTAATGGAAGAAATATGAGAGGTAGAAGAGGAGAAGGGGTTAGCTAAAACAGCTGGCCTGGCCAGACAGGAGGCTTGGGCCTGGTGGGAAAGTGTTGAACAACGACATCTATCTTGGAATGTTCTGTGGCAGATGGAACCGTTCTGCATTTCTTTTCTATGCAGAACAGCGTACGACCTGCTCCCAGCACCTGCCAACTGTTGTAACATGGACGAAATGATCGGAGAGACAGAGTCACTGGTAGATACAAAGCAGCTTCTTTATTGGACACAACAAGGTACAGCAGGAATCTTACGGAGACGCTTTCCGCAGAAAGGTCTGTTAGCTCAATGTGGGTTCAATATTTATATGCTAAACACAAAGGCAATCGCTACTTAAAAAAGTTATAGACAAGGCTTCCTTTTGAAGCTATATACAAAATATCACACCATCCTTTCCTTCCGACACCAACATGTCTGGGTTGGTATCCACAGCCTTGAGGATTTACTTGGCATTTCCTGTGCTAACATAGAAGACAATGTATAGATAATACTGTCTTCCAAACTACAGCATCAAGTCAAACTACGGCTGGTATTCACAGCTTTCAGAAAGCCCATTGTGGTGGACTCAATCCACAGTCCTTTGTCAAACAGTTAAAATAGAAATCTGGTGGCCAAAGTCATTTAAGTGTAAACAAATCATCTACCCAAAAAAAATCCACTCTAACACCAACCTCAGCACCTGGTATGAAGATAAGACAGACAGGTGTGCTGCTTGTGGCAAGAAGGGAAGACTTCAGCATATTTTAATTGTATGCAGAGTCAGTCTTTCCAGCGGCATGTACACTTGGAGACTTAACAATGTGCTCAAAGTTGTAACAGAAGCGGTTGAGCAGAGAGTACTGCAGCACAACTTATCCCATGCCCCATGCTGCACAGAACATCGCATGTCATTTGTGAAAGAAGGCTCCAAGTCAAGGGTGTACAGCCCAAGCCCACGATCAAGCATACTTTCTTCAGCCAATGACTGGTATGTCAAGGCCGACCTGGATGGGAAAGGCAGTTTGCCGGAGCAAATAGCGTCAGGTCCAGTGGCTTTACCACGTTTCATGCTTTTTATTGTTTTAGTTATTTTTTCTTTGATAATAGGTGGGCCAGAATTAGGGTGTTTAATATCTAGGGGTTCCCCTCTATTATCCTCAAACAGCTGCTCTATATACTGAATCCACCTCTCACATACTTTATCTGGATCTGTTAGTATGGATCTGTCTGCTGATCTTACGCATCCTGTAGAGGAGGTTTTCTTAATTCCAGTAATCTCCTTAATTTACTTGTGCATTTCTTTGCTGTTGTTAATATGGCCTTCATTGCATTTTTGATTCAGCCATTCTTCCTCTGCAATATTGCACAATTGTCTGGTCTATCTGTCTAGCTCTCTGTATTGCACTTCATTATTCTTCACTAACCTTCTTTGTTCCATCAGATCTAGAATTTCTTGGGTTCTCCATCCCTTGTTGGTGTGTTGGATTTCTTGTACTGGGATTATCTCCTCTGCTGATTGCTGTATGGCATACTTAAATCTGTCTCAAATAGGTGTTGTTACGTTTTCATTGAGGTGGTCTTCTACAGCTGTCTTGAATTGTTGCTTAAGTATGCTATCTTTTTTAAGTTCTCCCAACATATACTTTCTCTTTTTTCCACATTTCAGTTTCTTTAATTTCTAAATTAAATTTAATTAAATTTAAATTCTAAAGCCTACCCAGGAGCAGACTGTGGTTCAGATCACTATCCAGTAATAGCTACCATTAAAACAAAATTCCCAGTGTCTGACACAGTATTTGGCCCCTATATTTACGTGCAGATATACACCCAGATCTCACTTTTCCTGCATTCATACAGATTGAAGGAACAATTAACTAATTTAACTTCAGCATATCAATCTCACTCGTCTGTGCAAGACAGGTGTCAGAAGTGGTTATGTGGAATTTGTTAAGCCCCTCCCAATTTCCTTGGAAGAAAAAGTATCATTGGTGACCTGCTGTAATGACAAAAAAAAATTCACAGCATCCACTCATTATTTTCTCTGTGCTCTCAATGAGTTTCCAATTGAAGTCCTGTTCAAGAGATGACTGTTGCATATTCATACCATAAATTGAACACCAGAGAGCCCCCTGGTGGGAGTAAACCATCTGTCAAATTTATACTCCAGGGTCTTGTCTGTCAGTGGAATGTGATATTCTTTAGAAAATGCTCCCGAGTATCAAAACTCAAAGCAGCCCTTGCATCCCCACACCAATTTTTTTTTGTTATTCAGACATAATGTCAAGGAAAGAGAAACACAGAATGAGAAATGAAGCCCCTTGCGACTTGCAAGTGCTCCAGTTGGCGAGTCAAGCAGATCTCCATGCGGGAAGGGTTCATTTAATGTGATTTTCTACTGTTGGTTTTCCAAGAGAACTGTTTGAGATGAAGGTTTCTCTTTTGTGCCATTTCTGTTTTGCTGCCTGTTTTATCAACACATTTAACTCTTCAATCTACTGTGAGGTGGTGGCAGAACACATTGAATATGTATACCTTCCCAGCAAGATACTTTCACAAGCATCAGAGTTCTTACTGTTCACTCTTCTGAACTTATCCAGAAGCCTACCTGAAGTCCCCACGAGGCTGAATGTCACCATCCAGTCTTCCTACTTCTCCTTTCCATTCTTCTTCACAGGTTTTGCTTTTGTTAAATGTCTTTAGCTAGAGAGTGGTGAATTTTGTGTAAGTCGCTGCAGCAGACAGCTATGGAGGCCAAGTCACTGGATATATTTAAAGTGGATGTGTTCTTGGTTATTTAGGGCACATAGGATTTGGGAGGAGCTGCAGGAGAATGGGGGTGAGAGGGATAATAAACAATGTGGAGCAGACTTGTTGGACTGAATGTTCTAATTCTGCTCCTATGTTTTATGGTCGTATGATAATCCCTTTGCTACATGTGCAAAATGCACAAGCTAATAATCTGGACAAGTTGAAGTGCACCGCTCAAATTTGCTTCTGTTAACAATGACAGAATCATTTTAGAAGCACAGTTTAAAGTTGTTGGATTGTTGTGCAGAATTGTTATTTTTCTTGTAGTTTAACTTTCCTAAGCTTAATTGTAAGTTTATATCATCAAGTTCAAGTTTAATTGCCATTGAACTCTACGTTTGTACACAGCTAAATGAAACATTGTTTTTCTGGGGCCAAGGTGCAAAATACAGTACATAAACACAAAATAATCTGCAGATGCTGGGGTCAGAGCAACACTCACAACACGCTGGAGGAACTCAGCAGGTCAGGCGGCATCCGTGGAAACGATCAGTCGACATTTCGAGCCGGAACGTCGATTGATCGTTTCCACGGATGCTGCCCGACCTGCTGAGTTCCTCCAGCGTGTTGTACAGTACATATAGTCACAATAGTGTATAGAGTCATAAAATTATATTGGCACAAGTCCTTGAATGACAAGGCCTGAAGATTAATGTTGCTCCTGAACCAATGTGGATAACTACACTAACCACAACTCTGGAATGATTCTACAAGCTAATTGTAGAGAATCACTTTCAAGGACTCTTTACAACTCGTGTACTCAGTTTTTTTTGATTTTGCACAATTTGCTGCTTTTCACGCATCAGTTGGTTGTCAGTCTTTGTTTATCAAGTTCAAGTTTAATTTTTATTCAGCCTTACACATGAATACAGCTAAACAAAACAGGGTTCCTCTGGGGCCAAGGTGCAAAACATAGAATCAACAGTAGCACACAGCACATACATATAGTACATATAATTTTGAGAGCAGAAAACATAGTTTAGAAAAAATTAAAAGTGATAATGAAGCCCAAGTCCCCGAGTGTCATGGCCTGTAGATTGAGGGTGCATGGATGTTGGCCTGGAACCACGTTTCTGTAAGAGCAGCTGCTGTAGTTTCTCATGTCGTGCAGTGCAGCACAGACAAACAGTCCAGCTCATCTTCCGTTGAGCGAACACTGGAGTGAAGCGCCAAAGGGAGGAGCCAGCATGGAATCCAGCAGCACACAGTCAGCTCTGCCATCCTCTTGGCAGCAGCAACAGGAAGCCCCACTGATGGCCTGGTCTGCGCCACAACCAAGACCGTGCTGTTCCCCAACCATCGGTCTCGCCAGTGAGCTGGTGAATCGGACTCGCAATATTCTACATTATTGTCTAACGAAAACCTCCAAGACGCTCACCTGCACCGTCCGTTGAATTGCGCACCACCTCCGACACCTATCTCCATGGGCAGCTGAATGCTCAAGAAATCCAGCTTCACCACCATCCGGCAACTCACTCCTGTGGTAGACCTACAGTAAGGTTCAAAGTAGATTTATTATCAAAGTACGTATACATTATTCAACCTTGAGATTCATTTCTTGGCAGGCAGCCACAAAGCAAAGAAACCCAAAACCAAACTCCATATATTTGAAAAAAACTGTCTTATACCCAATGTGCAGAGAATAAAAAACATCATGCCCATAAGAAAATAAACAAATAAAATAACCCATAAAAAGGCGTTCGAGCACCCAATGTGCAATGAAAAAACAAGCATCATGCAAACAGTAACCACAAGCAAGTAGAGTTTCTGAACTGAAGTCAAAAAAGAGAGTCCTTGATGTTCATGATAACCAGCATGTCTTGTGATTGTATAATCACAAGAACAACAACAACAATCTCTGGTTGGACCCAGAAAGGCTGCTGCATCCAAGCTTGCTGACATCTTACTGGAAACACTTCAATTCCAATCTCCTGTTTATGTATACAATTTACAAAAAACTATTACATTTCTTTGTATTCCTGTAAATGCCTGCAAGAAAATGTATCGAGGTAATAGATGGAAACATTTACATACTTTGATAAATTTTACTTTGATTTTGAATAAAGTGTAAAAGCTACAATGCAGGTAAATAAGACCATAAGATATAGGAGCAGAATTAGACCATTTGGCCCATTGAGTCTGCTCTGCCATTTCATCACAGCTGATTATTTTTCCTCTCAGCTCCAATCTCTGTCTTCTCCCCATCTCGCTTTATGCCCTGACCAATCAAGAATATATCTACCTCTGCCTTAAATATACATACAGACATGGCCTCCACAGCTGCCTGCGGCAAAGAATTCCTGTGGCAATAATGAAGTGCAAGAATTTAATGAGGTAAATTGTGAGGTCAAGAGTCCCTCTTATCATATGAGAGATCTCTTCAAGTCAGAATGAGTATCAGCTTTAATATCACCAGCATGTCATGAAATTTGTTAATTTAGCAGCAGCAGTACAATGCAATATATGACAATATAGAAAAAAATATATCAATTACAGTAAACATATATACATTAAATCATTAAATTAGAAAGTGTAAAAACATAAATAATTTAAAAAGTGAGGTAGTGTTCATGGCTTCAATGTCCATTTAGGAATCAGATGGCAGAGGGGAAGAAGCTGTTCCTGAATCACTGAGTGTGTGCCTTCAGGCTTCTGTACTTCCTTCCTGATGGTAACAATGAGAAGAGGGCATGCCCTGGATGGTGAGGGTCCTTAATAATGGACGCCACCCTTCTGAGGCACCGCTCCTTGAAGATGTCTTGGATACAACAGAGGCTTGTAACCAAGATGGAGCTAACTAATTTTACAACTTTCTGTGGCTTCTTTTGGTCCTGTGTGGTAGCACACCACCCACCCCCCACCCCCCATACCAAACAGTGATGCAGCCTATCAGAATGCTCTCCACAGTACATCTGTAGAAGTTTTTGAGTGTATTTGTTGACATGCCAAATCTCTTCAAACTCCTAACTAAGTATAGCCACTGTCTTGCCTTCTTTATAACTACATTGATATTTTGGGACCAGGTTAGATCCTTAAAGATCTTGACACCCAGGAACTTGAAAATGCTCACTCTCTCCACTTCTGATCCCTCTATGAGGATTGGTTCATGTTTCCTCATCTTAAACTTTCTGAAGTCCACAATCTGAGTCTGTAACAGTGGGTTAGAAGCTATGCTTGAGATGGTGATTCATGCTTTCAGGCTTTAGGCAAATTTTCTATCCAGCTGCTGACAGACTGGGAAATGCTGACATTAAAAGGGAGCTGGGTGTCCTCATACACAAGACAATGTAGGTCAAAGTGATACTGCTGCAACTGAAGACACAGACAAACGATATATTGCTCTTTATTGTAAAACACTTTAAGTACCAGAATAAATATTTTTTTTTACTTCAGTTATAATGAAAAAACTGTAGATCCTGGAAATCTAAAGTAAATTGCTTTAGCATTTTTGCATGTACCTGGGTACAGCTGAAAATTTTGTTTTGCATACCATCCATACAGATCATTACATCAGATCAGTCCATCAAGGTAACAAGGGATTAGAATAACCAGAAAATACTGGACATGCTCAACAGGTCAGTCCATACCCCGTGCTTGTGGAAAAAGAAACAGAAGTAAAATTTCAGGTTGAAAGCATTACAGAAAGGACTTGGAGAGGCAGCTGAGGTTCACTAGGATGTTGCCTGGATTAGAGAGTATTATATGGAGAGGTTGGGCAGACCCAGATTGTTTTCTCTGGATCATCAGAGATTGAAGGGAGACCTGATAGAAGTTTATAAAGCTATGAGAGGTATCAATAGGGCAGAGGGTTAATGTCTTTTCTTCCCCCTAGGGTGTAAGTGTCAAGATCTAGAGGAGTAGCTTTAACATAAGAAGGGAAAAGTTTAAAGGAGATTTACAAGTTAAGTTTTTTCTTCTCCACACAGAGTGTGGTAGATTCATGGAATGCTACTCGGGCAAGTGATAGAAATAGATGCAAGAGCAATTTTTAAGAGGAATTTATACATGTTACAGACAGGGATATAGACCATGTATAAATCGCAGAGATTAGTTTTGATTGGCTACAGTGCTATTCCATGTTCTATGTTCCAAAATGTAATACTTCATATTCATTAGTGTTAAATTTTGTATGCCACATATCTGCCCATTCAACCAATCCGTCTAAATCTCTCCTTTGGACAAAAATGTCTCTTAAAATTCCTCCTTACTCTTCTCCCCGCAGTTGACTACATCTTAAAATTTTGTCACACACAGATTAATAATTGTACCCTTTCATCCAAGTCAATATCGTTATTGCTCATTTAGAAGAGCCATGGCCACTGACCATTTGAGAGCCCCACATATCACTCAGACCAATAAACAGACTTCTATTATTATTCTTGGTTTTCTGTCCATGTTGCCACAGCCCCTTTTGTTCCAGGGCTATTTATTCTAAAAGAGGACATAATGTTGCCCTAGCAGACAAGGTGAAGGAGAATCCCAAGGGATTCTACAGATATGTTAAGAGCAAAAGGATATCAAAGGACAAAATTGGTCCACTGGAAGATCAGAGTGGTAATCTGTGCATGGAGCCAAAAGAGATGGGGGAGGTTTAAATAAATTTTTTGCATCTCTATTTAATTGGGAGATGGACACGATGCTATAGCAGTGAGGCAAAGCAACACTGGTCATGGACCCCTATATAGATTATGGAGGAGGAGGTGTTTGCTGTCGAGGCAAATTAGGGTGGATAAATCCCCAGGGCCTGACAAGATGTTCCCTCAGACCTTGTGGGAGGCATGCAAAATATGCAGGGCCCTTCCAGAAATATTTAAGTCATCCTGAGTGACAGGATGAGGTACTGGAGGATAGCTAATGTTGTTCAGCTGTTTAAGAAAGGCTCTAAGAATTAGCCAAGAAATTATAGGACAATAAGTATAGGTCTGTAGTGAGAAAGTTATTGGAAGGTATTCCAAGGGACTGGATATATGACTAATTGGATAGAAAGTGACTGCTTAAGTATAATCAGCATGGCTTTTTGGGTGATAAGTCATGTCAAACCAATCTTATAGAACTTTTTGGAGAAGTTACCAGGAAACCTGATGAGGGCAAGGCAGCTGATGTTGTCTACAAGGACGTTAGCAAGGCATTTGCCAATATCCCACAGGGGAGGCTGTTCAAGAAGGTTCGATCACTTGGCATTCAAGACAGGGTAGTAAATTGGATTAGACATTGGCTTTGTGGGAGAATTCAGAGAATGGTAGTAGATGGTTGCCTTTCTCTCTAGAGGCCTGTGACGACTGGAGTGCTGCAGGGATTGGTGCCGGGTCCATTGTTGTTTGTCATCCATATCAATAATGATAATGTGGTTAACTGGATCAGCAGGGTTGCAGATGACACCAAGGTTTGGGATGTAGTGGACAGTGAGAAAGACTATCAGAGCCTCCAGTGGGATCTGGATCAGCTGGAAAAATGGGTTGAAAATGGCAGATGGAATTTAATGTAGACAGGTGTGAGGTGCTGAACTTTGGCAGGACTATTTAGGGTAGGTCTTATACACTAAATGGTGGGGCATTGAAAAGTGTGGTAGAACAAAGGGATCTGGGAATACAGGACTATAATTCATTGAAAGTTGTGGCATAGGTAGATAGGGTTGTAAGGAAAACAAGTGGTGCATGCAAGCTGGATTTCAAAGTTTAAGAGAGGTTTGGATAGGTACATGGATGGAGTGGTATGGAGGGCTATGATCCAGGGGCACATTGGTGGCACTAGGCAGCTCTTAAATGGGTCGGTATGGACTAGATGGGCCATAGGGCCTATTTCTGTGCTGTACTCTATGACTCCTATGGGCTTCTATCTTGATGACAGGTCTACTATGTTGCTCATTATCAAAAGCCTTTTGCCTTTAGGCCAAAAATTGGAAATAAAGGGTCTATTTTTTACTGAAGTGAGGTTGAAGAACTGTTGTGTGGGATACAACAGAGAAAATAAATCAAGAAGTTTCAATTGTTCGAAAAGATAAACAAAGGGACACTGGAAATCCTATGAATGAATGGCAGAAACTGCAGGGAGAGAAAGCACGTTAAATAGAATGGATTCAATCCGTCTTTGGTTGGGACTAATGCGGACTGGTGATGATCTGATTCTCCTAATACAGCTCATCTCACCATTGTGTGTAAGTAAGTGAGAGCCGCACTGAGGTCTGACGCCGGCACATCAAGGGGTCTGATTCAGATTCAGATTCTGACTGACTCAGATTAGTTTACACACCAGGGTGCAATGAAATTCCTTGCTCCTGTGAAACTCACAGAGTAAACAATATACCCGGTGATAGCAAATGTAACGATAAACACAGCAGTGAGGGCAAAACAACAGGATAGTGCGAACCTTGTCGTGCAAGAAGAAATGGTAAGGTGACGCCAACAGGGTTAAGGGTTTGAAAGAGGTGATCAGTTCAGGACTCCAATAGCAGTGGGAGGAAGCTGATCTTAAGTCTGGACATTGGTGCTGCCAAACATTTGCGTCTTCTTCTGGAGCAGGGCTTCTCAACCTGGGGTCCATGGACCCCTTGCTTAATGGTATTGGTCCATGGCATTAAAAAAAAAGAGATTGGGAACCTCTGTTCTCGAGGTAGAAGCAAAAATCCTATCCTGCCACTGGTTTCACCAGTGAGTACCAGAGGCAGGTGCAGATGCAGATGCACTGAGTAGACAATCTATGGCTGGATGAAGCCCAGCTTGCCATTCACAGGCCAGTCCATTTTGCAGAATGGCCCTTGGGCGCAGAGGGTCAGATTGGTCAGCCTTCAGACTTCGGGTTGGGCTTGTGAAGGGGGCAGCTTTGATCAGTGTGTGAGGTCCTGGAAAACCTGGTGCCAGACTTCGGACACAAGGGGTTCTTTAGATGCCAGGAATCTTCAGCAGCACACAGAATGGGGGGAGGAACTCCAGCGTTTTGTCTGTGTTGCCCAGTCTGCAGAAGCTGACTTACAGTACTGTGCAGAAGTTTTAGGCACATATTATATACTTTTGCACAGTACTCTAGTAATTTTATGTATTTCAGTGTCCTGCTGCCACATAAAAAAAAACAAATTTCATGACATATGTAAGTGATGATAAACTTGATTCTGATATGGGCCTCTGTTGTGGACTGAGAGTTGGAAGGGGACAAGGAGAGGGAAATAATAGTTGGCAAAAGGGGAAGGGAGAGGGGAGGGAGCAGGAAGCATCAGAAAAACATTATGTAATGGTCAATTAATTAATTGTTTGGATTCAAATGACCTTGCCTGGTGTCTCAAGGCTGGGTGTGTCTGCACCCGCGCCATCCCCACTGCTAGCACTCCTTCCCTACCACTTGTCCCACAATCCTCCTGTCGTGCTCCGCCCTCGTCATTCCCACATCATTTGTTCCCGCCAAATTTATGGACTCGCTCTCCACTCCACATTGACAAATGCTGTAGCCTCAGAGTCAGTTTCACCATTGCAATTGCCTTCCTCAGCTGTAGAGTTTAAATCGGTCAGTTTCAAAGGACATTTTTTTTTACTTGATGTATATACTGCATTGTGCTGTTTCTCACTTAACAGCTCTCTCTGTCGTCTGAGATCCTCGGTTCTCTTACATCTAGCGCTGCATCAAAGTGAGCTGTTTTAGTCACTTTAGGAATTCCTAAATCATGCTGTAGGGGGAAGAATGAAAAACCAATAGAGCTGTGCAGTAAGGATTTGAAAAGGCAAAGTATTCAGCTTAGCCTGTGGCTCAAAATGTGTTCATCTGATAATTTCTCATTATCCCGTGTCTGAGTCGAGGTAAATTCTCTGGGCTAAGTGTTTTAAAATCTATAAAACAAAATCCTAAACTGTCATCTTTGTTGAGAACATTTCAGTTTTGTGAATATGGTGTGATCTTCCTTTTAAGATTTACTCTTATTCAGCTCTGTACACTGGAGCCTAACTGAATCCAGATCCAATAAACACTGGCAATTATTCCTTTTGATAGAAGGTCTTTTTTCTCTTCCATAAATGCTGCCTGTTCAGAATCAGAATCAGGTTTATTAACACTGACACATGCCATGAAATTCCTTGTTTTCTGGTGGCAGTACAGTGCAATTCATCAAAAATTACTATAAGTTGCAAAAAACAGATGAGTGCTGTGCAAAAAGTGAGTTGGTGTTCATGGGTTCATTGTCCATTCAGAAACCTAATGACGGAGGGAAGAAGCTGTTGCTGAAACACTGAGTGTGTATTTTCAATCTCCTGTACCTCCTCCCTGATGGTAGCAATGAGAAGAGGCATGTCATGGGTGGTGAGGGTCCTTAGTGATGTATGCTGCCTTTTTGAGTCATCTGCTATTGAAGATGTCCTTGGTGGTGGCAAGCTACTGCCCATGATGGAGCTGGCTGAGTTTACAACCCTCCCTCTGGACCCAGTCCTCACGGAGGGTCTCAAACCAGAACGTTGACTGTTTATTCACTTCCGTAGATGCTGATGGGTTGCTGAGTTCCTCCAGCATTTTAGACCATAAGACAGAGTAGAATTAGGCCATTCAGCCCATCAAATCTGCTCCACTATTCCATCATGGCTGATCCTAGATCCCATTCAACTCTATACACCTGCCTTCTCAACATATCTTATGATGCCTTGACCTATTTGGAAGCGATCAACTTCTGCCTTAAAGTCTGCGGCACAGCGTTCCACAGATTTACTACTCTCTGGCTAAAAAAAAAAATTCCTCCTTGCCTCTGTTCCAAAGGGATTCCCCTCAATTGTGCCCTCTAGTTCTGGATACCTGCACCAAAGGAAACATCCTCTCCACATCCACCCTACTAGTCCTTTCAACATTCTGTAGGTTTCAATGAGATCCCTCCTCCCCTGCATTCTTCTATATTCCAGTGAGTACAGGCCCAAAGTTGTCAAATGTTCCTCATATGTTAACCCCTTCATTCCTAGAATCATCTTCTTGAACCTCCTCTGGACTCCCTCCAATGACAACACATCCTTTTCAAGATATGGGGCCCAAAACTGTTGACAAGACTCCAAGTGCAGCCTGACCAGTGTCTTATAAAGGCTCAGCAATAACTCCTTGCTTTTATATTCTATTCTCCTTGAAATAAATACCAACATTGCAGTTGCCGCCTTTACCACAGACTCATCCTGTAAATTAACCTTCTGGGAGTCTTGCACAAGGACTCCCAAGTTCCTCTGCACCTCTGATGTTTGAACCTCATTTAGATAATAGTCTGCACTATTGTTCCATTTACTAAAATGCATTACCATACATTTCCCAACATTGTATTCCATCTGCCACTTCTTTGCTCATTCTTCCAATTTGCCTAAGGCCTGCTGCAATCATGTAATCACATTGCTTCCTCAGCACTACCTACCCCTCCACCTATCTTCGTATCATCTGCAAACTTTGCCACAAAGCCATCAATTCATTATATAAATCATTGACAAACAGTGTGAAAAGCAGTGGACCCAATGCTGAGCCCTGAGGAACACCACTAGTAACTGGCATAACCGACATCCAGCCAGAAAAGGCCCCCTTTTATTCCCACTCGCTGCCTCCTGCCAGTCAGACATTCCTCTATCCATGCCAGTATCTTGTTAAGTAGCCTCGTGTGTGGCACCTTATCAAATGCTTTCTGAAAGTCCAAGTAAGTGACATCCATTGCCTCTCCTTTGTCTACCCTGCCTTATGAATTGAGGAATTAAGAGTCAGGAAGTTATTTTGCAACTTTATAAAACTATGTTTTGGCCGCCTCTGGAATTATGGCATTCAGTTCTGTTTTCCCTGTGAAAGGAAGCAAGTGGAGGCTTTGGAAGGGGTGCAGAGGAAACTAATCAGCACTCTGCCTGGATTAAGGAGAGGTGGGACAAACCTGTGCTCTTTTCTCTGGAGCAGTGGAGGCTGAGGAGAGACCTGGTGGAAGTTTATAAAATTATGAGGGGTATAGATAGAGTAGACGGCCAGTATCTAATCCGAGGCAGCATGCTTTTAAGCTGAGAGAGGAAAAGTTCAAAGGTACACAGATTGGTGGGTGCTTGGGTGATGGCGGTGGAGGCAATTACTCTAGAGGTGTTTAAGAGGCTCTTAGACGTGTACGTGAATACAGTATGCAGAGAATGTAGGCAGAAAGAATTAGGTGTAATGAGCTTATTTAGCTTGGTACAATATCCTGAGCCAAAACGGTCTCTTCCTAATCTGTACTGTTCAAGTGGCCACATGGCTGCAAATGGTGTGAGGGAAACTGTGGATTAGGGAAAGAAAAGGGTGATTCTGATGTTTAAATGCACATATTGCATTGCTTCGATACACCTAAACTGAGTAATGCTCTCGAGTCTCACTCAGACAGTAATCAAGTCATTTCAATCCACTGATCTGCAACAGCTATGTGACACACTCTGGATTGTACACCATTTTACTTTAATTGCAGGGGAAAATTGAATTAACCGTAAAATCTTGTTCTCAGATATTTGGAACCAATTATAACTTGCAAAGGCAGAAATAATTAGCTGACCTTCCATTCAGAAGCCCCTGGTTCCTTGGATATGCAGGAGGCCGAATGCAGATTCCCTGTTCTGCTATCTGCCAACATCAAGTGTATTAATTAGAAAGACAGCAAAATGTGAATTGTAAAGCTCTGACATAACTGACTTGAAATACTTAGGGTGATAATACCATTTAGCTTGGTGCGTGTTGTGAATATAGTTTTTATCCTAAATGATGAAAGGGATGGAAATAGAAATTTAACAATAGTTCCGCATGGACTGTAGTACTGATGCCTGTAGACTGCAGTGCTCTCTTCAGTCATATCTTTGGCTTTAACCTTTGTTATAAACCAAATTGTTTCAGTGAGAGATTCTTATCCTTATGGTAGAACAAAGGGATCTGGGAAATCAGGTCCATAATTCATTGAAAGGGCATCACAGGTGGATAGGGTTGTAAAGAAAGCTTTAGGCACGTTGGTCTTCATATATCAAGGTACAGTATTGAGTACAGGAGATGAAATGTTATATTGAAGTTGTGTAAGATACTAGTAAAGCTTAATTTGGAGTATTGTCCGCAGTTTTGGTCACTTACCTACAGGAAAGATGTAAATAAGGTTGAAAGAGTACAAAGAAAATTTCCAAGGATGTTACTGAGTCTGAAGGACCTGAGTTGTAAGATTGAATAGGTTAGGACTTTATTCCTTAAAACGTAGAAGATTGAGCAGAGATTTGATAGAGGAATCCAAAATTATGAGGGGCAAAGATAGGATAAGTGCAAGCAGGCTTTTTCCAGAGGTTGGGTGGGACTACAACCAGAGGCCATGGGTTAAGGGTGAAAGGTGAAAAGTTTAAGGGGAACTTGAGGGGAAACTACTTCACTCAGAGGGTCACAAGAGTGTGGAACAAGCTCCCAGCACAAGTAGTGCATGCAAGCTCAATTTCAATATTTAAGCAAAGTTTGGACAGGTACGTGGGTGGTAGGGGTATGGAGGGCTATGGTACCAGTGCAGTTCGATGGGAGTAGACAGTTTAAATGGTTTGGCATGGACTAGATGGGCCAAAGGGCCTGTTCCTATGACTCTTTGTTGGTATTGACTTATTATTGGTATTGGTTCATCATTGTCATATGTATCAAAATGTTGTGAAAAGCTTTTGTTTGCATGCCATCCAAGCAGATCATTCTATGTATATCGAGGGAATGAAAAGGAAAACAGATTCAGCTTTGTGGGCCAAAGGGCCTGTATTGTTCTGTAGGTATTCTATGTTTCTATTTATTTATCATATATACACACGGACATACAGTGGAATGTGTTGTTTGTGCTAACAACCAATATAACTGAATGATGTGCTGGGTGCAACCCGCAAGTGACATCATACATTTTTCTACTTCTTAGAAGTTTATGAATATTTGGATTGACATCTAAAACTTCGGAAAACTTCTATAGATGGTTGAGAGTACATTGACTGACTGCATCATGGCATGGTATAGAAACACCAATGCCCTTGAATGGAAAATCCTATTAAATGTATTGGTTATGGCCCAGTGCATCACTGCCCACCATTGATTAGATTAGATTAGATTAGATTATGAGGACACTCAATCCTAGTTTATTGTCATTTAGAAATGCATGCATTAAAAAGTGAAACAATGTTCCTCCAGGATGATATCACAAGAAACACAGGACAAACCAGGACTAAAACTGACAAAACCACATAATTATAACATATAGTTACAACAGTGCAAAGCAATACCGTAGTTTGATAAAGAGCAGACCATGGGCATGGTAAAAAAAAAAGTCTCAAAGTCCCGATAGCCTCATCTTCTCATGCAGATGGTAGAAGGGAGAAACTCTCCCTGCCATAAACCTCCAAGCGCCACAAACTTGCCAATGCAGCACCCTGGAAGCACCCGACCACAGCCGACTCTGCTGAGTCCGTCCCAAAATTTCGAGCCTCCAACCAGCCCTTTGACACCGAGCACCATCCTCTGCCGAGCGCTTTGACTCCGCAAGCCAAGGACTCGGGGCCTTCCCCTCCGGAGATTTCGGACCACACAGTAGCAGCAGCAGCGAAGCAGGCATTTCAGAAGTTTCACCAGATGTTCCTCTGTGCTGTCACGTCCGTCTCCATCAAATCAGGATTGTGCACAGCACCCTACTTGACAAATAACAGACATCACCACCAGAGTGGCTGTTGGGAGCTGCGTTGCGCCACCATCTTCTCCTCTCCCTTTCCGATGATCAGCTCTGGTTCTAGACTCCTCCACAATAGGAAACATCTTCACCAAATCAACTCTATCCAGGCCTTTCAATATTTGATAGGTTTCAATGAGACCCTCCCCTCATTCTTCTAAACTCCAGTGAGTACAGGCACAGAGTCATCAAATGCTCCTCATACATTAACCCTTTCATTCTCGGGATCATTCTCATGAACCTTGTCTGCACCCTCTCCAACTCTAGATCTTCTGATTATATCACTCCCCCTACATGTTCATTTGTCTAACAACCTCTTCAACACCACTGTCATACCTGTTTCTAACTCTACTCTAGCAGCCCATTCCAAGTACCCACCACTTTATGTACAAAAAAACTTGCCCTGCACACCTCCTTTGAACTTTCCCTCTCTCACCTTAACATATATATAGAACACACAGAATAGTACAGCACAGTACGGGCCCTTCGGCCCACAATGGTGTGCCGACCCTCAAACCCTGCCTCCCATATAAGCCTCCACCTTAAATTCCTCCATATACCTGTCTAGTAGTCTCTTAAACTTCACTGAATGCCATCTAGTATTTGACATTTAAGCCCTGAAAGATTGAATATGGCTGTCAACCCTATCTATATCTTTCAGTACTGGGGAACTAGAATACTCTGCTATACCACTTGGACTGTCTTCCCTCTTAACACTAGACGTATCAGTTTGTATTCATCTACCTATTTCCATTCCTTCTAACCCTTGAGCCATCCTGATGAGGCCATTCTTAAACATCTTGTATTCCAGTAAATGACATTCTGGCTGTTACTAATTCACTCCTATGGTAAGAGTGGAACCATGAAAGTGTTGCAATATGATAGAAGAGGTGCTGTAAATAGGATTAGTACAGAGAGGACCGTTTGATGGCTAAGGCTCTGTAATCGCTAGAGCTTAGAAAAATGAGGGGGGAGTTCAACAGTAAATATTGGAAGGCTTTGATAGAGTGGATATGGAGAGGATGAGCTATCAGGAGAGTCTAGGACCAGAGGGCACAGCCTCGGAATACAAGGATACCCCTTTCGAGAAGAGATGAGGAGGAATTTCTTTAGCCAGAGTGTGGTGAATCTGCAGAATTTATTGCTGCAGATGGTACCTCTGCTATCTCATTAGGTATATTTAAGGTGGAGGTGGGGCACATTTGAGAGCATCCTGACTGGCTGCATCACTGCCTGGTGTGGGAACTGTACTTCCCTCAATGTTCAGGACATTTGCAAAGACAGGTGTGTAAAAAGGGCCTGAAAGAGCATTGGGGACCCAAGTCACCCCAACCACAAACTGTTCCACCCGCTACCATCCAGGAAACAGTACCGCAGCATAAAAGCCAGGACCAACAGGCTCCGGGACAGCTTCTTCCACCAGGCCATCAGATTGCTTAATTCATGCTGATACAATTGTATTTCCATGTTATATTGACTGTCCTGTTGTACATACTATATTTATTATAAATTGCACACTGCATATTTAGATGGAGACGTAACGTAAAGATTTTTACTCATGTCTATGAAGGATGTAAAAAAAATAAAGTCAATTCAATTCAATTTGATAGGTCCTCGATTAGTCAGAGCATCAAAGGTTACAAGTAGAAGGCAAGAGAGTGCAGTTGAGTTGAATGATAAATCATCCCTGATGAAATGGCAGAGCAGAGTGGATGAGCCAAGTAGCCTAATTCTGCTCCTGTGTCTCATGGTCTTGTGGTACTTGATGGCCAGTACAGACATAGTGGGCCAAAGGGCCTGTTTATTGCTTGATTATTCTAAGATGTATTTCCATCATGTGAAAACCCAATAATATTCACAAAGAGTAATATTGAGATTTCTTTGGTACTTATATTTCATTTTCCAATGTTGCCAATGTGGGCAGATTTCTATTAACCTCATGGGGCAAACAAGAAACAAATCTTCTAAAGTTCATTCTAATGGCCTTTTATTGATTAATTGATAGACCTGGAAGCCCACTGAACATTTTTCATTTTTTAAATTCATTAGTCACATGCTGTCAGTCATCCTCAAACACCCAGTCGGAGTAGATCGATTCAAAACTTTTGTCAAACATTAGCCATTTGGCCAAACACTTCAGATCAATGAGAAGTAATTTTTAAATCCTTGTAAACAAACAACCCAATGCAATTTTGGTTTTAGTTGCCCGTTAAAATTGGAATGTGTCCTGTAACATGACATCCGTCCAACCACAAGAGGAGAGTAAATTTGGTGCTGATGCAATTCAAGTTTTCATTAGTACAAGGGCTCCTGACCAACATTTCTTTGCACAATAATGTGCTGCCATGGTACTAACAGGCAGGTGCTTGGGAACCAAAGTCATTGCCATAAATTTAACAAACATGATCCACTAGGTGATTTTGCTGTCAGAGGAAAATGCAGGGCTTTCATCAAAACCAGAGATCTGGCCTAACTTCCATCAAAGTGTTTTCTTTCACATGTCACATTTGACAATAAAATGCAAAGTAACTCCAGGAACTGAGGAGGATGCTAAGCTTCAGAGGATGGTAATCGTGGTTCTGTACAACATGGAGAAGCACCCTTCAGCCCATCAATTCTGCACCAAGCCTCGTGTTCCTGTTCGCACTGATGCTAAACTAACTTTTATTTCATTTTTCACAAATTGTCATCATTTCACCCAGATTTGCAGTATCATGAGATGCATAAAATCATGAGACATCGAGGATAGTAGTATTTTCCCCAGGGTAGGAGATACCAAAGCTAGGTGGCATAGATTTAGGATCTGTGGGGGAAAACTCTGAATATAAGGGGAGTTGTGCTGGCCTAGGAAAGACTCTAGAAAAGGTTCACAAGAATTATGCCAAGAGTGAAAGGTTGACATGAGGTGTGTTTGATGTCTCTGGGCCTGTACTTGTTGGAGCTCAGAAGGATGAAGCTGAATCTCATTGAAACCCATCGACACTGAAAAGCCTGGGTAAAGTCATAGTCATACTTTATTGATCCTCGGGGAAACTGGTTTTCATTACAGTTGCACCATAAATCGTTAAATAGTAATATGTAAATTATGCCAGGAAATAAGTCCAGGACCAGCCTATTGGCTCAGGGTGTCTGACCCTCTAAGGGAGGAGTTGTGAAGTTTGATGGCCACAGGCAGGAATGACCTCCTATGACGCTCTGTGTTGCATCTTGGTGGAATGAGTCTCTGGCTGAATGTACTCCTATGCCCAACCAGTAGATTATGTAGTGGATGGGAGACATTGTCCAAGATGGCATGCAACTTAGACAGCATCTCTTTTCAGACACCACCGTGAGAGAGTCCAGTTCCATCCCCACAACATCACTGGCCTTACGAATGAGTTTGTTGATTCTGTTGGTGTCTGCTACCCTCAGCCTGCTGCCCCAGCACACAACAGCAAACATGATAGCACTGGCCACCACAGACTCGTAGAACATCCTCAGCATCGTCCGACAGATGTAAAAGGACCTCAGTCTCCTCAGGAAATAGAGACGGCTCTGACCCTTCTTGTAGACAGCCTCAGTGCTCTTTGACCAGTCCAGTGTATTGTCAATTCATATCCCCAGGTATTTGTAATCTTCCGCTATGTCCACACTGACCCTCTGGATGGAAACAGGGGTCGCCGGTACCTTAACTCTCCTCAGGTCTACCACCAGCTCCTTAATCTTTTTCACATTAAGCTGCAGATAATTCTGCTCACACCATGTGACAAAGTTTCCTACTGTAGCCCTGTACTCAGCCTCATCTCCCTTGCTGATGCATCCAACTATGGCAGAGTCATCAGAAAACTTCTGAAGATGGCAAGACTCTGTGCAATAGTTGAAGTCCGAGGTGTAAATGGTGAAGAGAAAGGGAGATAAGACAGTCTCCCTTTCTCTTCACCAGAAAGGTAACGTGAATTCAATGGCTCCATTAGTAGGAGAGTCTGGGCTCTTAAGGACACAGCCTCAGAATAAAGGGACGACCCTTAAAGGGGGAGAGGTGGAGGAATTTCTTCACTCAGAGGGTGGTAAATCTGTGGGACTCATTGTCACAGGGTGATTGAGACCAAGTCATTGGGTGTGGTTACGGCAGAGATTGATTGGTAAATTGGTTAAGGGCTATGGGAAGAGGGTGGGATTGAGGGAAAAAAAAGTCAGCCATGATGAAATGGCGTAACAGACTTGATGGGCCAAATGGCCTAATTCTACTCCTACACTTCTCACGCTCTTAAACTTTTCGATGATTTTAAGTTCCCTGGCCCCCACCGCTTTATTTTCACCATGGATGTCCAGTCCTTATATACTTCCATCCCCCATCAGGAAGGTCTCAAAGCTCTACGCTTCTTTTTGGATTCCAGACCTAATCAGTTCCCCTCTACCACCACTCTGCTCCGTCTAGCGGAATTAGTCCTTACTCTTAATAATTTCTCCTTTGGCTCCTTCCACTTCCTCCAAACTAAAGGTGTAGCTATGGGCACCCGTATGGGTCCTAGCTATGCCTGCCTTTTTGTTGGGTTTGTGGAACAATCTATGTTCCGTGCCTATTCTGGTATCTGTCCCCCACTTTTCCTTCGCTACATCGACGACTGCATTGGTGCTGCTTCCTGCACGCATGCAGAACTCGTTGACTTTATTAACTTTGCCTCCAACTTTCACCCTGCCCTCAAGTTTACCTGGTCCATTTTCGACACCTCCCTCCCCTTTCTAGATCTTTCTGTCTCTGGAGACAACTTATCCACTGATGTCTACTATAAGGCTACTGACTCTCACAGCTATCTGGACTATTCCTCTTCTCACCCTGTCTCTTGCAAAAACGCCATCCCCTTCTCGCAATTCCTCCGTCTCCGCCGCATCTGCTCTCAGAATGAGGCTTTTCATTCTAGGACAAGGGAGATGTCTTCCTTTTTTAAAGAAAGGGGCTTCCCTTCCTCCACTATCAACTCTGCTCTTAAACGCATCTCCCCCATTTCACGTACGTCTGCTCTCACTCCATCCTCCCGCCACCCCACTAGGAATAGGGTTCCCCTGGTCCACACTTACCACCCCACCAGCCTCCGGGTCCAACATATTATCCTCCGTAACTTCCGCCACCTCCAACGGGATCCCACCACTAAGCACATCTTTCCCTCCCCCCCCCCCTGCATTCCGCAGGGATCGCTCCCTACACAACTCCCTTGTCCATTCGTCCCCCCCCATCCCTTCCCACTGATCTCCCTCCTGGCACTTATCCGTGTAAGCGGAATAAGTGC
Organism: Mobula birostris; assembly: GCF_030028105.1. Taxonomy (NCBI): domain Eukaryota; kingdom Metazoa; phylum Chordata; class Chondrichthyes; order Myliobatiformes; family Myliobatidae; genus Mobula; species Mobula birostris. Next base: position 211,813,836 of record NC_092372.1, on the reverse strand, counting down.
TACACATGCCCTTACACTTCCTCCCTTACCACCATTCAGGGCCCCAGACAGTCCTTCCAGGTGAAGCGACACTTCACCTGTGAGTCGGCTGAGGTGATATACTGCGTCCGGTGCTCCCGATGTGGCCTTTTATATATTGGCGAGACCCGACGCAGACTGGGAGACCGCTTTGCTGAACACCTACGCTCTGTCTGCCAGAGAAAGCAGGATCTCCCAGTGGCCACACATTTTAATTCCACATCCCATTCCCATTCTGACATGTCTATCCACGGCCTCCTCTACTGTAAAGATGAAGCCACACTCAGGTTGGAGGAACAACACCTTATATTCCGTCTGGGTAGCCTCCAACCTGATGGCATGAACATCGACTTCTCCAACTTCCGCTAAGGCCCCACCTCCCCCTCGTACCCCATCTGTTACTTATTTTTATGCACACATTCTTTCTGTCACTCTCTTTTTTCTCCCTCTGTCCCTCTGAATATACCTCTTGCCCATCCTCTTGGTCCCCCCACCCCTTGTCTTTCTTCCTGGACCTCCTGTCCCATGATCCTCTCGTATCCCCTTTTGCCTATCACCTGTCCAGCTCTTGGCTCTATCCCTCCCCCTCCTGTCTTCTCCTACCATTTTGGATCTCCCCCTCCCCCTCCAACTTTCAACTTTCAAATCCCTTACTCACTCTTCCTTCAGTTAGTCCTGACGAAGGGTCTCGGCCTGAAACGTCAACTGCACCTCTTCCTACAAATGCTGCTTGGCCTGCTGCGTTCACCAGCAACTTTAATGTGTGTTGCTAATTCTACTCTTATATCTTTTGTTCTTATGGACACAAGATAGCCATTGTGACAGATTGAAAGGTCTGAATAATTGGTCCCTGCTTCATTCGGTGTTTCCCCTTGAATATTTCCCAGTTTTCTCTCTCCCATTTCTGATGAAGAGAACCAGATCCTGAAACATGAACTGCTTCTCTTTCTACAGTTGCTGAATGACCTGCTGAGCATTTTCAGTATTTTCTGTTTTTTATTTCAATTTCCCAGCATCTACTGTATTTTTAAAAAATATGTTGTAGTTAATTGTTATTTTAAAAATCACAGTTAAAGCCAAGGGAACAGGCAAGATTGATGGGTATGTCTCTGATATTAATATGATCTGAAACTTGTTGCCACTTCATTTCATTTTAAAAGTATCTCTATCAAAAGTGATGATTTGAACAAGTGATTTATTTTTTTCTCCAAAGCAGGAAAGATGCTGGGATCTGTTATTCGAAAAAGAGTACAGAGCCTGCTTTCATTATCTTTCATCAAATTATAAGGGCAATTACGTTGTTAGAAGTGTGACGACCAGGCATTTTTGGAGGTGGTGAGATTGGCTGGCTTTGATGCTACCCAAGTACAGATAAGCACACTGTCTTTTCATTGGGTGTTAGGTTGCCTCTGGTATCATTTCATATCGCATTTTCACAGAAAACGTGTCTTCAGTGCATGGTGCAGATTTATACAAGTTAACACTGTTTCCGGACCTCTCAGCTCTATTTCAGAACCCCACTTAGAACACTGCAGACTTCAGTTATACCACTGAACAGTGAATTTCAGGTGGGGGATACTAAATTAATGCCCCAACCCAACGGTGACCGATACTTTAATAATGCTGAATGTAGCCCAAGAGTGTTTCTAACACTCTCTTTCCCCAGTTTGTGAACTAAGTTGAAAAACCCTAACAGTATTTCAGACTATATTTCTTTTTCTCTCTCAGCTTGCACCAGTGTTGTTATGTTTATTTTGTCATATAAATTATGTATAATTATAAAACTGAGCACTAATAGCTCTGGGCCTGTGCTTGCTGGAGTTCACAAGAATGAGGGGGATCTCACTGAAACACGTTGAACGTTGAAAGGCCGAGATTAAGTGGACGTGAAGAGGATGTTTCCTATCGTGGGGGTAGTCTCAGACAAGAGGGCACACCCATAGAATACAAGGGCATCCTGTTAGAACAGAGATTAGGAAGAATTTCTTTAGCAGGAGGCTGCTGAACCGGTGGGAATTTGTTGCCACAGACAGGGGTGGAGGCCAAGTCATTGGGCAGATTTAAAGCATGGGTTCCCAACTTGGGGTCCACAGGCCCCTTACTTACTGGTATTGGTCTATGACATGAAAATGGTTGGGAGCTCCTGATTTAAAGTGAGGTTGAAAGGTTTTGATTAGTAAGGGTGTCAAAGGTTATTGGGGGGAAAAAGCAGGAGAATGAGGTTGAGAGGGATGATAAATTGGTGATGGTGGAATGGCAGAGTGAACGATGGGCTGAATAGCATAATTCAGCTCCTATGTCTGATAGTCTTATAATTCAAAGGAAATTTCAAAATCATTTTCATTATCTTCCACACAAGTGCAATGGAAAAAATACTTGCAGCATCATCACAGGCATGTAGCGTCAGGAACAAGAAAACAATAAATAAACAAACACAACTGGAGCAAAGGAAGGCAAAATCTGTCGCAATGTAAAGTGATCAGAATGTTGCTGTTCTGAGGGAGTGATTAGGGTTGTGGGATTGGTTTCAAGAGGCATATAGTTGAAAGAACGTTGCTGTTCTTGAACCTGATGGTGTGGGACTTCAGGCCTCTAGTAGCTGCAAGAAGATGGAATGGCTCAGGTGGTAATGGTTTTGCTTTTCTGAGGTGGCGCCTCTAGTAGCTACAACTGATGATTGGGAGGGATGTGCCCATGATGTATTGGACTGAATCCACTGCACACTGCAGCTTCCGTGCATTCGATTTCCCATACCAGATCATGACACAACGTCAGGCTAATTTCAACCGTACGTCTGTAGAAGTCTATTTGAGTGTTTCATGGCATGCCAAACCTCCTTACTGCCATAAGAAAGATGCTAGTGTGCTCTCCTTGTGATTGCACCTAGGTATCTTTTATGTTAATTTAAGTTGATGTTGTTTGTTATGCTTGCAATGTACTGTGCCGCTATTCCAAAACGCTGACTTTTGTTTGTGTGGCATTGACATGTACTTTATGTATGCCAATGAACTTGAAGGTTATTTCACTCCGTATGTTTTCAGAGAATGGAAACGTGATAAAATCTTAAATTTTGTCGTGCATTAGATGGGAACAATGAAGTTGCTTTTCAGTCCCCAGGGTACCTTTCACAATTCAATGAGTGATCTGCATTTCAGCTTAATTTCTCCTGTCCTTTGGTACCAGTTGAATCAAAGTATTTGATTCTGTGCTGTATAACTCCATAACTCGTCGTTCAATCCCTCAAAGTACAATTCAATGCAGTACTTTCCTCGATTTTGAAAGCTTCAGTTGTCCCCTTATCTCTTGTCAACCCCATTTTCCATAGCCTTTGACACCCTTACTAATCAACAACATATCAGCCTCCACTTTAAATATACCCAATGACTTGGCCTCCATTGCCATCTGTGACAATGAATTCCACTGATTCACCACCTTCTGGCTAAAGGCATTGTTGGGATGAACGTCAATTTAGTAAAAAAAAGCTGGAGGGACTCGGTGATCAGGATTAATTTCCCACTATTGTCTGTCTGTAAAAAGTCTGTACGCTCTCTGCATGACCATGTAGATTTCCTCTGGGTGCTCTGGTTTCCTCCCAAATTCCAAAAACATATGAGTTAGGGTTAGTAAGTTGTGGGCATGCTGTGTTGGCACTGGAAGGGTGGCGACACTTGTGGACTCTTCCCCTCCACCCCCCCCCCCCCAGCACAGCCTTGGACTGCGCTGGTTGTTGACGCAAATGATGCGCTGCATATTTCAATGTACATGTGAGAAATAAAGCCAGTCTTTACTCTTTAATGTTGTCTAACATGCTGAGATCCTCTATTTACAGTATCCAGATTGCAGCGTCTAAGACCAGTGAATATCTCCCCCCGCCCCCCCACCCCACCCCAAGCCCCCACTGGGAGTTTGCTCTTATTAGGGACAAGTAAATGAACATGAACTAGACAGAATCCCACAACAAAGATCAGAGATTTTTTTTAATGAAGGTAGCCAGGATGGACACGTGTCCAGCCTCCTGACTTAATGGCAAGGTAAAAGTTTGCCCTTTTAAGTATTTGTTCTGAATTACTGTGAGTAATGCTTTTAGCCCGAAATGGACACATTTTATGAAAAAGGTTGCTGGCAGATGCCACAATTTTTTTCACTTTTTAAATGCATTTATTGATAGAGAAATAGCGAAAGCAGGAGCAGAGAGTACTTTAAAAAAAATGTGAAAGCAGGAAAGGTGTTAATGTTAATGGGAACTTGATGTCCTCATACACAAATCACTGAAAGTTAACATCAGGCATAGCTCACAACTGAGAAGGAGAAATGTATTTTATTTTATATTAATTTAACTTATTTTATTTAGATTAACAGTACAGAACAGGCACTTCGGTCCTTCAAGCCACAGCAACCCACCTGTTTAACCTGGGACTAATCAAAGAACAATTTACAGTGACCAATTAACCTTCTAACTGATACATCTTTGGAATGTGGGAGGAAACCAGAGCACCAGAGGAAACCTACACATTTCATGGGGAGGATGTACAAGTGCCAGAACTGAACTCCAAGCTCCAGAGCACCCTGAGCTGTCACAGTGCAGTGCTAACCTCTACACTACCACAGAGTACAACAGCCTTGTTCCAACTCCATGAAGTTCTTGCTGAAGCTGGATTTGGAATAACATAGGAAGGTCTTCTGCCCCTCACCAAGAAATAAATAGCTTGCAATATGGTTATGTTGCACTGACATACAGAAGGATCTTGGGGTTCATTCAGTAGTGTACTGATAGTGGCAATGTTAGTAGTAGGATGGTAAAGAAAGCTTGTGTCATGTATACCTTCATCGATCAGGGACACTAAGAATAGGAGTCACGTTACAGTCGCACAAAACCTTGGTTTGGCTACATTTGGAGCTCTAGGAAAGATGGTTGAGACTTTGGAGGGGGTGCAGAGGAGTGTCACCACAATGTTGCCTGAGTTACAGAGTATCAGCTGTAAGGAGAGTTGGACAAACTGGGGAGACCGAGATTGGAGGGAGACATGATGAGGCTTAAATTTAGTTAGAGTCCTTTGGTCAAATACTGGAGGGGTGAGTGGAGGTAGTTTTAAGGGAAATGTTCAGGACTGGGTTTTAACATAATGTAGCAGGTGACTGGAATGCGCTGTCGGGGGTGGTAGGGGTAGGGGTGGTAGTGGAGGAGGCACGACGATAACGTTTAAAAGGCTTTCAGATAGGCAGATGAACATGAGGAGCATGAAAGGAGAAGGATCATATGCCGTCAGGGGGATTGGGTTCATTTGGCATCTTGGTCAACAGAGATATTGTGGGGGGCTGGAAGACCAGCTCCTATGCTGCACTTTTCTATGAAATTCCTTACCTGTCAGAGAAAGGTTTCTTTGGCCATTTCAGAGGACAGTTTGAAAAAAACACAGCCTTGTTGTTGGTTATAATTAGGCAGGATTTACTAATATATATCCAGCACCCAGCTAGTTTTTAACAATGGGACATCGTCCAAAGATGGAGGAAAAGAAAATGTAAACTGGATGGGTTTTAGCTCACTGTTTGTGATTAATTATACAAACTCACAACTGCACGCTATGAAAACAATAGCTGCTCTCTTTATTGCTGCAATTGGGATGCTGCTGTAACCTGAACAACGTGCAGTGTCCTTAAAGAGGCATACCATTCTTCTTCACAGCTTTTCTTCATACCCCATAAGGGAATGGAGAGTATAATCCTTTAGATACTGAGCTGAAGTAAACTGTTTTCCTGCAGTATGATTCAATGGACATTCTTAAGTCATAATTCTAGCAATCTGGAATTTTAAAAGTAACAGAAAAACACTGCACGAGTCAGACAACGTTTGTAACCGTAAGATTTGAAAAATCGAAGATTACTTTTATTTTGCTACATAGACATCAAAAGATGTTGCTTTTGTGTCATCGTTTGTGATGTGCTGGGGGCAGCCCGCTAGTGTTGCCACACTTCTGATGCCAACGTAGCATGCCCACAGCTCACCAACCTTAAATGCATACCTTTGGAACGTGGTAGGAAATCAGAACACCTGGCAGTAATAGGGTTGTAGCATGATCAAGGTTGGTGGGGCCTCTTACTGTTAGATATCACCTTCCTGAGACAGAAGTCCTCAGTGGTTGTGCTCATCAGAAATTGCAGATTAATTTAGTGATGGGCAAAGCAGATTGAGAGTCCAGAAGAGAATGAGAACTGGGTGATCGTTTGAGTTGAATCCTGTACATTCAGTGGCCACTTTATTAGGTACTTGCTGTATCTCATGAAGTGACCTCTAGGTGTACGTTCGTGGTCAGCTGCTGCTGTAGCTCATCCACTTCAAGATTCGACGTCTTGGATGTTCAGAGATGCTCTTCTGCACACCACTGTTGTAATGCGTGCTTATCTGAGTTGCTGTCATCTTCCTGTCAACATGAACCAGTCTTGCTATTCTCCTCTAAGCTCTCTCACAGAGAACTGCCGCTGACTGGATGTTTTGTTGTTTTTCCATACCATTCTCTGTAAACTCCGGGCATGGAGGTTCGCAATCTGGGTTCCACAGACCACTCGATTAATGGTAGGGGTCTATGGCATAAAAAAAAAGTTAGGATCCCCTTGCTCTTGAGATTGTTGTGATTGAAATTCCCAGGAGAACAGCAGTTTCTGAGATACTCAAACCACCCCATCTCGCACCAAAAATCAAAGTCACAGATCATAATTCTTCCCTATTCTATGTTTGGTCTGAACAACAACCTGACTGGCTGATTAAATACTTGCATTAATGACCAGGTGTACCTAATAATAAAGTGGCCCCTGAGTATACATCACAACATGCTCCCTGGAAATGTGGTGATAAGGAGATCCTCTTTGCTTCAAAATATCTCAAGGTTCCATCACATAGAATAGAAAGATGGGATAGATGATTCTTGTATTACCAAAAGGGCATGGAGATATTCTTCTGTAAATGTGATAAGAGTCTACTAACCTTCCGATTCCCATGGCTATTTTGACTATTAACTTACCAATTCCCATGGGTATTTTGACTATACTTCTTCCCACCGTGTCTTCTGTAAGAATACAATTTCCTTTTTTCAATTCCATTGACTCTACCTATTCTGTTCCCAGGATGAGGTTTTTCTTCCCAGGGCATCATGATGCTGCCCTCATCCACTTCTCCTCCATTGTTAGCATGGATATCCAACCCCCCGAACTTCTGCATTCAACACATCATTGTTCACAGCTTCAGTCGTCTTCAACAGGATCCTGCCAGCAAACACGTCCTCACTGCCTAGCCCCTGCATTTTTTGCAAGGATCACTCCCTCCGTGATTGTCTCGTTCATTCATCCCTCGCCACTAACCTCCCTTCCAGCACTTTACCCTACAAGCACCCCAAGTGTTACACCTGCCCATTCACCTCCTCCCTTACCTCCATTCAGCACCCCAAATATTCCAAGCATTGAGGGAACATGTCTTGTGTGAATCTGTTAGTTGTCTTTTAAATCTGGTATTCCCGATGTGGCCTCCTCTACACTGGGGACACCCAATGTAAACTGAGAGACTGCTTTGTCGAGCACCTCCACTCCATCCACAGAAAGTGGGATTTCATGGTGGCTAGTCATTTTAATTCTTGTCCCCATTTTCATTCTAACTTGTCAATCCATGACCTCCTCTTCTGTCACAATGAGCCCACACTCAGGGTGGAGGAGCAACACCTCATATTCTGTCTGGGTAACCTCCAACCTGGTGGTATGAACATTGACTTCCCATTCTGGTAATTTATTTTTCTTTTCCCCTCCCCCTTCCCTCTTCTATTCCACTCTCTGGCCTCTTACCTCTTCTCCTCACCTGCCTATCACTTCCCTCTAGTACCCCTCATTCTTTCCTTTCTCCCATGGTCCACTTTCTTCTCCTGTCAGATTCCTTCCTCTCTAGCCCTTTACCTTTTACACCCACCGCTCTTCACCTATCATCATCTAGCTATCCTCCTTCCCTTCCTTCCCACCTTCTTGCTCTGGCATCTTCCCCCCTTCCTTTCCAGTCCTGATGATTGGTCCTGGCCCGAAACTTCAAATGTTTATTCATTTCCATAGATATTGCCTGCCCTGCTGAGTTCCTCCAGCATTTGTGTGTGTTGTTCTGGAATTCCAGCATCTGCAGATTTTCTCTTGTGTTGTTGATAATAACTCAAAATGTCTTAGCATAGCATATCGGCACAAAAGAATACTTTGGTCGAAAATATCAATGTATACTGTATCTCATGAAAAGACTGTTTATTGAGTTGATATAGGTGCTGTGGGCATTATTGGCAACCTGGTATTTATTGCCCAGAGGGGTGTCTTGCTGGAGTACTTCAGGGGTTAAATTCGGGTTAACCACATTGATTTGTGCCTGGAGCCATGCACGATCCGGCCCAGGCAGGGGCACTTGTGAAATATAGTTTCTTTCAAAAATCCAGTTACATTTGCTTTTTTCCTGGATTGATTTAATTAGTTAACATCAATTTCTTCAGCTCAGTGGTGAGACTTGAACTGATTGGTTCCGGATTATTAGTTTAGGCTCTCGTGTTAGAAATAGAAACGCTGGAAGTACTCGGCCAGTGAGGCTGAATCTGTGGAAAGACCATAAGACATCATAGCAGCAATAGGCCATTCGGCCCATCGAGTCTGCTCCTCCATTTCATCATGGCTGACTTATTATCTCTTATATCTCTATTCTCCTACCTCCGTCCATAACCTTTGATGCCCTGACAAGAACCTATCAACCTCTGCTGTTAAGTATTCTCAAAGACTTCCACAGATTCACCACCCTCTGACCAAAGAAGTTACTCCTATCTGTGTTCTAAAGGGATGCCCTTATGTTCAGGTGCCCTCTTTACCCTCTATGTGCCCAGAAGGAGGAACAGTTCCCATGTCAGGTCTGGGACCTTTCATCAGAAACATTAGCAGCTCCGTAATGGCCCAGCAAGACACTCAGTTAGACAGCAAATGCAGGTTGTGCATACAAGATCCAAAGAATTTAAACTAGCTCCTTTTCTAGGTGATACATTTTGATTTTCATTTTGGATTATCAGTTGCATATTGACATTTATTCATAGGATAAAGCCAGTGCTTTTTGCCCCCTCTGAGGTGTCCCATGGACTGCATTAATTCTGACGGCAGTTACCTCTAACCATTGTGATGAGTATGAAGTCTTGTGTAAACCAGACTGGCTAAGTAAGAGAGGCGGATTTCTTTCCCTGAAGGATATTAGTGGAGCAGATAGGCATGTACAACAATATTACTTTCAAGATTTAAATTTGAAATCCTACAAGGCACGTAGGCTCTTCAGGCTGAACCACCATTTAATTTCTAGCTCCTAGTTACCCTCAGGAAAGTGGTAGATCTGATAAAAAGTTCAAAAGTTCGAAGTAGAATTTATTATCAGAGTACACACATGTCACCATGTACAACCCTGAGATTCTTTTTCCTGCGGGCATATTCAGCAAATCTATAGAACAGTCACTGTCAACAGGATCAATGAACAATAAACTGTGCAAATGAATAAATAAATAAATAGCAATAAATAACGAGAGCATGAAATAACAAAATAGAGAGTCCCTGAAGTGATATTATTGGTCATACAAACACCACAAATAGAATGAGTGTAGTTATCCTCTTTTGTTCAGGAGCCTGATGGTTGAGGGGTAATAATTGTTCTTGAACCTGGTGATGTGAGACCTGAGGCTCTTGTAACTTCTACCTGATGGCAGCAGATGTACAAACATGTGCTCAATGGGATGGAGCTCTTTACCCATGATGCGCTGGCCCGAATCTACGACCTTTTGTAGGATTTTCTACTCAAAGGCATTAATGTTCTTTTGGAACCACTGCAGTCCTTGAGGTGTGGGTGCACCACAATGCTGTTCAGGAGGAAATTCCAGAATGCTGACCCAGTGGTGGTGAAGGAATGGTAATGCATTTCCACTTCTGATGCAGGCTCTCGGCCCAGTCATCGCTGCTTTGCCAGCAGTTTATTTTTTGCTAAAGATGCTATGTGTGGGCTGGAGGACAAATTTCTGGTGGTGGTGTCTCTAGGCTTCTGCTGTCCTCACCCTTCTCGCTGGCAGAGCTGGTGGGGTTGGAAGGTGCCAGACATCCCACCCTGCAAAAACTCATTTCAGGGAGGTAGCACCATCAATTTGCGGGAGGCTTCCGGGAGAGGTGAGATGTCTGCAATAGAGTAGCTCCTAAAGGCCAATTTACACTTCTGTGTCAACGCGTCACCATAAGGTCTGCGTTGCCGCAAACCCTATGCAAAGCCGACGCGGAACCATACACGAGAGCTTGCGTTGCTGTGACGCGCACCTTTCCCAAAATGTAACCACGCATCGTGGCAACGCAGACTGCAGCAGCTGTGATTGGTCCACTTGGTAGCATCGCATTTCCTCCTACGCTGCAATAGCTTCCCATTGGGCGACTGAAGGGCAGGGAAGGAACTCTGGCTGCAATGCTTTCCATAAAGCTTTACAGACCTCCGAAATTATGGAGGACACATTTCACACGAGAAAAGACGCTCACGTCTTGTTTACCCCGAGACTACCATGACTATGAAGCCTTGCGCAGGCAGGTGAGTGCGCATGCGTGACATTCGGGAATTGCCGAACAACGCAGACACACCAACAGACAGGTATAAATACTCACAACGTGTGTTGGCCACTTGCGTAGGTTATGGCGTCCAGTTAACGCAGAAGTATAAATCAGCCTTTAGCAGCTGGCCAACTAGTTTAAATAATGTCAGCTATGCTAATGAATGAGTGACACCTGTTAATCTCACCTCAACATGTCTTTTACAGTCTTAACCCACCATGGGCAATAGAAAAGTCACTGTTGCAAACAGTGCAGCGAGCAACACTGTCATTATTTTTGACCCCTATTAGGCAAGGGTACACTGTAGTATAGTCTGGGATGACATACATTTTATATTTTTTATTGGAACACTCTGCCATGGCGCGCTCTTGCTCTCTCTCGCTCGTGCGCTCTCTCACGCTCTCTTGCTCGCATGCTCTCTCTTGCTTTCTCTCTCTCTCTCGCTTGCTTTCTCTCTCGCGCGCTCTCAAAAACATTGATTTCCGGGACATTGTATATAATTTGCGGGCATCAGGGAGCCACTATTAATATGCGGGAGACCCCCGGAACTTCCGGGAGAGGTGGGATGTCTGAGGTGCTGTCCAAGGAGTCTAGGTGAGTTCCTGCACCGTATGGGTTTGAGAAAGAAAATAAATCAACACCATGATGGAATGGTGGAGCAGACTCGATGGGCCTTGAGGCCTAATTCTGCTCCTATGTCTTATGGTCTTATGACCCTTCACTGGGTCAGACTCACTCCCTTGCAGCATTGTGAGTGTAGCCTGTAGATGCAATAAGCTGCTGCTGCTATGTGTCGGTGTGCAGTGAGAGAAAGGCTGTGGATGAGATGCCTATGAAATGGCTGTTAAGCTCCTTGAGTACTATTGAAGCTGCACTCACCGAGGCAAGTGGGGAGTAATCCACAATACTCATGGCTTGAGCCTTGTAGGTGGTGAACAGGCTTTGGAGAGTGAGGAGATGAGGTCCTTGCTCAGGATTCCAAGCCTCTGAACTGCTCTTGCAGCCACCTTGTGTATAGCCACCTTCATTACTAGTCATGCAATAGTCATTAGGAGGATGATAGTTGGATTTCCTCTTGTTGGATATTATCATCGCCTGGCACTTGTGTGGCATGGATGTCGGCATGGCCCAACCTACTAGTCCAAGCCTAGATATAGTCCAGGCCTTCCTGCGTTTGGGGGCGGACGGTTTCACAGCCTGAGGAGCTGTGAATGGGGCTAAGCGTTGTGCAATCATCAGTGCTTCTTATCTTAATGTGAAGGAAGGTCATCAATGAAACAGCTGAAAATGGCCGGGCCTAGGATAATAGGGTTAGAAGTTCCTGCAGAGGTGTCCTGATTCTGCATTAACGTATGCTAAAAAGCTTAGGGTAATGAAATTTGCCATTTGACCCATCACTTCCTGCTAGCTCTGAAGGAGCTCTCCTGCCTAATCTCCTAGTCCTGCATGCCACAAGTAATCAAGTACACATGCAGGTCGTCTATTTAAGATGTCATGAGAATTATAAAGAGGGAAAGAAAGATTGGTTTTACTTGTCACGTGTACATTGAAACAGAATTTGAAATGTGTCATTTGTGTCAAACCAAATCAGCGAGGATTGGGCTGGGCAGCCTGCAAGTGCCAGCCATGCTTCTGGCACAGAAATGGCATGCTCACAACTCACTAACCCTTACCCATGTATCCTTGGAATGTAGGAAGCCAGAGCACCCTGAGGAAACTTGTGTGGTCACAAGGAGAACTACAAACTCCTTAAAGAATTGAACCTAAAGCAATGCACAAACTGTTACTCTATTATGCCTCTTTAACTTTTCAAGCATTGAGTTCCTGATGACCACAAATCACTGACTGAAAACAAAAGTTTTTCACTGCCTCCATGATCAATGAACTATTGGCCTTAAATCCTTGCCGTTGGTTTCCCGAGCGATACAAAAAGCATTGGAGGAGCCCAGTGGGTCAGTCAGAATCTACAGAGGAAAATGGACAGTCGATATGTCAAGTCTGGATGGTTCACCTGAAAACTGAAAAAAATGGGAACTTCAACTGTTCATTGTCCTTCATCGGTGCTGCCTCACCGGTTGATTTCCTCCAGCAACTTTTGTTTTAGCTCTGGATTTTGATCCCTCTGCTATGGAATCAGAATCGGGTTTAATATCACCAGCGGTGTCGTGAAATTTGCTGTCTTTGCAGCAGCAGTTCAATACATACATAATAATAGAGAAAAACATGAATTACAGAATATACATGCACGCACATATAGTTAAATTAAATCAATAGAAATAAAAAAAAAGGTAGTGTTCACGGGTTCAGTGTCCATTCAGAAATCGGATGGCAGAGGGGAGGAAGCTGTTCCTGAATCATTGAGTGTGTGCCTTCAGGCTTCTGTACCTCCTTGCTGAAGGTAGCAATGAGAACGAGGCATGACCTAGGTGATGGGGGTCCTTAATGATGTGCACCACTTTTTTGAGGCATCACTCCTTGAAAATATCCTTCGTATTTATTTCCTCCCCTCATAATTTTAAATGATGGTGCCTTACACAAATGTTTTATTTGATGTCAGGCTATTCAGCTAACTGCATCGAAGTTCTTCAGATGCTCTGCTTGCATTCACAGCTGAGAAGAGGGAGATGTGACTTAGTCAGACTTTAGTGTTTTTACAGTGGTGCTATAGCTGAAACATGCAGGTATATGGGGCAATAATAATGGTGGAAAACTCTTCAGAATCAGGTTTATGTCAATGACTTATTTTGTAAAAATAGTTGTGTGTTAGTAGTAAAATGTAACATAAAAAATTACTATAAGTTCCAGTAATAAATAAATGGGGGAAATGAGGAATATAATTGACCATTCAGAAATCAGATGGTGGAAGGGTAGAAGCTGTTCCTGAAACACTAAGTGTGAGTCTTCAGGCCCTTGTATCTCCTCCCTGAAGGAACATACTGACTTGCCATGACTGCTCAGTGGTGAAGGTTCTTAATGATGGGTGCTGGTTTTTTAAGGCACTGCCTTTTGAAGATGCCCTCGATGGTGGCCTCATTTGTGAATCTGGCTGAGTCCACAAACCTCTGCAGCCTCTTTTCATCTTGTGCTTCAGAGCCCCCGTACCAGGTGATACAACCGGTCAAAATGCTCCCCACTGTACATCTATAGGAATTCAAAGGGCCTGTCACAGATACAATGGGCTGAGTGGCCTCTAGCACGCTAGGAGAAATGAACAGACACCAAGAAGCATCTTTGTAAACTAGCTTGATTGGATTGCAGCAGGTGAACTCTCAGTACGAGCCAACCTCAGGCCTTATTGACCTTTGCACAGTGCCTTTATGTTGCAGAATCAATAATTAAATTCATCACTAATAGCCCTGAGTTAAAGCAACAAGCTAAAGCAGACAATTTTGAAGGCACAGAAGACTATTTGTTCCTTCTTTAGCAACACAGGGTAGTGTGCCAATTATTTTGCAGAAGTTTTCAAATGGCTGGTCACGTAGAGTGTAGTGGTGGCGAAGCATGAAAGCCAGACCATTGTTAGGAATTCTACATAAACAAGAAATTAAATAATAAAATAGGCAACGTTCTATCAAAATTATAAGCAAACTTGATGTACCAGCTAATTAAAATGTTTTGTGACATTCCCCATCATGGCGATCATGAAATTAACAGCTTTATTTCTGTTCAGGAGGCTTGTTATTCATATACAGACTACCAATGCAGTCACTCCCACTTCTAACCTCAGCAGCTGCCTTATTTGCTCGTTCCACAAACAAAAATCTGTCGACGCTGTTTTGTTCGAACCTAGGTTTCAGGCAGAGTTTTAGAAGAGTGCAGCAGGGAAACTGGTCCTTCAGTGCGGTGTGTCCATGTTGACCACCAAACACAAGTGCTACATTAATCACTTTTTTTAAAAATTCTCCCCGCATCCTCATCAACTCGCAGCTCCCAGCCCCTCCACTGCCACGAGTTTCACCACTCAACTACACCTCAGACGTAATTCACACTAGCCATTTAACCTCCCAACTGGCACGTCTGAATATTGTCTTCAGTTCTGGTGGCCTCATTATAGGAAGCTTTGGGGAAGGTGCAGAGGAGATTCACTAGGATGGTGCCTGGTTTGCAGAGCATGTCTTTCAAGGAAAAGTTAAGCAAACTAGGGCTTTTCTCTTCGGAGCGGAGGATTAGAAGTGACCTGACAGAGGCATATAAGATGATAAGACGCATTGATAATGTGGACAGCCAACACCTTTTTTTTTCTCAGGGCAGAAATAATTTGCATGAGGGGGCATAATTCCAAGGTGATTGGAGGAAAGTAGTCTTTTTATACAGAGTGGTGTGTGTATTGAAGGTGCCTCCAAAGATGGTGATACAGGCAGATATATTAGGGACATTTAACAGACTCTAAGAGAGGCACATGGATGAAAGAAGGATGCAGGGCTATAAGGGAGGAAAGTAGTAGATTGAACTTGGAAGAGGTTGCCATAACATTGTGGCCCATAGGGCCTTCACTATGTGGCACTGTTCTATAGTCTATGATCTATGAAACTGGAGCATCCGGAGGAAACCCCCTAGTCACAAAGAGAACGTGCAAACTCCAGTTATGCAGCAGCCAAGATCAGCATTGAACACAAGTCTCTGGTGCTGAGGGGGAGTGACTGTTCTGGCTGTGGCACATGATGCCCAAAAGAAATTCAATAATTGAGAATTTAAATCCTGAAAAGGGTTTCTATCTTGGTGCTGGGACACCACCATATTGTCAATGATGACATTTCGAATCTCCCCCTGCCCTTCCAGTTCTGTCCATTTGTTCATACGTATGAACATGAGAACATAAGAAATAGGAGCAACAGTAGACCATCTGGCCCGTCGAGCCTGCTCTGCCATTGAATAAGATCATAGCTGATCTGGCCATGGACTCATCTCCATGTACCTACCTTTTCCCCATAAACCTTAATTCTCCTACTATAAAAAAAATCTATCCAACCTTGTCTTCAGTATATTTACTGAGGTAGCTTCTACAGCTTCATTAGGCAGAGAATTCCACAGATTCACCATTCTCTGGGAAAAGCAGTTCCTCCTCATCTCGGCCTATATCTACTCTCCCAAATCTTGAGGCTATGTCCCCTAGTTCTAGTCTCACCCACCAGCGGAAACAACTTTGCTGCCTTTATCTTATCTATCCCTTTCATAATTTTATATGTTTCGATAAGATCTCCTCTCATTCTCCTGAATTTCAGTGAGTACAGTCCCAGGTGACTCGATCTCTCCTCATAGTCTTACCACTGCATCTCTGGAATCAACCTGGTGAACCTCCTCTGCACCGCCCCCAAAGCCAGTATATCCTTCCTCAAGTAAGGAGACCAGAACTGCAGTACTCCAGATACGGCCTCACCAGTACCCTGTACAGTTGCAGCGTAACCTCCCTGCTCTTAAATTCAATCTCTCTCGCAATGAAGGCTATCATTCCATTTGCCTTCTTGATGGCCTGCTGCACCTGCAAACCAACCTTTTGTGATTCATGCACAAGCACTCCCAAGTCCCTCTGCACAGCAGCATGCTGCAATTTTTTAACCATTTAAATAATAACCTGCTTTTATTTTTCCTTCCAAAGTGGATGACCTCACATTTACCAACATTGTACTCCATCTGCCAGAACCTTGCCCACTCACTTAACCTATCTATATCTCTGTGGAGACTCTCTGTATCGTCACAATTTGCTTTTCCACTCAATTTAGTGTCATCAGCAAACTTAGATACACTACACTTGGTCCCCTCTTCCTCCCCACTTTCGATTACTCCACCACTATCAGTTCTGCTTTCAGCTGCCAAGGTCCAAAGCTCGATATTTCCCTCCTCAACCTGCGCCCACCTACCTTGGTCTTTTCTACCACTGCCTAAAACCTCCTTCTGACCATCTATCCTCATACAACATTGCGTTATATTCCTCCTGTGAAAGGCACTATCCTGATATGGGTTTTTGTTAATCTCCCTGCTTTTGCTTGTTATGCTTCAGCTAATAATGCGAAGCATCTGTGCCTTTCTAACCACCCCCCCCCACCACCACTATCAGTTCTGCTTTCAGCTGCCAAGGTCCAAAGCTCGATATTTCCCTCCTCAACCTGCGCCCACCTACCTTGGTCTTTTCTACCACTGCCTAAAACCTCCTTCTGACCATCTATCCTCATACAACATTGCGTTATATTCCTCCTGTGAAAGGCACTATCCTGATATGGGTTTTTGTTAATCTCCCTGCTTTTGCTTGTTATGCTTCAGCTAATAATGCGAAGCATCTGTGCCTTTCTAACCACCCCCCCCCACCGACCTGTACTGCCACTACTAAGGATCTGAGATCCTTCTGTTCCTCCAAACAACTCAACTTTCTGCCATTTATTATTTTACAGTATCATCGTCGTCTTTCAGCACAGGGCGTACATTTAAAATGGACAGAAGTGTCAAATAGTATTTTAGGGGTACATTTTCAGAATCAGAATCAGGTTTATTATCACCAGCCTGTGACGTGAAATTTGTTAACTTAGCAGCAGCAGTTCAATGCAGTACTTAGTATAGGAAAAAAAAATAATAATAACTAAGTAAATCAATCATGGTATACATATATTGAATAGATTTTAAAAAACGGGCAAAAAACAGAAATACTGTATATCAGAAAGGTGAGGTAGTGTCCAAGGGTTCAATGTCCATTTAGGAATCGGATGGCAGAGGGGAAGCTGTTGCTGACTCACTGAGTGTGTGCCTTCAGGCTTCTGTACCTCCTACCTGATGGTAACAGTAAGAAAAGGGCATGCCCTGGGTGCTGGAGGTCCTTAATAATGGACACTGCCTTTCTGAGACACCGTTCTGTGAAGATGTCTTGGGTACTTTGTAGGCTAGTACCCAAGATAAAGCTGACTAGATTTACAACTCTGTGCAAACAACAGGAATTCTGCAGATGCTGGAAATTCAAGCAACACACATCAAAGTTGCTGGTGAACGCAGCAGGCCAGGCAACATCTGTAGGAAGAGGTGCAGTCGACGTTTCAGGCCGAGACCCTTCGTCAGGACTAACTGAAAGAAGAGTGAGTAAGGGATTTGAAAGTTGGAGGGGGAGGGGGAGATCCAAAATGATATGAGAAGACAGGAGGGGGAGGGATAGAGCCAAGAACTGGACAGGTGATAGGCAAAAGGGATACGAGAGGATCATGGGACAGGAGGTCCGGGAAGAAAGATGGGGGGGGGGGGGGACCCAGAGGATGGGCAAGAGGTATATTCAGAGGGACAGAGGGAGAAAAAGGAGAGTGAGAGAAAGAATGTGTGCATAAAAATAAGTAACAGATGGGGTATGAGGGGGAGGTGGGGCCTTAGCGGAAGTTAGAGAAGTCGATGTTCATGCCATCAGGTTAGAGCCTACCCAGACGGAATATAAGGTGTTGTTCCTCCAACCT
Organism: Mobula birostris; assembly: GCF_030028105.1. Classification (NCBI taxonomy): domain Eukaryota; kingdom Metazoa; phylum Chordata; class Chondrichthyes; order Myliobatiformes; family Myliobatidae; genus Mobula; species Mobula birostris. The sequence continues at coordinate 211,795,774 of NC_092372.1, read as the reverse complement.
GAGTGTGGCTTCATCTTTACAGTAGAGGAGGCCGTGGATAGACATGTCAGAATGGGAATGGGATGTGGAATTAGGAATTAAAATGTGTGGCCACTGGGAGATCCTGCTTTCTCTGGCGTACAGAGCGTAGATGTTCAGCAAAGCGGTCTCCCAGTCTGCGTCGGGTCTCGCCAATATATAAAAGGCCACATCGGGAGCACCGGACGCAGTATATCACCCCAGTCGACTCACAGGTGAAGTGTTGCCTCACCTGGAAGGACTGTTTTGGGCCCTGAATGGTGGTAAGGGAGGAAGTGTAAGGGCATGTGTAGCACTTGTTCCGCTTACACAGATAAGTGCCAGGAGGGAGATTAGTGGGAAGGGATGGGGGGGACAAATGGACAAAGGAGTTGCGTAGGGAGCGATCCCTGCAGAATGCAGAGAGGGGGGGGGAGGGAAAGATGTGCTTAGTGGTGGACTATTCCTCTTCTCACCCTGTCTCTTGCAAAAACGCCATCCCCTTCTCGCAATTCCTCCGTCTCTGCCGCATCTGCTCTCAGGATGAGGCTTTTCATTCTAGGACGAGGGAGATGTCTTCCTTTTTTAAAGAAAGGGGCTTCCCTTCCTCCACTATCAACTCTGCTCTTAAACGCATCTCCCGCATTTCACATACATCTGCTCTCACTCCATCCTCCCGCCACCCCACTAGGAATAGGGTTCCCCTGGTCCTCACCTACCACCCCACCAGCCTCCGGGTCCAACATATTATTCTCCGTAACTTCCGCCACCTCCAACGGGATCCCACCACTAAGCACATCTTTCCCTCCCCCCCCCCCCTCTGCATTCCGCAGGGATCGCTCCCTACGCAACTCCCTTGTCCATTCGTCCCCCCCATCCCTCCCCACTGATCTCCCTCCTGGCACTTATCCGTGTAAGCGGAACAAGTGCTACACATGCCCTTACACTTCCTCCCTTACCACCATTCAGGGCCCCAAACAGTCCTTCCAGGTGAGGCAACACTTCACCTGTGAGTCGACTGGGGTGATATACTGCGTCCGGTGCTCCCGATGTGGCCTTTTATATATTGGCGAGACCCGACGCAGACTGGGAGACCGCTTTGCTGAACACCTACGCTCTGTCTGCCAGAGAAAGCAGGATCTCCCAGTGGCCACACATTTTAATTCCACTTCCCATTCCCATTCTGACATGTCTATCCACGGCCTCCTCTACTGTAAAGATGAAGCCACACTCAGGTTGGAGGAACAACACCTTATATTCCGTCTGGGTAGCCTCCAACCTGATGGCATGAACATCGACTTCTCTAACTTCCGCTAAGGCCCCACCTCCTCCTTGTACCCCATCTGTTACTTATTTTTATGCACACATTCTTTCTCTCACTCTCCTTTTTCTCCCTCTGTCCCTCTGAATATACCTCTTGCCCATCCTCTGGGTCCCCCCCCTTGTCTTTTTTCCCGGACCTCCTGTCCCACGATCCTCTTGTATCCCTTTTGCCAATCACCTGTCCAGCTCTTGGCTCTATCCCTCCCCCTCCTGTCTTCTCCTATTATTTTGGATCTCCCCCTCCAACTTTCAAATCCCTTACTCACTCTTCCTTCAGTTAGTCCTGACGAAGGGTCTCAGCCTGAAACGTCGACCTCACCTCTTCCTACAGATGCTGCCTGACCTGCTGCGTTCACCAGCAACTTTGATGTGTGTTACAACTCTCTGCATCTTTTTTTGGTCCTGCGCAGTAGTCCCTCCATACCAGACAGTGATGCAGCCTGTCAGAATGCTCTCATTTTAACACAACACATTTGATATCAGGAACTCTGCTCCAGAGTCAGGTACATCTGCTTTGTTTACGAGATTTTAGGACAGACACTTCAATGGGAGAGGTCTAGCAGAATATGATCCATGTATGGAAATATGCAATAAGTGCAGGTAGGCAAGAAGGCCCGTGTGTATATGGCAGGCTAGTTTCGGTGCAACACACGCAAAATGCTGGAGGAACTCAGCTGTCCTAATGAAGGGTTTCAGCCCGAAACATTTGACTATTTATCCCCCTCCATAGGTGCTGACTGACCTGCTGAGATTCTCCAGCATTTTGTGCATGTTGGTCAAGATTTTCAGCATCTGTTGTGTGGGCCTCTTTTTGGGCTGTGCGACTCTCTGACTCTAGGTCTACAGTATATCTCAGTTTTTCAATTAAAAATGTGATATAGACCTAGGCATGGGAAAATGGTAGGGTGTTTAGATGGAGCAGCCCCTCCGGGCCCAGTCAAAAGTGTGTTTGTTTGTTGTGTACGTCTCTTTTACGATCAGAAGGTATTGCTGGATGCTAAGAACATCAAGTGCTGCAAGACTAACCGATCAGCGAGTTGCTCGATAGCAAAGGAGCTGGGCATGTAGTGTACTGTTTTTTTTGTTGTTGCCTACAGTTGTGCCAATAAGGTGTGCAGTCCAACAAATGGAGCAAGCAATTGTCCTGGACGTTTTATTGGGGTCGCAAGATCCTGTTGGACATTGATAATGTAGAATACTGCAAGTCCAGTTCACTGGTTGATTGATGAGACTGATGACTGGAACTGCGTTGCCTCAGTTGTGGTGAGGACTAAGCCCATGCCGTGGGGCCTGCCTGTTGCAGGTGATCAGGAGAGGAGACTCTGAGGTGGTGAGGGAGAGCCTCTGTGGGGCGCATACTGGATTGGGGGCTAACCCCTCCTATTGATGCTACCCTGCAATGATCACTCGGTGCTCCTGTCTGGTGGTCACTCGGTGCTGCCCTCCGGTGTTCGCTTGGTGGCAGAACAAGCTGGACCAGATAGACTTACCATAAATCTACAGTCATGCCACTCAGGGACTCTGGCTATATTATTTCCTTTTTGTTTGTGAAAGTATATTTTTATGAAATCGTAAAATTGTGAAATCATTTCATTTGGCTAAATTCATGTATAGTTGAATGATAATTAAATTCGAACTTTAATTCTACTTGCCACTTTTTTGTCCACCAATATCTTGATGTGGTCGAAAACTGCACACATTCACCCAAAATATTTTTGTTTGATCTACAACCTTGTGTATCATTCCTCCTACATTTACAACTAAACCATTAATGGATTATGACAAAAAGACTTGGTAGATAGCCCCGTGAAACCTCATGAATAACAGTCTTACAGTCACACAACATCCATTAAATATCATCCCCTGCCGCCTTGCTAACAGACCAATTTTGGATCCAATATGCTCCTCTTATGAGGATCCCATGATTATTTAAGTTTTTTTTTATCTGGCCTGTCATGTGAGGCCTTGATAAAAAGCATTGCTAAAATCCATGTACACCACATCACGCCCTACCATACTTGTTAAAATTTTAAATTAAGTTAGTAATGCACAACCTGCCCTTAATGGATCCATTCTGACTGGACCTTTCCAGGTAGAGGTTATATGATTACAGATGTATAATGGATTCCAGTAATGTCTCCAGCAACAATAGCAATAAACAATAAACTGTCTCTCCTTTCCTTTTTAAACAAACAATAGTCCCTCTCGTCCTTTGCCACCATACTGGTAGTAAAAATCTCAAAGCACAAGTATGAGAGAATACTATAGGAGAGTTTTCCCAGGGCAGAAAGCAACTGAAATGGAAATGACTTGTCTCACATAGACAGGGTGATGAAGAAAGTATGCGACATGCTAGTCTTCAGCTTGGACATTGAGTGCAGTTGTGCAAGGTGATGGCGAGACAACACCTGGGGTATTGTGTGCAGTTTTGGTCACCCTATCATAGGGAAAAATGTCAGTAAGCTGGAGAAACTGCAGAGGAAAATTACGAGAATGTTGCCTGGACTCTACAGTCAGAGCTAAAGGGAGAGGTTACACAGGCGAGGGCTTTTGTCCTTGGAGCATGGAGCTAGAGAGGTGACAGTTCAGATGTGTGTAAAATCTTGAGAGGCATAGCTTCGGTAAATGTATACATTCTTTACCTAGGGAAAGAAATTCAAATTCTAGGCAGCCTTGGTTAACGTGAGAGGGAAAAGATTTAAAAGGAACCTGAGGGGCATCTTTCTCATGCAGAGAGTGGTGTGTGTATAGAACAGGTTGCCAGGGGAGGTGGGTAGGGTAGCTGAATAGCAATCTTTGGTAATGCTTGAGGAATATGGATCTAATGCAGGCAAATTAGACTAGCTCAGGTGGGCATCTTGGTCCTCACAAAGGAGTTGGGCTCAAATTCTGGATTGCTCAAATGGCTGAAATGGAGAAGTATTGAGGAAGTTGTCAGGGATGGAAATTGCGAACATAACGAAGGGTGAGATTAAGGGTATCAAAGTTTTAGCCAAAAGGAGCCCATTCGCCACTCAACTTTGTGCTGGTCCTGATTTCTTTCCCTTGTCACATTCCTCTGCTTTTTCTTTTTGCCCTGAAAATTAAACTCCTGCAAACACCCATCCTCTGTCTGTAATTCTCACTGCCCCCTGAAAAGCAGCCAGCATAATCAAAGACCCCATCCACCACAGATATTCTCTCTTTTCCCCTCTTCCATCGGGTAGAAGATACAAAAGCCTGAAAGCATGTACCACCAGGTTCAAGGACACTGTTATTAAAGTCCTGAACAAACTTCTTGTATGATAAGATGGACTCTTGACCTCACAGTCTACAGTACCTGATCATGATCTTGCACTTTATTGTTTTGTATATACTGTACTTTCTCTGCAGATTTTACACTTTATTCTGCATTGTTATTGTTTTACCTTGTTCTACCTCAATGTACTGTGTAATGATTTGATCTCTGTGAGCATTTTGCAAGACGAGCTTTTCACTGTATCTTGGTACATATGACAATAACAAACCAATACCACCTCCAATTTCCAGTTGAAAGTGCTCACTGATTCTGCTTAAAGATTAAAGATTATCTTGTACCATGTATATCAAAATATTGCATTTGTCAGATCAAACCAGTAAGGATTACACTGGGCAGCCTGCAAGTGTTGCCACAACTCACTAACCCTGTGTCTTTGTAGAGTGAGGGGAAACCGGAGCATCTGGAGGAAACTGATGTACTCACGGGGAGAACGTACAAATTCTTTATAGACAGTGGGGGAAATTGAACCCCAATTGTTGATCTCTGGCACTGTGATGTCACTTCTGCCACCAGTAGTTGATTTCAGATCATCACTAGCCTCTGTATAAAATCATTTGCTCTCTTCGCTCTAGATTATTTTGGAATTTTTAAAAAAAATATGATCCACAGTACATGTAATGCAAGCAACTTCCCTATATTTACCCTGCCTGAAGCAGTCCGGATCTACTTTGCGCCAAAGAGAACAATACCATCATCTTGTTCCAGCTGGCATTTCTAATCCCTGGAAATATTTGGATTTTCAGAAGGCCTTTGACAAGGTGCCACACATGAGGCTGCTTAACAAGATAAGAGCCCATGGAATTACAGGAAAGTTACACACATGAATAGAGCATTGGCTGATTGGCAGGAAACAGAGAGTGGGAATAAAGGGATCCTATTCTGATTGGTTGCCGGTTACCAGTGGTGTTTCACAGGGGTCCGTGTTGGGGCCGCTTCTTTTTACGTTGTACATCAACGATGTGGGTTATGGAATAGATGGCTTTGTGGCTAAGTTTGCTGATGATACAAAGATAGGTGGAGGGGCTGGTAGTGCTGAGGAAACAGAGAGTCCGCAGAGAGACTTGGATAGATTGGAAGAATCGGCAAAGAAGTGGCAAATGAAATACATTGTTGGAAAGTGTATGGTTACGCACTTTGGCAGAAGAAATAAATGGGCAGAGTATTATTTAAATGGGGAGAGAATTCGAAGTTCTGAGATGCAACGGGACTTGGGAGTCCTCATGCAGGATTCCCTTAAGGTTAACCTCCAGGTTGAGTCAGTAGTGAAGAAGGCGAATGCAATGTTGGCATTCATTTCTAGAGGAATAGAGTATAGGAGCAGGGATGTGATGTTGAGGCTGTATAAGGCACTGGTGAGAACTCACTTGGAGTACCGAGGGCAGTTTGGTCTCCTTATTTAAGAAAGAATGTGCTGACATTGGAGAGGGTTCAGAGAAGATTCACTACAGTGATTCTGGGAATGAGAGGGTTAACATATGAGGAATGCTTGTCCGCTCTTGGACTGTATTCCTTGGAGTTTAGAGTAATGAGGGGGACCTCATAGAAAGATTTCAAATGTTGAAAGGCATGGACAGTGTGGGTGTGGCAAAGTTGTTTCCCATGATGGGGGAGTCTAGTACGAGAGGGCATGACTTAAGGATTGAAGGGCGCCCATTCAGAGCAGAGAAATTTTTTTAGCCAGAGGTTGGTGGATCTGTGGAATTTGTTGCCACGGGCAGCAGTGGAGGCCAAGTCATTGGGTGTATTTAAGGCAGAGATTGATAGGTATCTGAGTAGCCAGGGCATCAAAGGTTATGGTGAGAAGGCGAGGGAGTGGGACTAAATGGGAGAATGGATCAGCTCATGATAAACTGGTGGAGCAGACGCGATGGGCCAAATGGCCGCCTTCTGCACCTTTGTCTTATGGACTTGTAGTCCAAATATTCACGTAAACCTTTGTCATTACCTCGCTTTTCACCTTTCTTCCTTGAATGAGGTGGTCATTGTTCCTGTCATGCAGTCACACAAGCTCTGCACTGTCCAGCATAAGAGTTGGCGCGTAGCATAGTGGTTAGCGTAGCATTATTATAGTGCCAGTGACCCAGGTTCAATCCGGCCACTGTCTGGAAGGAGACTGTACATTCTCTCCGTGACAACAAGAATTCTGCAGGTGCTGGAATTTCAAGCAACGCACATCAAAGTTGCTGGCGAACGCAGCAGGCCAGGCAGCACCTCTAGGAAGAGGTACTGTCGACGTTTCAGGCCGAGGCCCTTCGTCAGGACATGTCCGTGACATGTGGGTTTCCTCTGGGAACTTCGGTTTCCTCTCACACTCCAAGACACAAGGGTTCAAAATCAAAGTAAATTTATTACCTAAGAGTGTACACTCTGACCACTTAATGAGGTATGTCCACTGAGTTTGTATGTGGTCTTCTGCTGTAGCCCAGCCACTTCAAGGTTTGAAGCGTGGTGGGCTCAGAAATGATCTTCCGCACACCACTGATGTAAGGTGTGGTTATTCGAGTTACTGTCACCTTCCTGTCAGCTTGAAAGTCTGGCAATCCTTCCGTCTTCACTCATTAACGAGGCATTTTCACCCACAGAACTGCTACTCACTGTTTTTCGCACCGTGCTCTGTAAGCTCTACAGAATGTTGTATGTGAAGATCCCAGGAGATCAGTAGTTTCTGAGATGCTGAAACCAGCCCTTCTGGCATCAACGATCATTCAGTGGTCAAAGTCACTCAGATCACATTTCCTCCCCATTCTGATGTTTCTGATCTGAACAAAACTGAACCTTTTGACCTTGTCTGCATGCTTTTATGTAGTGAGTTGCTGCTACATGATTGGCTGATTAGATATTTGCATTAATGAGCAGATACATGGGTGTATCTAATAAAGTGGCCACTGGGTATATATGCCACCACATACTACCTTAAGATTCAATTTCTTGCAAGGGTTTACAGGAAAATAAGGAAATGCAATTTAATTTTTAAAAACTATATATAAAAAAGACTGAAAAATTTGTCACACGAGTGTAATTAGATGGCATGGGCCTATCGAGAAGAAGGCGTCTATTACCATCTCTTTAAAAAAAAAACTTCCTGCTTCTGCTCTTAATGCTTCTGCATATGAATCCTGTTTGTGCTGCTGTGGCCATGGAGTCATACAGCATAGAAAAAGGTACTTTACCCAATATTCAACAATTCAGGAACAGCTTCTTCCCCTCCGCCATCTGATTCCTAAATGGACATTGAAGCTTTGGACACTACCTCACTTTTTTTTTAATATACAGTATTTCTGTTTCTGCACATTAAAAAAAAATCTATTCAATATACCTAATTGATTTACTGGTTTATTTATTTATTATTATTTTATTTATTATATTTTATTTTATTTTTTTTCTCTCAGCTAGATTATGTATTGCATTGAACTTCTGCTGCTGCTAAGTTAACAAATTTCATGTCACATGCCGGTGATAATAAAACTGATGCAGATATTCGTCTTTTTCAAGCATGAAAAGGAGGTAAAGGAGATGGTAGGAGCACATCTTTTTTTCTCAGACACTTGCATCTTTTATCAATATCTGGTATCAAGTCAATGTCAAAGTAGATTTGTTATCAAAGGACATATATGTCACCATGACATTCATTTTCTTGCAGGCATTTACAGAAAATAAAATAAATACAATCAGATTTATGAAAAACTATGTATAAAGACTGCACTGGACAATACAATCATAGAACACAAAAGCGATGCAACTTAGGGTGTCGGAGCTTGGAGTTCAGTCCCAGCGTCCTCTGTAATGAGCTTGCACGTCCTCATTCTGGAATGCATAGGTTTTCTCCAGGTACTCCAGTTTCTTCCCACAGTCCAAAGGTGTACCGGTTAATTGGTCATTGTAAATTGTCCCATAATTAGGCTAGGGTTAAATTGGGGTTTGCTGGGCTGTGCAGTTCAAAGGGCTGGAAGGACCCACTCCACACTCTATCACTAAATAAATAAATAAATAACCAGCCATGATAGAATGGTAGAATATACTCGATGGGCTGAATGGCTTCTGGCCTATGTCTTATGAACACCACAAAGTCATGGTATCTCACACAAATGATCTAAGATGCTCTGAGGGAATTTTTTTTGTGGGAATACCGTTTTAAAGATCCTTTCATGGGTGTGGGGAAGTGATTTGAGTAGAAACCCTGTGAAATCCTGAAACAAAGACCAGCATTCGTGTGACACCTTTCGTGACCTAAGAACTTCCAACTATACTTTAACCAAATCTAAGTGCTTTTGGAAAGTAGTTACCGCTGTAACATTGCAAATCTAACAGCCAACTTACATGTGCCATAAATAAGGTATCAGGGTAAATGGTGAATGGGTTGCTGAGAGAAATCTTTAAGAAAACCAGAGGAAGTATTATTTTCTCAGACACTTGCATCTTTTATCAATATCTGGTATCAAGTCAATGTCAAAGTAGATTTGTTATCAAAGGACATATATGTCACCATGACATTCATTTTCTTGCAGGCATTTACAGAAAATAAAATAAATACAATCAGATTTATGAAAAACTATGTATAAAGACTGTCAAATGACCAATGTGCAAAATAAGACAAGTTTCACAAATAAATATAAAGTAATACTGAAAACATGAACTGTAGAGCCCTTGAAAGTGAGTTTGTAGCTTGGGGAGTCAGTTCATTGTTGAGGTGAGTGAAGTTATCCACATCGGTTCATGAGCCTGATAGTTGTAGGGTAATAATTGTTCCTGAACCTAGTGGTGTGCGACCTAAGGTTTCTGTACCACCTGCCCTGATGGACTCTGCTTTCTTGCAGCAGCGATCCTAATATACATGGTCAATGGTGGGGAGGGCTTTGCACGTGGAGGACCGAGCTGTATCTAGCACTTTCTGTAGACTTTTCCATTCCTGAGCACTGGCGTTTCCATACCAAGCCATGATACAACCAGGCACAATACTGTCCACTGTACATCTATAGAAGTTTGTCAGAGTTATCAAACTTCCACAGTGTCTGCTATCTGTACTCCCAGTGGGTGGATAGAGAAGAAAAAAAACATGGTGGTGGGGGTTTTCAAATCTAGGCAAAAGATCAAGGAGTATGCAAATCTCAAATCAAGATTAGCTGATGGAGGAGAAGTGAAGAATTTGAATGGAGGCACTTCACTGTATATAATAGACCTAAATATATTCAAAAATAATAAGCCAAGCCAAAAGAATTCATGTGAGAAAAAACTCATGTTCTTCCTGGTTTTATGCACTTATTTCTTCATTTTCGATGCAGTAAGAACCATTAATCACAATTCCAATCAACGTTAGTGATGTCGGTTGTTTCAGACTCGGATTTATTCATCACATCCATGTTGAGACACAGAGTGAAGTGCATTGTTTGCACTAACTAAACAACCAACACACTCAGGAATTTGCTGGGGCCAGCCCGCAAGTGTTGCCATATTCCCGTGCCAACGTAGCATGACCACCGTGCCTGGCAGAACAACACAGAGCACAACAAAACACAACATACACCAACAACCTGTTGCTCCCTTGCACCCCCCACCCCCACGCATTCACAGTCCTCTATCTCCAGGGCAGGCCGTCAGTGGACTGGTGGATTCGCAGACATAGGGTTGAGGGGTAAGTATTGGCTATAATACCCCATTTTCTCTCCCTGCTTTTCCTGAATAACTTTTTCATACATTTCAGGGAAGAAACAAGTCTGCACTTTCAACAGAGTAGAAATGCAGTGCCAGTATAGATTCTGATGCTCAAATCTCTTGAGTGGGAATTAAAACGACTGCCTTTCTGAATCAGAGGTGAATTGCTTATACTTAATAACAACTGAAGCAGATAAACAGAGAACCCTACTACAGTGTTCAGCACTGGTATCCTCACTGATCTTTAGCCTCTAGATATTAAAGATATTCTTATATGTGATGGAATGTTTTCATTCTTTCAGAAGATGCAGAGCAAAGACAGCCACATGAGGAAGAGGCAGGCTTTTATCTCTGTGCTCCATTGGACTCCAAACAAAAATCTCTGATCTAGAAAAATAAAATACTATTCACTACCTAAAAGTAAATCAGTGAAGCTTAGTGTGATAGAGTAGGGTGCTGTTGCTCTCTGAATGAGGAATAGATTATTTTTATTCAGAGTTATGCAGCATTGAAATAGGCAGTTGAATGAAAGCTTCATAGGCTCAGAAAGTCATAGAGTTTCACAGTAAGGAAACAGGCTGCTTGGCCCAATTCGTCCATGCTGACTAGATTACCTGTCTGAGCTGGTCATCTCTTGAAACCTTTCATATCAGAGCAGTTAGTGCAATCACTCAGGGTTCAATTCCTGCCACTGTCTGTAAGGAACTTGTACGATTTCCCCATAACAGCGTGGGTTTCCCCCAGCTTCTCCAATTTCCACCAACGTTCCAAAGACAAAGAGTTATGGTTTGGGTGAGTGAGTTGTGGGCTTGCTATGTTGGCACTAGAGTGTGGAGACACCTTTGGGCTAGCCCCCACACATCCCTTGAACTATGTTGGTTGTTGACACAAAATGATGCATTCTCACTGTATATTTCACAATTTTAATATTTATTAGTTCTACATAGCCAGCCAGTATAAATAGTGGCATCTCAACTGGACTGCGAGCCGAGTCCTCCCGGGTTTGTATCCGGCTGGCTCTTTGCATGCTTTCCATCCGTGCTGGGTTGAGTGTCGCCTTAGCAACGGCTTCATAAAAAAACAGAAAAATGCTAAAGGTTGCTGCCCGATGCTCCACAAGGCAGAGAGAGGAACAACAATTATTTATATATCTGGACACAGACCCAATTTACAATGGTCAATTACCCTACTAACCAATACATCCTTGGAATATAGAGAAAACCCACGCTGTTCATGGGGAGGACATGCAAATTGTTGGAATGATGTCTAACGGCATCGTACTAATGACTGCTTCTAGCCTTTTAAACTTTTGAAAATTTAACCTCTCAACATGCTTATTTTTGGGATGTGGGAGAACCCATTGGGAAGATCTACGTGGGCCTTGGGGAACGTACATAATTCACATAGACAGCGCTGAAGGTCAGAATCAGGTTTAGTATCACCGACATATATTGTGAAATTTGTCTTTTTGCAGCCGCAGGACATTCCCTTGATGAGAGACCTAGGCAAAGATGGTCAGGGCCCAAGTGTTGGAGTTTCCAAGGCTAGAATTGAGGCACAATACGAGACTGAAACAAGGACAGGGTTCTAAACTAGGCGCTAGACGAGAATTCAAAGTAGAGCTGACGAATGAGCACCGAACCTCTGTTCAGGTGTTCTTTAAATATTAAATTCCTGGCGCCAAAACACGGCCACAAATTAGCTGGGCGGACCTGGATCTTTAAAGGGGCCACAGCGGCTATCCATGTTCTGGAGAGTCAGAGCATCTAAAGCCTGGAAGCTGGTTTAGTCAGGTGTGTACTGTAACACATTGCAATACATACTAATAAAATTATATATACTTTTTATTTTAATTTATAAAAATAAATTAAATAAGTAGCGCTAATATTTTTTCCCCTCTCTTTCTGCCCTACTTCAGCATGCAACGAGTTGCCCCCTTATCGGTGCCTTCTTATCAACCCACATTCCGTGAACTGTGAGGAAGCTTTTTTGCCAGCTGCGGCAGTAATGTGCGATGTAAAACTGAATTAACTATGAATGCAGGCTGCTCGGGATGCAAAGTGGTACGATTCCCGGTGCTCTGTCACTTCACTGGCCAGAGTACCAGTGCAGCAGCCACAATGATTGACATCAGAAGCAGTTGGAGGAAAAGATAACATTTGTTTAGTTTAATGTCATTCACAACGGATACACATGGTCTGAGCAATCTGTTCCCATCATCCGGTGAATGCTTGATCCTGCTTCTGGCAAGCCTGCATCAGTCGGCAGTGACACTATTTTTAGACATCAACAGCATGAGAGCCCTGGGGAGACAAGGAGCGAGGAGACACATTAAGGTAGACTTGAGTCGCAGGGAGAAATTCTGGCTTGGGTCTCAAAAGCTCACAATCCATCACAGTCACTGTCCCCACAGAATAAACAGCCTTATGTAATGAGTTTACCTGCGTGAATCTTACTGAGGGAAAGCAGAGAAAGATGAGCACAGTATTATCAGTAACTATGCGCCAATAGCAGCAATTCAGTGATGCCAAGATACGTGCAAGAAGTATGAGGCAAAATCTTACTCATAGGGGAAGATACTTAGTCCGGCAGCTTTCACTTCTCCTCTGCACTGTGCAGTGTTGCCTGTTGTTACCTCTTCAGTTCTTGAAGTAATGGAGAGATGATGTTGGGATATATTTCAGTGCAGTTTTTATAAAAGATAAGGAAGCACTGTTTGTGTCCCATTTATTTCCAATTTAAGGTTTGTAAGGAATAATATGTTGGGACAAGAAAGCTGAGGTAAATTCTATTGCTGTCGGAATCAGAATCGGGTTTAATATCACTGGATATGTCCTAAAAGTTGTTGTTTAACAGCAGCAGCATATTGTAATATATAAACAACTATAAACCACAATAAGAAATAGATATAATTCTAGGGAAGAAGAGAGCTAAAAAGTGGTGAAGTATTGTTTATTGTCTGTTCAGATATCTGACAGCAGAGAGGGAGAAGTCATTGCTAAATCATCATCTAAGGGAACTAGTAATGCTTCATAGCATCATTGGAATCTACAACATAGAAAGCCATTCAGCCTATCATTTCTATACTGGCTCATTGGACTAGCTTTGGTGCACAAGAAGGAGGCCACTCAGCTCATAGTCGTAGAGCATTACAGCACAAAAACAGGCTATTTGGTCCATCTAGTCTGTGTTGAGCCTAGTTCCATTGACTGACACCAGACCATAGCTCTCCATACCTTCCCATCCATATACCTATTCAAATTACTCTTAAATATTGAAATAGAACTCACATCCACTACAGCTGTATCAGTGTCAGTCGAGATAGAGCTATGCAAACTAATCCCACCTTTCAGCACCTGATACAAGTCATGAGCAATGTTCCCTCTAATTTGTAATGACCAGAGGGTGCAAAAATCTTGTGCTGTACAACTTTTTGCCCGGTGACAACAACATATGCACACTGAATAAATTCTTCAATAAAAGCAGTATAAATATGCCAGTTCTAAAATCTGCAGATAAGTCATTGCAAACTCCACGTTATCAACACCATCTGCATCAGAAACCAGAAGAGGAAATGTGATTGTGTACGATTGTGAAATATACTTAACATGCCAACAAGGTAGAGGGTGACAACCTTTTGTGCGCAGTTTAAATTCCTTTGTGCGCTAGTAGCAAAAGATTTACATGCGCACCACTTCGAGGGAACGTTGGTCATGAGTTTTCATGTACGTATCCAAGCAATTTCTTTGCATTACCTCTACCATCCCTTCAGACGCTAAGTTCCAGACTTCCATGAATAAAAGTTTTACTTTTATTTCCCCTCTATTTCGATGTGATATTCTATTTGTTGTTTGCTCGCATTTTGCCATCTGTGCAACTTGTTTTTTTCTTTTCCTCGTGCTTTGGGTTTTTGAAGTGTTCTTGAACAGGTTCCACGGTGTTTCTTTGTTTCGTGGCTGCCTGAGGGAGAAGGAATCTCAGAGCTCTATTCTGTGCATATGCTTAGATAATAAATGTACTTTAAATCATTTAAATCATCCAGGTGTACCCCCAGATACTTGTAGGTCCTCACCACATCCACATCATCACCATCAATAGTAACAAGGAACAGTGCAGGTGCAGTCTTCCCAAAGTCCATCACCATCTCCTTTATTTTACTGATGTTGAACTGCAGATTATTTAGCTTACACTATTTGACAAAGTCCTCTACCAGGGCTCTGTATTCATCTTCCCATCCTCCATTTATACACTCAACTATTGCTGAGTCATCAGAGAATTTCTACAGACGACATGACTCAGTGTTGTATTTAATTAATATGTGAGGTATACAGGGTAAACAGGAAGGGAGCCAATACAGTCCCCTGTGGGGCTTCAGTGCTGCTTATAACTATGTCTGACACACAGCTCTGAAGCCACACAAACTGTGGTCTGCCAGTCAGGTAGTCCGTTATCCAGGATGCAATGGAAGTGCCAACCTTCATTGAATGGAGCTTTCTCCCAGCAGTGAGGGCTGTACGGCATTGACGGCACTTGAGGAATCAAAAAACATGATCCTCACAGTGCTGCCTTCTGCAAATGGGAGTAGCATCTGTTCAGCAGGTAGGTGACAGCATTGTCAACTCCAACGTAGGCAAACTTCAGGGGATCTTATAATATTTGATCAGCGTTCAAATATTCACGTCAAGGATACCTTTGCATAAATCTTCAGGCACTTGATTAGCTTTGAAGCATCGCAGGGGATTGAAAGGGGTGTTCATATTGCAAATATCAAGACCTCGCATGAATTATTGTGGTTAAATCTTCTCAGTGATGTTGAATGATGTGTAGTAAGCAACTCTATTCTTCTCATAGGTATGTCGCACTCAGGCTAGTAAAAAACATGTTCATACCGATTCATAAGCCTCATCACTGACAATGCAGCACTACGTCAGTAGTGTAGTTAATGGCTGGCCAGTTATTGAAGGTACTTGAAGCCCATGCTTTGTGGCTCAGATAAGGATGCGAAAACTGAACCAAGCTGTTACAATGGTGCTATTACTCCAGGAAGGACGTGATTGTGTTGGAGAAGGTACAAAGGAGAGTATCCTTCCCATTCTAGCCTGTCTCTCTCTGTGGGCTTCTGCATTGTTGCAGCTAAACTAACACAACCCTGAGGAAAACTCCTCGTCTTCCATTTGCTGTAATGTTGTAAACTTCTGGCCTCAGTGACAGATTCTCCAGTTTTTGATCTCACTCTGAATCAGAAATAGACTTGGTATCACTGACGTATGTTGTGAAATTTGCTGTTTTGTAGCAGCAGGTTGGGGGTTCTTTAATAATGGATGCCATTTTTTTTGAGGCGCCGCCTTTTGAAGATGCCGTCGGTAGTGGGGAGGCTGGTGCACATGATGAGTTTACAATTCTCTGCAGCTTTTTCCAATCCTGTGCAGCTCCCCACCCCATCGCAGACCAGTTAGAACTTTCTGCTGAGTTCTGTTTGCTTTGGTTAAGGACACTTTCACAGATCTGGTCGCTTTTGCTGTAAGTCATTTGTCTGTGGTATTGGCTCTGCCTTTTTCCCTCAGCAGACACGGACCTGCCACCTGCAATACATCATATTTTATTGTCACCCTTCTACTACCCCATTCACAACTGTATAGGCTTATTCTTCCAGCCTTCCCCTTCGTCCAACCCATCACACCTCTGCCCTCTCCAATTAGATTCATCTCTCTGTCCCAACTGTGACGAAAGATTGGAGACATAAGCGACTGCAGATGAGGAATCCGTAGCAATCTGCTGGAGAAACTCAGCAGGTCAAGCAGCATCACTGAGAGAAAAGGAATTAACCTGATTCAGGTTGAAACCCTGCATCAGGCCTCCTGACAGATCCTGATGAAAGGCCTTCATCCGAAATCTCAACTACCTATAGATTCTGCATGACCCACTGAATTCCTCCAGCATTTTATGTTACTTTGTATTCCAGCATCTGTAACCTCTTGAATTCCTCCAGCATATCATTTGTTTTATGAAGGGTTTTTGACCTGAAATACTATTTTATTTTTATCTTTATTTAGGGATATAGCACAGTAACCGGCTATTCCACATCTATGAGCTTACACTGCCCAATTATGCCTGTGTGACCAATTAGCATATAGGAGACTAATTTATAATTAATTTATAGTTTATAGTCATTGTGTCATTTATAGCAATTTTATGTTTTTTTAGAGATGCAACATGGTAACAAGCCCCTTCTGCCCAATGAGTCTGTACTGCCCAATTACACCCATGTGACCAGTTAACCTACTAATCCATAGTCTTTGAATGTGGGAGGAAACCAGAGCACCTGGAAGAAACCTACACCATCATGGGAAGAATGGACAAAGTCCTTACGGAGTCTAGCAGAAATTGAACCCGGGATGCTGGTGTTGTAATAGTGTTATACTAACCACTATGCTACCGTCCTGTCCATAGTACACTACCATACCCTCCTACGTTTCAATAATTCAACTATTTTTCCCAGAAATCCATTTTTTGTTTAAATCTGCATTTACAGGGATTTTGCCAGGAATGGAAAACTGTAGTTAAGATGAAAGATTGCTGGACTGGGATTGCTTTCTTTGAAATGCACTGTAGATGTGAAGGGAGATTTAACGAGGTAAGTAAAAATAGTGAAAGCAGAGATGGTTGTTATCCAAAAGCAGAATTCACAAATCCTGAAAATCTGA
The DNA here is from genome assembly GCF_030028105.1 of Mobula birostris. NCBI lineage: Eukaryota > Metazoa > Chordata > Chondrichthyes > Myliobatiformes > Myliobatidae > Mobula > Mobula birostris. Next base: position 211,778,803 of record NC_092372.1, on the reverse strand, counting down.
AATCAAACCAGAAATGTGGGAAATTCTCCCTAGCATCTAGGACCCCTTCGAGGAGCGATGCATCAAAAAGGCAGCATCCATTATAAAGGACCCCCGTCACCCAGGACGTGCCCTCATCTCATTGTTACTATCGGGGAGAGGTATGAGCCTCAGTGATTCAGGAACAGTTTCTTCCCTTCCACCATCAGATGTCTGAATGCACATTGAACCCTTCATCACTGCCGCACTATGTTTCTCCCTTCTCGTTTTGCACTATTTACTTAATTTAATGTTTTAAATATATATAGTACCATAATTTACAGTATTATTATGCATTGCAATATACTGCTACTGCATTACAACAAATTTCATGACACATGCCAGTGATATTAGACCTGATTGTGATTCTGAACCCTCAGCAAGTGAGGTAGCATCTGTGCGGAGCGAAGGAGAATGCAGTGACCTTTCAGCAGACATTGGTAAAGGACGGAGGTTTTAAAATGCATGGACAACATGGAACAAGCTGCTAGAGCATGTGGTAGAGGTGGGTACAGTTAGAGGGTTTAAAAAGTATTCGAATAGGTACATGGATAGAGAAGGTTTCAAGGGATGAAGGCCGAACAAATGGGACTATTCATTGAGGCAACTTGGTTAGTACACAGCTCTATGTTTCTATAAAGGCAAGGCTCCATCTTCTTGGGGTGGGAGATGTTGGGAAGAGACTTGAAGAGAACCAGGGGAGCTAGCTGGTATCTTGCCAAACTGATCCCCCCACCGTCTTTGTACTGGATGGTGGGGGGAAGGTGTCGGGGACAAATAAGAAACTTACAGTTGTCAGTCACCTGAATGTCGACTCCACTCTGCGCTCTCTCTGTCCTCTGTCTCATGCACTGTTCCAGTGGAAAGGAGATCTTAGTCATAGTTATATAAAAGCACAGCACAGAAACAGGCCTTTTGGCCCATCTAGTCCATGCCGAGCCAGTTAAGCTGCCTACTCCCATCGACCTCTCTTATTGATTGTACTATGGTTTTTGGATTTACTGAGTATGCCCTCAAGAAAATGAATGTCAGGGTTGTATATGGTTGCATATATGTACTTTGATAATAAATTTACTTTGTAAGGGCAGAGTTTTCACACAGAGGGTAGTGAATGTATGGAATGATCTGTCAGAGGAGCTGGTGGAGGCATGTACAGGTACAACAGTTTTACTTTACAAAATTTTTATTGACATACAGTGTGGAATGATACTTCTAGCCCTTCGAGCCACGCTGCCCAGTAACCCCCAATTAACCCTAACCTAATCACGAGACAAATTACAATGACCAATTAACCTATCAACCTGTATGCCTTTCGATGGTGGAGGGAAACCGGAACGCCTGGAGGAAATCCATGTGGTGATGGGACGAATGTACAAACTCCTTACAGGCAGCTGTGGGAATTGGACCAGGGTCGCTGGAACTGACTGCCCCACCATGGGAAACGTCCTTTCTACATCAAATCTATCTAAGTCTTTCAACAAGGCTTTAATGATATCCCCCCTCATTCTTCTAAATTCCAGAAAGTACAGACACAGAGCCATCAAATATTCCTTGTATGATGACCCTTTCATTCTCCAGAATCATCTTTGTGAATCATCCTCTGGACCCCCTCCAATGCCAGTACATCTTTTCTCAGTTGAGGAGCCCAAAACTATTCACAATACTCAAGGTGAGGCCTCACCAGTGCCTTATAAAGCCTCAGCACCACATCCCTGCTCTTGTATTCTAGACCTCTTGAAATGAATGCTAACGTTGCATTTGCCTTCCTCACCACTGACTCTACCTGCAAGTTAGCCTTTAGGATGTTCTGCACAAGGACACCTAAGTCCTTTTGCATCTCAGATGTTTGGATTTTCTCCCCATTTAGAAAACAGTCTGCACATTTATTTCTACTACCAAAGTGCATGACCATGCATTTACCAACATTGCATTTCATTTGCCATTTTCTTGGTCATTTTCCTAATGTATCTAAGTCCTTCTGCATCCTACTTGTTTCCTCAACACTACCTGCCCCTCCACCAATCTTTGTATCATCTGCAAACTTGACAAAAGAGCCATCTATTCCATCATCTAAGTCATTGATATTTGTATAAAAAGAAGCAGTCCTAAAACCGACCCCTGCAGAAAATCACTAGTCACTGCCAGCCAGCCAGTAAAGGGTCATTTTATTCCCACTCACTGCCTCCTACCCATCAGCCAATGCTCTAATCATGCCAGTAACTTTCCCTTCTGAAAGTCTAATTGTACAACATCCATTTTATCTATCCAGCTTGTAATCTCCTCAAAGAATTCCAACAGATTCATCAAGCAATATTTTCCCTTAAGGAAATAATACTAACTTGGTCCTATCTTGTCCTGTGTCACTAAGTACTCCAGAACCTCATCCCTAACAATTGACTTCAACATCTTCCCAACCACTGAGGTCAGGCTAATTGGTTTGTAATTTCCTTTTTGCTGCCTTCCTCCTTTCTTAAAGAGTGGAGTGACCTTTGCAATTTTACTATCCTCTGGCACCATGATTTTTGAAAGATCATTTCTAATGCCTCCAAAATTTCTACTGTTACCCCTTTCAGAACCCTAGGGTGTGGTTCTTCTGGTCCAGATGACTTGCGTACCTGTAGGTCTTTCAGCTTTTTGAGCACCTTCTCCCTTGTAATAGTAACTGCACTCATTTCTCTTCCCTCATACCCTTCAACACTTGGCACACTGCTAGTGTCTTCCACAATGAAGACAGATGGAAAATACTCATTTAGTTCATCTGCCATCTCCTTGTCCCCTGTTATTATTTCTCCAGCCTCATTGTCTAGTGGTCCTATATCCACTCTCATCCCTCTTTTATTTTTGACATACATGAGAAAGCTTTTACTATCCACTTTGATATTGTGTGCAAGTTTACTTTCATATTTCATCTTTTCCCTCCTAATGATCTTTTTTAGTTGCTCTCTGTAGGTTTTTAAAAGCTTCCCAATCCTTGGTCTTCCCACTCCACTAATACTCGTTTTGTTGTATGCCTTCTTTCCTGCTTTTACATTAGCTTTGACTTCCTTGTCAGCCACAGTTGTACTATTTTGCAATTTGAGTATTTATTTGCTTTTGGATTACATTTATCCTGCATCTTCCTCATTTTTTGCAGAAACTCAAGCCATGATGGCCATTCCTGCCAGCATATCCTTCCATTTTACTTTGGCCAACTCCTCTCTCATACCACTGTAATTTCCTCTACTCCACTGAAATACTGCTATGTCAGACTTTGCTTTCTCCCTGTCAGATTTCAAGTTGAACTCAATCATATTGTTATCTCTGCCTCCTAAAAGGTTCTTTTTCCTTAAGCTCCCTAATGACCTCCAATTCATTACATAACATATAATCCAGTATAGCTGATCCACTAGTAGGCTTAATGACAAACTACTCTATCTCGTAGGCATTCAACAAACTCACTGTCTTGAGATCCATTGCCAACCTGATTTTCCCAATCAATCCGCATGTTGAGATCTCCCATGACAATCATAGGATTGCCCTTTGGACATGCCTTTTCTATTTCCCATGTTGTCCACATCCCAGCTACTGTTTCGAGGCCTCTATATAAAGGCCATCTGGGTCCTTTTACTCTTGCAGTTTCTTAACTCAACCCACAAGGAGTCAATATCTTCCAATCCTATGTCACATCTTTCTACTGATCTGATGCCATTCTCTACCAGCAGAGCCACACCACTTCCTTTGCCTGCCTTCCTACTCCTCTGATACAATGCGTAACCTTGGACATTCAGCTCCCAACTACAACCATCCTTCAGCCACAATTCAGTGATGGCCACAGGATCATACCTAACAAACTGTAATAGTGCAACAAGATCATCCGCCTTATTTCTTATGCTCTCTGCATTGAGATATAACACTTTGAGTATGGTATTTGCTACCTTTTTTGATCCTACATCCCTAATGCACCGGTGCTCACCCTTTGGCTGCAATTCTGTTGTATCATCTGCCTATCCTTCCTGACAGTCTGACTGTATGCTATCTTTGCTTTTTTACCATCCATCCTATCCCGAGTCCCTTCACTCTGGTTCCCATGCCCATGCCCAATTAGTTTAAACCCTCCCCAACAGCTCTAACAAACCTGCTCAAGAAAATATTGGCCCCCTTGGGTTCCGTTGCAACCTGTCATTTTTGTACAGCTCATACCTCCTCCAGAAGAGTTCCAGAAACCTGAAGCCCTGCCCCCTGCACCAGGTTGTCAGCCACACATTAATCTGTCAAATCATCCTGTTTCTACCCTCACTGGTGCGTGGCACAGGCAGCAATCCAGAAGGTCCTACTTCTCAGCTTTCTGCCTGGCTCTCTGAACTGTCCTTTCAGAGATGGGCCAAGCAAAAAGAAATGGGACCAACTCAGGCAGACAACTTGGTCAGCATGGAGGTATTGGGCTGAATGGCCTGTTACCATACTGTATAATCCCCTGGCTATCTTGATTTTCAGTGGGATGCCTGTATTAATTCATTAACTCGGGACGATGATTGCCAGTAAGGTCTATGGTTATCGCCCATCCCCTGGAAGTATTAGTGAGTTGTCTTCTTGAAAAGTTGCTGCCTCACTGGGATGTCCAGTGGAGAGTTCTAGATTTTGGACCTAATGATAATGAAGCAGCGACAATGTTTCTGAGTCAGGATGGATGTGACTTGGAAGGGATCTCGCCAGTGATAATGGCTATATAATATTCATGCTACAAACTACCTTTAACTAATTCCAAGATGTGTTGTGATAAGTGGAAGGTGGACAAAGTACCAGCCTGCGTTCAATTGTGAAAAAGACTCACACAACAAAGGTAGATTTCATAGGAGAGACAAAATCCAGGCCTGGGAAGTGCTGAGACGTGTGGACGATGCAGTTGGAAGCAGACTACTGAACTGGAATTGTGGGCAGAGGAGAAGCATGTTAAAATTAACAACACCTGCCCCAGGACAAAATGAAAAGAAAATATTTTCTTCACAGAACAGTGGCTGTTCAGACAGTCCCAAAGAAAGCACTTAGTACATTAGATTAAGCATGTTCTTGAGGCAACTGAACTGTGAAACAGCATGTAACTAACTGGTCAACAATATGTAATGCAGTTTAGCTGTGGGTTGTGGCTTGGCTTAGAAAGCAGAGTATAATTATGAAAGACAATACAACTGTTAATGTAAATTTTAAGTAATTAATTTTTCTTCTTCTGCAAAACATGATTAAGAGATTTAGTGAGGAGATGGACAATTAACATAGCTAAGTATATCAGGATGGGCCAGTAACCAGGCTTGTAAATTGTGTAAGGATTATTTTGCCACTATGGGAGTTCTCTGCCCAATGTTAAAGCAGAACTTTGATCAAAGACATCAACATTTTATTTTCCCATCGACAAAATGTTAATTCAGCAAAGAGAACATAAGATCATATGAACTAGGAGCATGAGTCGGCTTTTGGGCCTTTTAAGCCAGTTCTGGCATTCAGTAAAATCATGGCTGATCAGTTCCACCTTCCTGACTTTTCCTCATAATATTTAATTCAGTTGCTATGAAAAACTCTATCTAACCGTGTCTTAAATATATTTAATGAGGTAGCCTGGACTGCTTCCCCGGGCAGAGAATTCCACATATTTACCACTTTTTGGGAAAAGCAGTTTCTCCTTATCTCTGTCCTAAATCTTTCCTATTGAATCTTGAGATTGTGTCCTCTGTTTCTAGTCTAAATTACCCATAGAAACGACTTTCCTGTCTATCTTATCTGTCCCTTTTACAATTATATATGATTCTCTAAAATCCCCTCTCATTCTTCTGAATTCCAGTGAGTATCATACATAGATACATAGAATAGTATGTACTTTCTGCATAAGTAGCATGGTAATGTAGCAGTTAGCATAAAGTTTTACAGCGCCTGAGATCGAAGTTCAATTCCCACCGCTGTCTGTAAGGAGTTTTACGAGATTCCTGCAACCACATGGATTTCCTCTGGCTGCTCAGGTTTCCTTCCACATTCCAAAGAGTTTGAGGATTACGAAGTTATGGGCATTCTGTGTTGACGCTGGAAGCATTGGGACACTTGCGGGCTGCCGTCTCGGTCTTTATCACACTGTGTTAGTCATTGACACAATGTGTTTTGATTTACATGTGACAAATACAGCTAATTTTTAGTTCTTTCAGGCTTTATGCTAATCCCTGCATCTGGAATTAACCTGATAAACCTGCTCTGCGCTACCTCCAAAGCCGATAAATGTTTCCTCAAGTAAGGAGAGCAGAGCTGCATACAGTGCACCAGATGTGGCTTCACCAGTACCCTGTGCAGTTGCAGCATAACCTTCCTGCTCTTAATTTCAATCCCTCTTGCAGAGGCCAAATTGATACCCTACTGCTCCTGCAAACTATCCTTTTGCAGTCAGGAGGATTATATTTAATCTAACTTGAGAGTAGTTGCTATCTCATCAAAAAGTGCTTTATTGGACTTGATTTTTGACACTTAATACTTTGTAATAACATTTGTATATTTAAAAAATGATGCACTATTTGTCTGTGGTTTGCAAGATATGGACAGTAGACCTTTAAGCATTTTCAGTCGGCATTGATGGCTCAAGCATATTTCTATTATTTTTAATGAACTAACATGTCTACACTCCTGTACCTAATAAAGTGGCCACGGAGTGTATGCTCATGGTCTTCCGCTGCTGTAGCCCAACCACTTCAAGGTTCGATGTGTTGTGCGTTCAGAAATGCTCTTCTGTACACCACTGTTGGAACGGGTGGTTATTTGAGTTACTGTTGCCTTCCTGTCAGTTTGAACCAATTTGGCCATTCTCTTCTGACCTCTCTCATTAATGAGGCGTTTTTGCTTACAGAACTGCCACGCTGAATTTTTGTTTTGTTTTTTGCACCATTCTCTATAAAGTCTAGAGACTGTTGTGCATGAAAATCCCTGGAGGTTGGCAATTTCTGAGATACTCAAACCCCCTCGTCTGGCACCCACCATCTTTCCACAGTCAAAGTCACCTTGATCACATTTCTTCCCCATCCTGATGTTTGGTCTGAACAACAACTGAACCTCTTGACCGTGTCTGCGTGCTTTTATGCATTGAGTTGCTGTCACAGGATTGGCTGATTAAATATTTGCATTAACGAGAAGGTGTTCCTAATAAAGTGGCCACTGACTGTGTATGTGCCTTGGTTAATTATTTGTTGTTGGATGTGACAGTAACCCAGCTGGTTGTCTTAATCAGAGACAGCAGAGTATCATATGTTGAATGTCTGGCTGTGAATTTCACACGACAGTAACTTCTTGTTCATCCATAACATTATTCTGAAATGAGGCTTAAGCCATGCATTTGTTCAGTGATAAAATTTGATTTCACATTTTCTCAATGATTTTGTTATCCCCAGTGAAATTCAAAGAAGTAAATTATCTAATTTTAATAGCAGTACTTTTTTTTATCTCTATGGAAACTTTTAGCTGAGAACTACTGATGGCCCATATTACACTAAAATCCAATTTATTCTTGCAAGTACAGAAAGGGATGTCACAGCAATTGATCACATTTCTATCTCAAAGTAAAATGGGTATGAAATCGCTCTACTCCAAATGTATCATTTAATCCTGCTGAAATTGAACATTATTGCTGAGATCAAACTAAAATAATAGCTGTGAGATGTCTCGGTCTTCAATTCAGACCAGTGTTATGAAGTACTGTGCAGCAAAATAATTTAAGTTTCTTTAACCCCTCTCTTCACAAAGACAGCCCAGTGTCCATCCATTAATGATGATAGTCCAGGCCCAGGCCCAGATAAGCGTTTGATGGTTCTGGGCCTGTATTTGCTGGAGTTGAGAAGAATGAGAGGGGATCTCATTGAAATCTATGGAATATTCAAAGGCCAGGATAGAGTGGACATGGAGAAGATGTTTCATATCGTGAAGTGGGGGGGGGGGGGTGTCTAGGACTCAGATTAGAAGGATGTCCCTTTAGAACAGAGACAATTTCCGTAGCTAGAGGATGGTAAATCTGTGGAATGAGCGGCTCTGGACGCCAAGACATTGGGTATATTTTAAATCAGAGGTTGAAAATTTCTTTATTAGTAAGGATATCAAAGATTACTGGGAGAAGGCAGGAAAATGGAGTTGGAAGGGATAATAAAGCAGCCATGATGGAATGGCCGAGCAGACTCAGTGGGCCAAATGGCATCATTCTGCTACTATCTCTTATGGGTTTATGCTCGAATGGATCAAAAGCTAATTTGGCAAACGTGTGCAGCATGTCAGCTAACTTTTCACTGTAATTACTTACAATCTTGCTATGAATGAAAGCCCAAGGTGTAAGCTACTTTAGGGGCTAATTTGGTTTGAGCCACTGATCTTGAGTTGTAAACTTTCAATCTCACCATGAGCGACTGGAAATTGAGTAACACACACAAAATGCTGGAGGAACCCAGCAAATCAGGCAACATCTATGGAGGGGAGTAAACAGTCAACATTAGACTCCTCCTTCAGTCCTTTACCTCTTCCTCCTATCCCCTCACAGCTTCTCACTTCATTCCCACTCCCCCCACCTCCATCCAGCCATCTTCCCCGTCACCTGCCAGCTTGTACGCCCCCTCTCCCCCAGAACTTATTCTGGCTTCCACCCCTTTCTTTTCTCGTCCTGGTGAAGAGTCTTGGCCTGAATGAACAACAGTTTCTTTCCCCCATAGGCGCCAGATGATTTACTGAGTTGCTCCAGCATTTCGTGTGTGTTGCTCAGGATTTCCAGTATCTGCGGAATCTTATCTGCGGAATCTCTTTTGTTTGATATGGAGCAGGAACTTGTTTCTGTGCCACAGACCCTCTGTGCTTATGTGACGCTTACTTCAGAATGTACTTACTTCAGCATTAAGTACGTTCCTCAGGGCTGACCCACCATTCTCCATGATTCGACATCTCTGCTTTGTGCCTAAACTAATCCTCTGTGCCACTTTGCCTTGCTATCAGACAGTGAAGTGCTTTGTTTTGTGGTGGGCAGCTCACAAAGTGGCACCACACTTCCGGCACCAACATAGCGTGCTGCCAACTCACTAACCCTAATCCTCGGTCTTTGGAACGCGGGCAGAGACCGACGTGCCCAGAGAAAACTCACAAGGCCACGACGAGTACGGGCACACTTCTCACAGGCAGCAGAATCCCGATTGGGGGAGGGGGGAGGGGATCACTGGCGCTATGGAATGGTGCGCTAACTGCTACACTACTGTGTTGCCCCAATTCCCTAATCTTACAAATATTTATAGACTTCCTCTTTAAGTGCATTCAACGATCTAGCCTTCACACCTCTCCACCCTCTATCAAAAGAAATTCCTATGCAGCTCAGCTTTAAGTAACTTCTGTAGTTTACAAGGGGGGCATACTGTGTATATTGTATTAACAGTGATAATACAATGCAATGGAATAGAGGGCATTTCACTCATTGTATTTTCCATTAAACTCTAACAGCTGGGTTAAATACAGTGAGAGACAGCTAGAGACACTGAGACAGCTGGTGTATTCTGCTGAGTTCAAGGAAGGTCGGGAACAAAGCAGCCGTAATATGAGACTGTTTCATTTTCACTGCCGAAGTCTTTTCTTGTTTTACATGGAACGCCAAGCCAGGCTACAGAGCATTGATTGCTCGAAGATACAATTTGATAAAGCTGTTCTGAATCACAGGGGAAGGGAATACTGTAACACACACAAAAAGTTGGAGGGTGGCAGCAGGTGAGGCAGCATCTATCGAGGGGAATAAACAGTCAATGTTTCGGGCCGAGACCCTACATCAGGACCGGAAGGGAAGGGGGAAGAAACTAGAAGACGGAGGTGGAGGGAGGAGAAGTAATACAACCTGGCAGGTGATAGATTAAATCTTCAAACAAGAGAAGATCTGCTGATACTAGCAAGCAAAGTAATACACACGAAATGCTGGAGAAACTCAGCAAGCCAGGTAGCATCTATGGAAAAGATTAAGCAGTTGACGTTTCGAGACGTCCTGATTCAAGATTCAAGATTCAAAGATTCAAAAAACTTTATTGTCATTCTAACCATACATCAGCTCTGCAGGGCAGAATGAGACAGCATTTCTCAGGGGCAGTGCAATCATAACATAACAAACGCAACACTAAATAATAAACATAACAATAAATAGTAAAACACAACAGCCACATGTCAGTTAAAATCAGTTATAAGTGTCCAGTGCAAGTTAAAAGTGTCCAAAGCAGACTCAGGTGGAGCAGCTATTTAGCAGTCTGACTGCCTGTGGGAGGAAGCTGTTTAGTAGCCTTGTGGTTTTAGTTTCGATGCTCCTGTACCGTTTGCCTGATGGCAGAAGAACAAACAGTTCATGGAGAGGGTGTGAGGGGTCTTTAATGATGTACCGTGTCTTCTGGAGGCATCGACTCTGAAAGAGGTCTTGGACAGAAGGTAGGGAGACCCCAATAACCTTCTCTGCTCCCCTAACCAGCCTCTGCAAGGCTTTTTTGTCGACATCACTGCAGCTGGAGTACCAGGTTATGATGCAAAAGGTCAGCACACTCTCAACTACGTCTCTGTAGAATGTAGTTAAGATGTTAGTTGGGAGTGATGCTTGTTTAAGCTTCCTCAGAAAGTGCAATCTCTGCTGGGCCCATTTCACAATCCTGATGAAGGGTCTTGGCCTAAAACACCGACTGTTTACTCTTTTCCATAGATGCTGCTTGTCCTGCTGTGGTCCTCTAGCATTTTGTGTGTATTAGATGAAATCTTCTTCACTTTTTTCAGCCCTTTATCTCACCACCTCTATCAGCCCACCAATCGGTGTCAGTCAACACCCACCTACCTCCCTTCCAGCTTGTACTCCATCCCTCCCTTCCCCCATCTTATTCTGGCCCCTTACCCCTTCATTTCCAGTCCCAAATGAAGGGTCTTCGCCCAAAACATCGACTATTTATTCCCCTCTTCAGTTGCTGCCTGACCTGCTGAGTTCCTCTAGCATTTTGTGTGTGCTGATCTGATTCCCAGCATCTGCAGAACCTCCTGTGCTTGTTATTCACCTCCGTGATTGGTCTTCACTCAACAGCAGGTAACTTTGCTTCTTAGATCTCCATAAGCGCTAGAGTTTCTGCTGATGCTGGAAATCCAGGGTAGAACACGCAGAATGCTGGAGGAACTCAGCAGGTCAGGCAGCATCCACGAAGGGGAATAAACAGTCGGTGTTGTAGGCAAACACCCTTCAGCAAGGCTGAAAAGGAAGGAGGAGGAAGCTGTAATAAGAAGGTGGGAGGAGGTGAAGGAGTACAGGCTAAAAGGAGACATGTGAAGCCAGGTGAGGTGGGAGAAGGTGATGGTGTGAGAAGCTGTGAGGTGAATCACTAACCTTGGCCTTGAAAAGGATCCCCAGCAGAGCAATTTCATGTCTGAATATTGAATGAGGGGAAAAAAAATCTCAGGTTCTCCCATTACTGAATCCCCTACTGCTAGCTGCTGCCAAGACTGATTCAGAAAGCGAGACCACTCTGAGTGAGCTGCTGGAGCCACGCACTTCCTGGAATACTATATGGCAGCGCAAAGCTGTTGCTCCATGAACTGATGAAAGGATAGAGGAAGATACAGCTGGATAAAATAACACATCTTGGAAGGAACCCACAAGCCTCTGCACCACAACAGCATGACGATCCTCGGAGAAGAATAGAGAGGTTTAGCAAGGTGAACCGCACTATGAAGGGTTTTACCCCAAGATGTTAACTATTTATTCCCCTCCATAGATGCTGCCCAACTTGCTGAGTTCCTCCAGCATTTTGTGCATGCTGCACCTCATTATTTCTTTGCACTATTTATAGAACATAGAACAGTACAGGCCCTTTGGCCCACAATGTTGTGCTGACCCTCAAACCCTGCCATATAACCCCCCACCTTAAATTTCTCCATATACCTGTCTAGTAGCCTCTTAAATTTCACTGGTGTATCTGCCTCCACCACTGACTCAGGCAGTGCATTCCACGCACCAACCACTCTCTGAGTAAAAAACCTTCCTCTAATATCCCCCTTGAACTTCCCACCCCTTACCTTAAAGCCATGTCCTCTTGTATTGAGCAGTGGTGCCCTGGGGAAGCGGCGCTGGCTATCCACTCTATCTCTTCCTCTTACTATCTTGTACACCTCTAAATGTCATCCTCCTTCTCTCCAAAGAGTAAAGCCCTAGCTCCCTTAATCTCTGATCATAATGCATACTCTCTAAACCAGGCAGCATCCTGGTAAATCTCCTCTGTACCCTTTCCAATGCTTCTACATCCTTCCTATAGTGAGGCGACCAGAACTGGACGTAGTACTCCAAGTGTGGCCTAACCAGAGTTTGATAGAGCTGCATCATTACCTCGCAACTCTTAAACTCTATCCCTTAAACCGATCCTTGTGGTTGCTAATAAACTAGGTCATCCACCAATAGGCTGGCGCTTGCACATTTACTGTGAAAGAACAAAAAAAAGACAAAAATTGTGTAATCATTGTCTGCCCAACCATCATGAGAGATTTCTTGTCCTTAATTTCCACTGTTGCTGTGGAACAGAATTCAAATATTTCCTAGTTTGTAAGTATTTTGATCCAAAGCCACTACTCGATTCACCAGACCGCCAGCCTCCGGATGGCCATTTTAGACCATTTCAATAAATGTCAACTCTATTGTCACCATGATTATGGATAAGGTTGTTACGTGTGCATGGAATAAGATGACAATGGAAGTAGTATGATTAAATGGTTTTACTGAGTCATGACAGTAGCAGCACTCACTGTGCAGCTTACAGTGTGGGAGCCATGATCTGAGTCCACCGAGACAAAAACATGCACTCAAAAGCTTGAGCCCAAAAGGGAGATACTTCAGCATGTAGGAGGCCCAAACGATTCACGTGCGTATCTGCAACATCCTCACTATTGATCTGGTATGGTACAATGGTCAGATGTAGGGTGTACAAATCATGCCACAGTCTGGTCTACCTATCAGCTGCCTCCTCTTTGTGGATGTATAATTCATGATGTTGTTTCTTTTTACAGGAACTGGTTGGGAGTAACCCTCCACAGAGGAACTGGAAAGGGATAGCAATCGCACTGCTGGTTATTCTCGTCATCTGCTCTCTGATTGTAACCTCAGTCATCCTCCTCACTCCAGGTAGGCAGCTTCATTGTTTAATCTCTCTGTGAGAAGCAAAGAGTTGCTTCATATATAACTTGCTGGGAATGCCCAGTTTGGGAGGAGAGTCTAGTTCATTATTTGGCTAAACATGATCCACCATTCGCTCAAAAACTTCCATGTTGCTTCTGACCGGTAAGTGTTTCTTGAACTTAAAGGAGAAAGAAATGTGTGCAGTCACTTGGAAGTGCAGTAAATTATTTCATTACACCGTTTGGACCAGCCAGTGGTGTAGTGGCATCAGCACTGGACTTCAAGGCAGATAGTCCTGAGTTTGAATCCAGACATGCCCCAACCTGGGCAGCAGCAGTATTTGTGCTGAAGAAAGGCCTGACAATCTACTTCCGCATCTTGCCATGAAAACCCTATGGACAACTACAATATCCATAGGATTGCCATGAGTCAACGACGACTTGACAGCGCTCAATAACAGCAACAGACCATAAGACCATAAAGCATAGGAGCAGAACTAAGCCATTTGTCCAATTGAGTTTGCTCCACCGTTCAATTATGGCTGATTTGTTCACCCTTTCAATCCCATTCTCTTGCCTTCTCCCTGTAACATTTAACCAATCGTAACCATTATGTAGGCAATGAAGCAGGCATATTGTACACATTATGCCTGCACAGGTAAAGGGTGAGGGGGGAAAAGTTTAAAGGGAACATTAGGGGGGGCTTCTTCACACACAGAGTGGTGGGATGTGGAATGAGCTGCCAGATGAGGTGGTAAATGCGGGTTCTTTTTTAACATTTAAGAATAAATTGGACAGATATATGGATGGGAGGTGTATGGAGGGATATGGTCCGTGTGCAGGTCAGTGGGACTAGGCAGAAAATGGTTTGGCACAGCCAAGGAGGGCCAAAAGGCCTGTTTCTGTGCTGTAGTTTTTCTATGGTTTCTAGGAAATTCTGCAGATGCTGGAAATCCAAAGCAGCACACACACACAAAATGCTGGAGGAAATTAGCAGGTTGGGCAGCATCAAGTGAGAGGAATAAACAATTGATATTTCAGGCCAATACCCTTTTGGCAGAGATTAAACAAGAGTGAGAGGAGGAACTCACATCAAAGTTGCTGGTGAACGCAGCAGGCCAGGCAGCATCTCTAGGAAGAGGTGCAGTCGACATTTCAGGCCGAGACCCTTCGTCAGGTGTGTTGCTAGAATTTCCAGCATCTGCACAACTTTGATGTGTGTTGCTTGAATTTCCAGCATCTGCAGAATTCCTGTTGTTTGAGAGGAGGAACTGTTCTCTTTGTTCTGTGTAACAGGAAAAAAGGTAACCTACACAGATCTAGTGTCTTCCACATCCACAGGAAATCGAACAGAGCGATTCACCACCAATAAACAACACAGCTTCTAATTTCTGTAAGAAATGTCACATAAGTTAACTGACCAGTAAGTCTAGTTAAAGTGTAGAACATAGAACAGTACAGCACAGGAACAGGGCTTTTGGCCCACAATGTTGTGCCAAATCAAGTAAATTAGTCATCAAATGGCCAATTAAACTAATCCCTTCTGCCTACACAATGTCCACATTCCTCCATTTTCATCACATTCATGTTCTTATCTACATGTCTTTTTAAAAGTCCCCAATATATCTGCCTCTACCACCACCCAAGGTAACGCATTCCAGGCAACCACTACTCTGTGCAAAAAAAAAACTTACTCCTCACATCTCCTTTAAAACTACCCCTTCTCACCTTAATGCATGCCCTCTGGTATTAGACCTTTCATCCTTGGGAAAGAGATACTCTTTGTCTACTCTGTGTATGCCACTCATAATCTTATAAACTCTCCTCGGCCTCCATTGCTCCAGAGAAAACAACCCAGGTTTGCCCAACCTCTCGTTATAGCACATGCCCTCTAATCCAGGAAGCATCCTGGTAAACCTCTCTTCACCCTCTTAAAAACCTCAGTATCCTACTTAGAATGGGGTGACCAGAACTGTATGCAATACTCCAGAATGGTCTAACTAGAGTTTTATAAAACTATAACATAATTTCCTGACTTTTGAACTCAATGCCTCATCTAATAAAGACAAGCATGATATATACCTTCTTAACCACTCTATGAATGTGTGGAGCCACTCTCAGGGAGCTATGAACTTGGACCCCAAGATCACTCTGCTCATCAACATTGTTAATGTTCTTGCCCTTAACAGTGTGCTGTCTCTTTACGTTTGTCCTCTCAAGCTGCAACGCTTCACACTTGGCTTGGTTAAACTCCATCTGCCATCTCTACAACTGATTTATATCTTGCCTTACTGTTTGTCAATCTACAGCACCACCAATGCTCGTATTATCTGCAAACTTACTAACCCACCCATCTACATTTTCATCCAGATCATTTATATACCTCTTAAACAGCAGAGGTCCCAATGCAGATCCCTGCTGAAAACCAACAATCACAGACCTCCAGCTAGAGTAAGTCCTATTGACCACTACCTTCTGTCTTCTTGGGCAAGCTAGTTGTAAATCCAAATGCCCGATTCACCATTGATCTCGTGCATCTTAATCTTCCGTGAAGAACCTTGTCAAATGCTTTACTAAAATCCATGTAGACAACATCCACAGCTCTACCTTCGTTGATCTCCATTGTCACCTTGCCAAAAAACTCACTCAAGTTGGTAGGACTCGACTTGCCCCACACAAAACCATGCTGGCTCTCTCTAATTAGGCCATGGTTCTCCAAAAGCTCAAAAATCCTGTCCCTGAGAGTTCTTTCCGGTATCTTCCCCACTACTGATGTGAGACTCACTGGTCTACAATTTCCAGGATTATCCTTGGTTTCCTTCCTGGACAATAGAACAACATTAGCTACTCAACAGTCCTCCCGTGACCTTGCCTGTGGCTAGAGAGGACACAAGATTGGTCCAGGCCCTAGCAATCTCTTCAATTGCCTCTCTCAATAATCTAAGGTATACCAGATCAGGCCCTGGGAATTATCCACATTAATGTTCTTTAAGAGAACCAACACAACCTCCTCCTTTACTTCAAAATGCCCTAGCATATTAATAATCTCAACACTGGTCTCCCGATCCTCCACTTCCTCCTCCTTGGTAAATACTGATGTAAAGTGCTCATTAAGGACCTCGCCCATATCCTTTGCATGAAGCAAATGTTTTCCCTTTATCCATGAGTGGTCTCACCCTCTCCCTGGTTATCCTCTTGCTCCTGATGTACGTACAGAATCCTACCTGCCACAAAATTGTCATGGCCCCTCCTAGCTTTCCTAATTCGCTCCATGAGTTCTTTTCTGGCTTCTTTATAATCCTCGAGGGCTCTGTTTGATTCTAGCTTCCTAAGCTTAACACAATTTTCCTTTTACACCTTGATTAAATTCCTCGACATCCCTTGACATCCAAGGTTCTCTTTCCTTGCTGTCCTGCCCTTCCTTCTGACTGGAACATACCTGTCCTGTACTCCCTGCAGTTGGTCCTTAAACACCCTACATCTGTTGGATACGAACTTGCCCAAAAACAGCTGCTGCCAATTAAATCTTCCTTAAATCCTGCCTCGTGTTGGTGCAATTTTCCCTGCTCCTGATGGTCACCGTCTATTATTTGAGCTCTGCACTCTGGGTGTGACTACCTCAGTGGAAGTTCCATCTGTAACATGTTCTGCCTCCGAGATGGTCTTCACATCCAGCTCCTGCTTCAGTTTCTTGCCCTTGTCAGTCAGGAGCTGAAGGTGGGTGCACTTCCTGCAGATGTAGTCGTCAGAGATACCACTCTAGACTCTGAAATTGCACACCTCACAGAAGGAGTATTCTGCCACCTTAACTATCCTGCCTACATTGAACCAAAAATTAAGGATTTACAGACAATAAAGAAGCTTGCCTGTTCTAACCTGTGCCTTCTCTTTGAAACCTTTGAGTTTTGCACTCACCTCGGTCACTTACTCAGTCTTTTCTCCTGAGTTTGTTCTACCTTCTCCAACTTCTCAAGCCCAAGTTTCACAATCCAAACAAATGATAAGAAATGACTCGGCATCCTTAGCCTGTTCTCACCAAAGCCTGACCACTCTAACACTAGTCTACTCACACACTAGCCACTCCCACAATGGCCACGCCACTTACACCTCCCTTTCTTTACATTGGCTCAAATAAAACTCACTCCCATCAAGACTTGTACTTTTCTAATAGCTACCACCCTCCAGTGATGTTGCTTTCTCACTTGCTAATTCAAAACAGGACTCACTCCTGACGAGACCAATTCTTTTCAAATTGTGATTGCAATAGATAAAGAAATTCCCTGTCCTTTCTCCTGCTTACCAATCATAGAGTCATAAAAAAATATGCAGCACAGAAACAGGCCCATCTAGTCCATGCCAAAACCATTTAAACTGCCTACTCTCAGTGACCTCCACCAGGACCATAGCCCTCCATATCCCTATCATCCATGTTCCTATCTAAACCTTACTTAAACATTGAAATCAAGCTCTCATGAACCACTTGTTGCTAATAGCTCATTCTGCACTCTCAGCACCCTTCAATCGTTTCATGGTTCGGAGGTGCAGTTTATTCTCTCCACATAATACAAGCACAAACTGCAGTACTCTGCCAAAAATGCAGAAATACTCTGCCAGGTGATGTGTGCTTGGCAGTGCCCCAAAGACAGCCGTGTCCTTCGGTATTGCTACAGGGTTAACGAGGAGAAAGTAGCTTTTCAGAGACTTTCCTCAAATGGACTCACCAATTGCTTAACTTATTTCTGTTTACACACATTTATTGAAAGCATCAAGAGGGCTCTTGGGGCATAGACAGGGTGAATACATGCAGTCTATTTCCCAGGGTTGGGGAATCAAGGCCTAACTGGCACGTGTGCTGCCACAGAGCAACACATTTCATGACATATATCTGTGGTAATAAACCCTGATTCTGATTCTGAAGTGTCATACTAAACTGTCAGTCTAGATTAGGGGTAGGCAACCTTTAGCACAAATAATTCTCTAGCATGCATTATTCATTAATTTGAGGCAAACCATAACTAGATGTATTTAAATGGATAATTCCCATACTTCCCACAGAGCCAAGAAGGTTGCTGACCCCTGGTCTAGATTATGAGCTCAGCAGGTCAGGCAGCATCCATGGAAACGATCAGTCAACGTTTCAGGCCGAGACCCTTCGTCAGGACTGAAGAGGGAGAGGGCAGGGGCTCTATAAAGAAGGTGGGGGGAGGGTGGGAAGGAGAAGGCTGGTAGGTGCCAGGTGAAAAACCAGTAAGGGGAAAGATAAAGGGGTGAGGGAGGGGAGGCAGGGAGGGGATAGGGGCAGGGAAGATGAAGAAGGAATAGGGGAAAGCATAATGGGTAGTAGAAGGAGGCGGAACCATGAGGGAGGTGATAGTCAGCTGGGGGCAGGGGCAGAGTGAAACGGGGATGGGGAAAGGGAATTAGTATTTTGAGTTTAGATTATGAGCTGAAAGCTCTGCACAATGATATGGAGGTTACATTTAAGCCAAGGCTTATCCTGCACGTAATATTGAATCAGCAGGCTGTCAATGTAGCTACAGGGGATTAGAAAAAGACTGCAACTTCTAATGGATGAAATCATTGCTTGCAAACAGAATTGCTCCCCGAAGGCACTACCCTTTCGTAATGAGTGCAGACTGATATGGCATAGAAGGTGATCCCTTGGCCCCTGTGTTTTGTCAGTTCTTGGGAGAGCTGTCCTAGGATTCCCATTTACCCTCTCTTTCCTTACAAATTTCAGAAATTTCAAACCTCTGCTAACATATTGATATGAGAACACACACTATTTGTTTATGACATCCTGAATGCTCCTTCAGTTACTGGGTCAGAGAATAGTGTTCTAGGCACATCCAGACAGCAGTGTAGCACAGCAAAGGAGAACACAATAGAGACTGAAACATCGAGACAGCAGACGATGTTTGCTGCTGTCAAAAGAAGGCGCACACACACACACACACACACCTCTCTCCCGCCCCCTCTCTCCCGCCCCCTCTCTCCCGCCCACCTCTCTCCCTCCCCTTCTCTCCCTCCCCCTCTCTCCCTCCCCCTCTCTCCCTCTCCCCCTCTCTCCCTCTCCCCCTCTCTCCCTCTCCCCCTCTCTCCCTCTCCCCCTCTCTCCCTCTCCCCCTCTCTCCCTCTCCCCCTCTCTCCCTCTCCCCCCTCTCCCTCTCCCCCTCTCTCCCCCTCCCCCTCTCTCCCCCTCCCCCTCTCTCCCCCTCCCCCTCTCTCCCCCTCCCTCTCTCTCCCCCTCCCTCTCTCTCCCCCTTCTCTCTCTCCCCTCTTTCTCTGTCTGTCTGTCTGTCTCTCTCTCTCTCCCCACTTCCACCATCCCCCCATCCCCCCTCAAGTTGGGAGGCTTAGAAATGTGACATGGAAGATTGTAACATTGGAACAGAGAGCTGATGGTCTTCTACAGAGGCGATGTCACGGGTAAGTTTTTTACGCAGAGAGTGGTGAGTTTGTGGAATGGGCTGCCGGCAGTGGTGGTGGAGGTGGATACGATAGGGTCTTTTACGAGACTCCTAGATAGGTACATGGAGCTCTGAAAAATAGAGGGCTATGGGTAAGCCTAGGTAGTTTCTAAGGTAAGGACATGTTTGGCACAGCTTTATGGGCCGAAGGACCTGTATTGTGCTGTAGGTTTTCTATGTTTTTACTTAGAGAGAGAGATGTGCCAAAGTGTTGGGATGGACTCGAGGTCAACGCCTCCTTGGGGCTTTTATTATTGCTTGCATATTGGGGGGGGGGGTCAGTGCTTTTGCTGTTGCTTGTGAGTGGGGGAGCAGGGGGACATTGGGGTTCTGACCTTTCTGTCACTCGTTCTTTGGGGATTTTTGTTTCGTGAATGTCTGCAAAGAGTAAGAATTTCAGGTTGAATACTGTATACATTCTCTGATACTAAATTGAAGCATTTGAAGACTGTATTTGCATATTCAGCAATAGTGAAAGGGTTTTTGTGGGACTTCTCTGTCACATTAATAGACTGTTCTGTTGCTGTGTTCCCAAAACAAAATGTACAGATGCTGGCATGAGGCTCCGTTTGTTCTGCACTGTGAAAGGCTGAAACAAAAACTGGTTTAGTAGGAGCCTGAATTTAGAACACACAACATATCTTCAAGTTAGCTTCTCAGTTATCAGCATCAATACCACAATCTCAAAAATAAATAACAGGATTTGCGAATGCACTTTGAATTCAACTTGATGAAGGGGAAAGCAACATTAGAATGATAATTCATTTGTCTTAATGGCCACTTTATTAGGTACACCTGTTCACCTGCTCATTAATGCAAATATATAATCAGCCAATCATGTGGCAGCAAATCAATGCATTAAAGCATGTGGTCATGGTCAAGAGGCTCAGTTGTTATTCAGACCAAACATCACAATGGGGAAGAAATGGAACATGTGACCTTGATTATAGAATGATTGTTGGCGCCAGACAGGGTGGTTTGAGTATGTCAGAAAATGCTGATCTCGTGTGATTTTCACGCACAACATTCTCCAGAGTTTACAGATGATGATGCGGAAAACAAAAAAAAACATGCAATGAGCAGCAGTTCTGTGGGTGAAAATGACTTGTTAATGAGAGAGGTCAAAGGAGAATGGGCAGTCAGGAAAGCTACTGTAACTCAAATAACCGCATGTTGCAACTGTGTTGTGCAACAGAACATCTTTGAACACACAACGTGTTAAACCTTGAAGTGGAAAGGTTACAGCAACAGAGGACCACAGACTTCATTCAGCTTCACTCGCCCCATCACTGAACTGTTTCCACAACCTATGGACTCACTTTCAAGGACTCTTCATCTCATGTTCGTGATGTTCACAGTACTGCTTTTTTTTTGTTGTTAGTATTACTAATAGTATTTCTTTTTTTTTCCTTTTGTCTTTACACAGTTTGCTGTTTGTTGTTTTTTGCACACCGGCTGTCCATGACGATGCTACAATCTTTCAATGATTCTATTATGGTTATTGGATTTATTGAGTGTGCCTGCGAAAAAATGAATCTCAGGATTGTATGTTGTGATATACACTACACGTACTTCAATAATAAATTTTCATTGGACTTTGAACATATTGTAGCCACTTTATTAGGTATGGCAGAGGAGTGTTGGTGGGCAATTTCATTGCCTTGCCAACCCTTTCGAATAAAGCTACATACTATGACAACACCACAAGCAAACAGAATGCAAATGATTGAGTAATTCCTTTTTCTATCAACTAGTCATAAAGAATAATGTAAGTGTGACTTCTCTATTGGCAAGGATGTTTCAAAATATTTCCTATTCCTTTGAATATACACACCTCCTACAAGTAAAGGAAATTCAGATTTATTACTACAAAACAGTTTTGCATCAGTGTGTTAAATATTAATGCACAGAGTATTAATGTTTATTGATAGCATTATTGTGTATCACAAGAAACTCCTACACATTTGATTGAGCCATCTACATTTTCATCTGTCCCTATCTTCAGTGCAAGTTATGTAGAAATGATTCCTTGAAAACAGATAGGAAAGCAATGGAAATTTAAGCATTATTTATCATATTTTACTCTCGTAGCTAACAAATGTAATTTGTTTTCAAAAATGGAATTTATATTGGTATTTGAGAGACTGGGTTGTAGTGGGTTTCTGATACATTCAGAATCTACTGAAGAGCTCATCCACTGTTCGATCTGCAGGTTCTGACCAAAGAAGTAAATGGCTGGAGTCACCTAGCACTATAGTGCAGGGGTGTGCGTCAAAAATCAAACTTACAAAAAGTTAGTGAAAATAACAAAATGGAAACTGCCAATATTTACAAAAAGCTATCTACCAGAAAATACAGTAATAGCTCCATACTATTTTTATACAGTGTGAACTCCTGGCAGCTCTGATCTCTCTCTCTCTCTCTTTCTCCCATTGAGGGCGATCTGCCCCATTTATTAGACACCAAGGAATACCATCTTTAATTACTTAAGGCTACACATGAATTAAAATCTGATGCACCCCACAATGTAGTTACAATCAATTTACAAAATAAACGGAAGTATCTACCTTATATACAGTATACAAGTAACATGTACAGAGTTACACATCCCTATTACTAAAGATATGGAATATTCCAGGAAAGGCACCATAAAGCCAACTATTTAGGACTCATTATTAGAATATACCGGGGGGGGGCGAGGGAGAGAGAAATGCGCACACTCAGTGCAACGGCAACAGAATGATAAGGGTGGGTGTGTGTGTGTGTGTGTGTGTGTGAGAGAGAGAGAGGACTGCATTTACTGAGTGCTCTTCATCTCATCCACATTGTCCATCTCTAGATATAGTCTTTAGATGTATAAATGAAATAAGAAAATAACAGAAAATGTTCTCATCTTTATCTTCTAGTAAAATGTTCAAGTTTAAAATAAAAAACAGAAAATACTGGAAGCATAAAACAACACAGCAGATAATAGACCCTTTGGCCCACCCTGCCTGTGTTGACCACGATGCCAATTGAAACTAATCCCATCTGCTGACAGGTGGTCTTTATCCTTCAGTCTCCTGGCTGTTTGTGTACCTATCTAAATGTCTTCTCAGCATTGCCATCCCATCTGCTCCCATCACATTCCCTGAAAACACCCGTCACTTTG
This sequence comes from Mobula birostris, assembly GCF_030028105.1. Classification (NCBI taxonomy): domain Eukaryota; kingdom Metazoa; phylum Chordata; class Chondrichthyes; order Myliobatiformes; family Myliobatidae; genus Mobula; species Mobula birostris. Next base: position 211,756,027 of record NC_092372.1, on the reverse strand, counting down.
CACTCTCCATATACAAAAAAAATGTCCCATTAACTGCCTTCAAAATCTCCCCCACTCATTTTAAATCTATGCCTGATGGTATTTGATATTTTTACTCTTGGGGAAAAAGACTCAGACCAACTATGTTATCGATGCGCTTTATAAATTTACGTACTTTTACCAGACAGGTATAACCTCAAGTTGAATACTCTTCATCAGAACTGGGAAAGAGAGAAAAAATGTTCGATGTAAATTATTAAAGTGAGTATATGTCACCGAATACTACTCTGAGATTTGTTTTCTTACAGGCATTTAGGTAGAACAAAGAAATACAATAGAATCATTGAAAAGCTACACACAAAGAAAGAATGGCAATTGTGCAAATAGAAAAAGAAACAAGAAATAAATAAATGCATTTAATTAAAGTAGATTAATTACTTATTATTATTTTTAAACTGAGAACAAGGTTTGTAGAGTCCTTGAAAGCGAGCCCACTGGTTGTGTTCAGTAAGTTCAGAGTTGAGGTGAGTGCAGTCATCCATTCTGGTTCAGGAGCCTGATGGTTGAAGGATAATAACTGTTTCTGAACCTGGTGGTGTGGGATCTAAGGTTCTTGTACTTTCTTCCTGATGGCTGCTGCAAGAAGCAATCACGGCTAGGGTGGTGATTGAGTAATTCCCTTTCCTATCAAGTAGTCATAAAGCATAATGTAAGATTGACTTGATGATGGAAGTTGGTTTCTTGTGACAGCACTCTTTGTAGATGTGCTCAGTGATGGGGAGGGCTTTACCTGTGATGAACGGGGCTCTAGCCCCAGTCTGTGCAGGCTTTTCCATTTCTGGGCAATGGTGTTTCCAGACCAGACCATGATGCAACCTGTCCGGATGCTCTCCACCGTGCATCTACTGAAGGGAGTTTTCAGGGCTGAGGAGGTGGGAGGAAGGTTAGACTGGGAGGAAGCATTGCCATTGTGATAACTTGTGGTTGATGGTTTAGTGGCAGTAATTCAAGACTGATAATACAAATGGTAAAGTGCAAGATTCAAGTCTATCTACAGCAGGAAATTTCATGTTTTAGGCCTACAAATATGGTGAAGAGTGTGTAAACCAAAATCAGGAAATATTTTCTTGTAGCAATATAGAAAAGATGTCTTCTTTTGTGATTCCAATACTGAACTGATTCCACAATCCAAGGCCTCTACAACGCTTGTCTCAATATTATTGATTATTTGTACTTGCACATTGGATGTTTGCCTGTCTTTGTGTGTAGTTTGTGTGTCTACAGTGAATGCCTGCAAGAAATGGAATCTCAGGGTAATGTATATGTACTTTGATAATAAATTTTCTTTGAACTTTTAGATATGAGATGTCTGCTAATAAAAGTGACAGGGAATTCAGGTGAATCCTCCCTTCCCGGGAAATAACTAGATATGAAGATCTCATTAGTACAGCGAGTAGTTCAGGCAGATACCACAGTTGTATCGAAAGGGAAATTAGATAAATACCTGAAGGAAAAAAAATAGTAGTCTAGTCTCCGCTAATACATATTGTGGTTAGGGGAGACTTGTGTGGTGCATAAACAGTGCCATTAATCACTTGAATTCAGTTCACTGTTTCTGTGCTGTATGTCCTGAGTTCATGTATATTGTAGCATCCAGGTGTCCATTAGAAAATGAGACTGATTCAACATTGATGATAAAATGTAAAACTGGATCTAAAAAATCTATTTTGTTGTATAAAATAAGAAGTGGAAGGGTAATCTGTCACTTCTTATTCGTCTTATTAATGGATGTGTGTGGGATCCAGATAACAGAGACAAGCGTAAGAGGGCAACTTTACTGAAAGCTGGTATGAATGTTAAAAATGATAGGGAATTGCAAAACATGGCTTAGTATTCATTCTGTGCTATTCAATTCGCATGGGTTGCAAATAGAAATAAGGACCTTAGGATTAATGCAAGGATGGGTTTTGAGCAATCTTGGATCCAAAGAGCAGAGATTGTCAGAGAGGAGGTTATTTACTCATAATTCTCTTTCAAGGGTTCCCTGTCTGAAGAAAGCTGTGGCCAGGGCAGTACACTGAGCAGTACGTCCAGCTGAGAGTGCTCAGGCTTGCATTGTGGCAGGTGAAGAGTTAACCAGTTAAGCACCCCTCAATAGTGAAGATGCTTTCTTACACTTCAGTGTCCTTAGCTTAAGCTTCATACTTCTCATTATTGATCTGTGTGTGAAGCACCTCGTATGGGTGGATAGATCGAGGTCGTAGAGTCACAGAAAAATACAGCACAGAAACAGGCCCTTTGGCCCATCTAGTTCATTCTGAACCACTTAAACTGCCTTCTCCCATTGACCTGCACATAGCTCTCAAAACCGCTACCATCTATGTACCTCTCTAACCTTCTCTTAAATGTTGAAATCAAGTTTGCATGCACCACTTCTGCTGGCAGCTCATTCCCCACTCTTATGATCGCTGAGTGAAGAAATTTCCCCTCATGTTCCCCTTAAGCTGTTCATCTTTCACCCTTAACCCGTGCTCGCTGGTTGTAGTCCCACTCAATCTCAGCAGAAAAAGCCAGTTTGCATTTACCATATTCGTAACCCTCTTAATTTTGTATACCTCTATCAAATCTCCTCTCAATCTTCTGTTCCAAGGAATAAAGTCCTACCCTATTCAATCTTTCCTTATAATTCAGGTCCTCCAGTCCTACAACATCCTTGTAAGTTTTCTCTCTACTCTTTCAACCTTATTTACATCTTTCCTGTCGGTAGGTGACCAAGACTGCACACAATACTCCAAATTAGGCCTCACTAATGTCTTACACCCTCTGCAAGGTATAACCTAGACAATTCCTCCAGGTCAGTATTGATAGAGGGCTGCACTGCTGCGGGTGCCAGGGTTTTGATGAAATGTGAAATTAAGCCGCAATCTGTCCTCTCAGGGGTGAAATATTGATACACAGGAGACTGTGGATGCTGGAATCTGGGGTGTGGTGATATCATGTGTAAGAACATGATTGGAGAGAGTTCTGAGCATGCACAGAAATGATTGAAAGATCTGGAAGCATGGCGCTGTAAGACGTGTGGTTGTTGCTGTTAAATAAAAGTTTTATTCTTCCAGAATATGGTTCTTTATTAGAAACCCACAGTACGTATTAATAGAAAGAACACAACATGGAGCAAAAAAAAAAGAGCTGCTGGAAGAACTCAGCAGGTTAGGCAGAATCTGTGGAGAGAAGAGGACGGTGACATTTCAGTCTGAGTCCCTTCATCTGGACTGATAGTGTAGAGGGGAGATGGTCTGTATAAAGGAGAGGGGTGGGGCAAGTGATAAATGGATCACCTGGGGTGAGTGCCAGATGAAATTCAGTAGGGGAAAAGTGGCTTGGAACTGGGAGCTCCAAGTAGCCACAGTGAAGGTGCCTGGTGAAGTGATAGCTGAGTCTGCACTCGGACCTTCTGATGCTGAGGAGACCGCACCGAGAGCTCCAAATGTAATAGATGAGGTTGGAGAGGTACGAAATATGAAATATCCTTTGGCAGGGTCAGACTGCGGAGGAACAGGCTATTGACCCACCATGTCCGTCTACCAGACTAATGCCATTGCCTTCTCTACCTTGGCAATGAAAGTGCTCACCTAGGTACTTGTGTGTTGTGAGAGTAACTGTCGCCAATTCTTACCCAAGCAGTGTGTCCCAGATTCCAAACCACCGCCTGGATGAAAAATAAAATCCTCAAATCCTCTCTAAACTTTCTACCCCTTAAATCTATGTGTCTAGTTTTAGACACATCTGCTTTGGAGAGAGGTTTCTTACTACTGTCCATTCGTTACATGCAGTGTCACATGACATCTTTCCATGACCCTGATTGTTCTTGGCAAATTTTTCTACAGACGTGGTTTGCCATTGCTTTCTGGGCAGTGTCTTTACAAGACTGGTAAACCCTGTCATTACCAATACTCTTCAGAGGTAGTCTGCCTGGCGTCAGTGATCACGTAACCAGTACTTGTGATATTCTCCAGCTGCTCCCATTGCTTCATGAGACCCTGATCAAGGCTATTCCCTGCCTAAAGGTAGCCTGCAGGCTAGTGGAGGGAAGGAGCACCTTACACCTCCTTTGGTAGAGACGCATCTCCACCCTGCAGTCTTACTGTGCCCCGTATATTTTTGTACACCTCTATCAGGTTCCCTTTAGCCTCCTCCATTCCAAAGTAAACAAACCTAGCAGATCCAGTCTCTATCCAAGCAGACCCCATCCGTTGAACAAGAACAGGGAAGGTCTGACCCAGTCCTGGTTATTATCTATTCCTCAACATGAATACCAATCATCAGTGCCTCAGTCTTGCTGGAACTGATGGACTGTATGGAAATTGGAATTGGTTTATTATTGTCAAGTACAGTGAAAAGCTCTTCATACAGATCAAATTATTACACAGCTCATTGATGTAAAACCATACCAAAATGCAGAATATAGTGCAACAGCGCCCATGTTCAACTCAGTTCACCACATACTTTAAATTGGGCACAACATTAGATATAGCATGAGGAAAGACATTTGGCCCAAACATATCCATGCCATCCAAGATGAATATTTAAGTTCATCCCAGTTCCCAGCACTTGGCCCATATCCCTCCAAACTCTTGTCATCCAGATACCAGTACACATATTTCTGAAGTACTGATGTACCTGCATGAACTACTTCCTCAGTCCTCTGATTCTATGTATCTACTGTCAATTGTGTAAAAAGGTTACCCTTTAAGTTGGTATTAAATCTTTCACCTCCAACCTTAGAACTATGCACAACACACTGGAGGAGCTCAGCAGATTACGCAGCATCCGTGGAAACGAACGGTTAACATTTCGGACCGAGACCCTTCATCAGGACTGAAGAGGGACGGGGCAGAGGCCCTATAAAGAAGGTGGGGGGAGGGTGGAAAGGAGAAGGCTGGTAGGTTCCAGGTGAAAAACCAGTAAGGGGAAAGATAAAGGGGTGGGGGAGGGGAGGCAGGGAGGGAATAGGCAGGAAAGGTGAAGAAGGAATAGGGGAAAACACAATGGGTAGTAGAAGGAGGCTGAACCATGAGGGAGGTGATAGGCAGCTGGAGGAGGGGGCAGAGTGAAACTGGGATGGGGGAAGGGAGGGGGAGGGAATTACCGGAAGTTGGAGAATTCAATGTTCATGCCAAGGGGCTGGAGACTACCCAGACGGTATATGAGGTGTTTGGCCTCATCATGGCAGTAGAGGAGGCCATGTATGGACATATCCGAATGGGAATGTGAAGCAGAGTTGAAGTGGGTGGCAACCGGGAGATCCTGTTTGTTGTGGTGGACGCAGCGGAGGTGCTCGACGAAGCGGTCCCCCAATCTGTGTCAGGGCTCACCTATGTAGAGGAGGCCGCACCGGGAGCACCAGATGCTATAAATGACCCCAACAGACTCACAAGTGAAGTGTTGCCTCACCTGGAAGGACTGTTTGGGGCCCTGAATGGTGGTGAGAGAGGAGGTGTAGGGACAGGTGTAGCACTTGCGCTTGCAAGGATAAGTGCTCGGTGGGAGATCCGTGGGGAGGGACGTGTGGACTAGGGAGTCACGGAGGGAATGATCTCTGTAGAAAGCAGAGAGGGGCAGAGAAGAAAAGACGTGCTTAGTGGTGGGGTCTTGTTGAAGGTGGCGGAAGTTGTGGAGGATAATGTGCTAGATCCGGAGGCTGGTGGGGTGGTAAGTGAGGACAAGGGGAACTCTGTCCCTGTTGTGGTGACGGGAGGATGGGGTGAGGGAAATGGAGGAGATGCGGGTGAGGGCATCAGTGATGATGGCAGAAGAGAAACCACGATCCTTAAAGAAAGAGGACATTTGAGATGTCATGGAACGGAAAGCCTCATCCTGGGAGCAGATGCGGCAGAGACGGAGGAACTGGGAACAGGGAATAGCATTTTTGCATGTGGCAAGGTGGGAAGAGATATAGTCAAGGTAGATATGAGAGTCAGTGGGCTTATAGAAGATGTCAGTGGACAGTCTGTCTCCACAGATGGAGACCGAGAGATCAAGAAAGGGGAGAGAAGTGTCCGAGATGGACCAAGTGAATTTGAGGGGTGGAAGCTAGAAGCAAAATCGATGAAATTGACGAGCTCAGCATGGGTGCAGGAAGCAGCACCAATGTAATCGTCAATGTACCAAAGGAAAAGTTGGGGAGCAGTACCAGAATAGGTTTCGAGCACAGACTGTTCCACATAACCAACAAAGAGGCAGGCATAGCTGGGGCCCATGCGAGTTCCCATAGATACACCCTTGGTCTGAAGAAAGTGGGAAGGGCCAAAAGAGAAGTTATTAAGTATGAGTACCAGTTCTGCCAACCGGAGGAGGGTGGTAGTGGTGGGGAACTGGTGAGGTCTATTATCCAGAAAGTAGCGGAGGGCTTTGAGGCCTTCTTGATGGGGAATGGAAGTGTATAAGGATTGGAATCCATAGTGAAAATGAAGTGGTCGGGACCGGGGAACTGGAAGTTATTCTCCTCTACATTGGTGAAACCCGACGCAGATTGGGGGACCGCTTCGTCGAGCACCTCCACTCCATCCGCCACAACAGACAGGATCTCCCAGTTGCCACCCACTTCAACTCTGCTTCACATTCCCATTTGGACATGTCCATACATGGCCTCCTCTACTGCCATGATGAGGTCAAACTCAGGTTGGAGGAGCAACACCTCATATACCTTCTGGGTAGTCTCCAGCCCCTTGGTATGAACATTGAATTCTCCAACTTCTGGTAATTCCCTCCTCCTCCCTTCCCCCATCCCAGTTTCACTCTGCCCCCTCCTCCAGCTGCCTATCACCTCCCTCATGGTTCCGCCTCCTTCTACTACCCATTGTGTTTTCCCCTATTCCTTCTTCACCTTTCCTGCCTATCCCCTCCCTGCTTCCCCTCCCCCACGCTTGATCTTTCCCCTTACTGGTTTTTCACCTGGAACCTACCAGCCTTCTCCTTCCCACCCTCTCCCCACCTTCTTTATAGGGCCTCTGCCCCTTCCCTCTTCAGTCCTGATGAAGGGTTCCGGTCCGAAACATTGACTGTTCGTTTCCATGGATGCTGCCCGACCTGCTGAGTTCCTCCAGTGTGTTGTGTGTGTTGCTTTGACCCCAGCATCTGCAGAGTATTTTGTGTTAACCTTAGAACTATGTCCTCTGGTTTCCGATTCCCCAACACTGGGGAAAGGCCTCACCTATGGAGATGCAACAGATTTCTGATGCTGCAAATCTGGAGCAAAACACAAAGGAACTGAAGGAATGAAGTGAGTCAGGCAGCATCTATGCAGGAAATGAACAGTTGAAGTTTTGGGTTGATACCTTCATCTGGACTGGAATGATAGAGGGGAGATGGTCAGTATGAAATGCTGGGAAGAAAGGGGTGGAGAAAGAGCTGGAAGATAATAGGTGAAGTCAGGGGAGGTAGGCAATGATAGGCAGGTGGGGGAAGGGAGAGAGTGGGAATAAAGTGAGAAGCTGATAGGAGATAGGCAGAAATAACAAAGAGCTGACGAAGAAGGAATTTGATAGGATAGGACTATGGAAGGGAATGAGATGCGGAGGGGAATTGGTGGGAGGAATGGGTATGAGTGATGGGTAGATCAAGAGGGTAGGAGAAGGGAAAGAGATGGGTTGGTATGGGCGAGTGGTATCGGGAGAAAAGAGGGACAGAGGAGAGTGATTACTCGAAGTTACTGAAATTGAAGGTTGGAGATCATCAAGGCAGAATATGAGGCATTGTTCCTGCAGCATCAGCTTGGCAGTAAAGAAGGCTGTGGGCAGACACATTGGTATGGGAATGGGAAGTGGAATTAAAATGGCTGCCACCAAGACATCTTGGTTAGTGCAGCTGATGGAGCAAAAGTGCGCTATGAAAGTGCCCAATCTGAATAAGGTCTCACCGATGCAAAGGAGGTCACTCTCAGAGCACGGGATACACAAATGACAGCAATGGATTCACATTTGAGGCAATGCCTCACCTGGAAAGACTGGCTAAGGCCCTGAGTGGTGGTGAAGGAGGAGGTGTAGGGCCCGGTACCTGAACTGGTTGCAGGGGTAAGTGCCTAAATAAGAGAAATAGGTGGACAAGGGAGTCATGGGGAGAGCAATCTCTGTGAAAAGCAGAGAGGGGAAGACATGCCTGGTGAAATCCTAATGGAGATGGCAAAAGTTGAGGATAGGATTGATGTGCAGCGTCATGCAGTGGTAGTCACCCTATCTGTGCTCCAGTTTATTTTATATACCTGTATCAGATTACCCCAATGCTCCAAAGCTTGAACATTCAGCCTGTCTAACCTCTCCTTATATTTCAGTCCCCCCCCAGTCCTGACAACATCCCTGTAAATTTTTTTTTGCACTTGTTACAGTTTATTCACATCCTTCCTATAACAGGGTAATGAAAAGTGACAGTGATTCCAAGTGTGGCTCAGCAATGCTTTGTACCACTGTAACACAACCTCCCAAGTTCTATATTCAGTGCCCTGAATGAAGGCCAGCTTCACAGCTCTGTCCACATGTGACTCCACTTTGAAAATCTATACTCCAAGGCTCCTCTGTTCTACCCAGGCCCTTCTGTTCAATGTGAAAGCCCTACCTTGATATACCCTTCTGAATTCAGCTTTTTACACCTATCTATGTTCTTCCATCTGCCATTCTTCAGCCCACCTACACAGCCGATCAAGATCCTGCTGCATTTCTCAGTGCTTCACGCCACTGGCCGTGACACCATCTATTTTAGTATCATCTGGAATCTTACCAACTCTCCCTCAAATATTCTTGTAAATACAATAGATGACAAATACCAATGGGGCACATCACTGGTCATGGGCCTCCAGTCTAAGATGCAAACATCCTAAAATCCTTCATCTCCTTCTGTTTTTTCCCACCCAGTCAGTTTTGATTCTAATTTGCTAGCTCTTCTTGGATGCTATGTGATCTCATCTTCCAGAGCAGACGTATCTACATCTATCACCCTGCATTTCAACCTACCCCCTTGTCACTTCATCAGAAACTCAGTCAAATTCGTAAGATCTCCTGTGCTCGAGACCATGCTGCCTTCCCTTAATCAACCCCTACCTTTCCAAATCTAAGTCCATCTTATCCTTCAAAATACCTTTCAGCAACTTAACTACCACCATGTTAAGCTAAGGGTTCTATAATTACCATCCTTTTTATATAAAGACACAACATTTGCTACCCTTTAATCTCTGGCGCCTTGTCAGAGGATAGAGATGTTGCAAATATCTCTTCAGGGGCTTCTGCAATTTTTTTCTTAGCTTCCCACGATATTCTTCGATATATCTCACCCAGACCTGAAGATTTACCTCCCTTCACATGCAACACCTCTTCTACTGTAATATGGACTGCTGCCAAAACACCTCCATTACATTTGCCAAGTTCCCAAGTCTTCACATCTCTCATGGTGAAAACAGAGGAGAAATTATCGAAACCTCTGCCCATCTCCAGCAACTCCACGCATAGATTTTCATCTTGGTCTTTTAGGGGCTCTATTGTGAACATTGTGGGCATGCTATATATGTGCTGGAATGTCTGGAGACATTTGCAGGCTGCCCTCAGCACATCCTCAGCTGTATTGATTGTTGATGCAAACAACGCATTTCACTGTATGTCTCAATGTACATATGGTTAATAAATCTGAATCTATTATCTCGTTCATTTCTCTTTTTCGCTTAATATATTTAAACAATCTCTTACGATTTTCCTTTACTTTCTCTGTCAAAACTATTTCATGCCTCATCTTGGTCCTCTTAATTTCCTTCTTAGGTATATGTTGGCATCTTCTTTCTACCTCTTGAGATCCGCTGACTCTAGCTGCTTGTATCTGACCCTTTTGATCTTGAGCAGACTTACAATATCCCTTGATATTCCAGGTTTCCAACTCCCAGCAGCTCTGCCTTTTACTTTAACAGGTACATGTTGCCCTTGAACTCTGTCTCACCTTTACAAACCTCCCACTTGCTGGAAGTCCCTCTGCCTGCGAACAACTTAGCCGATCACCATTTGCAAGCTCCTGTCTAACACGTCAAGGAATTAATGAAAATTAATTTATTGTATGTTAGACAAATTTTACTGAAGACTTTTGACCAAATTAATCGTGTGCTGCTACATTAACAGTTTCAGATATTTTCAGATGAAGAACTGTGGGATAAATGAGAATTGGAGGTAAACATTCTTCCTATATCTCAGAACTGAATGCGTAGGGCTCAGGAGGTCCTAAGAATAAAGAGCTCAGCCAGTGTACGATGAATATATATGTGGCAAGGATATAAAAACAAAATAATGTTGCAAATTTTGGAAATCTGAAAGAACTAGAAATTTCTATCTTGTTTGATATTGTATTTAGACAGATTCAAAGTACTTATATTAACAAAATATGTACACAGAATACATCTCAGCAGTCCAGTAGCTTAGTTCAGTTCAGTGTCAATTCAGCATCACACCGCTACCCTGTTGAAGGCTGCACGGCAAAGCATCCTTCGCTGAGTTCCCTAGACTGCATCGGTCACCCCGATCAAGCTGCTCAAAAACAACAAAAAAAGGGAAACCAAGATCTAGAAACATATGCAATGTGAATCTCAAAGGCCCCCCAAAACGAGTCTACAGCCTCCCTGATCAATCCTTGCGATGTAAATGCCTCTGACAGCGGTGAGCGAGAGGGAGAGGAAGACTGGTCAAATGCAGGCAGATGGCTTCACTCACCTGCCCGTCCTCCACTTTCATCCTCATTGACCAGCCTTGCGTGGAGAAGCAATGGAGTCGATCATGGGGCTTTCGACCTCGATGCCTCAGTCGGAGAGAAGCAATGAAGTCAATCATGGGCCCACACCCCGTCTCCAGGCTCCAGGCCTCTAGGCCACACTCTCAACTTCAAACCTCACTGAACTCCGTCAGAGACAGCAAAGCACCAGGTCACTAAATTGGTCCAAAGACACACCATCGAAATGCAAGTCACAGCTTCCAACTGCACTCAGCTTAGTCACAGAATCATATTTGAAAGAAGAAAAAGTAAAAGAAGTAATTTCATAAACTGTCTGCAGGTTATTGCCGTTGGTCATGTTGTTCACCGGTGCCATCTTGAAGACATCTTTTCAAATAATCAAAATTTGAATGTCATCTTTGCAAGAATATTTAGCGAGAGCATTCTTATCTCAGGTCATTTTCAAATGAAATCAGTAATTCAGCAGTCAGTTTCTACCAAGAGTAAAGCACTTTGAGTTGCTCATTTCCTTTGTCAGAGTCATGCAGTTTTACAGTACAGTGGCAGGCCCTTTGGCCCAGTTGCTTCCTGCTGACCAAGTTTTCTACCTCAGCTAGTTCCATCTGCCCAATTTGGCCCAAATCCTTTTAAACATTTCTTATTCACGCACCTGTTCAATTATCTTTTTTTTTGGTGCGCCTGTGCGTGTGAGTGTCTGTGCGTGCGTCCGTGATTGTGTCTTTTTCATGGCTTTTTATGAGAGAGAGAGAGACAGAGACAGACAAACAGACAGAGACTGACTGACTGACTGACTGACTGTGTGGCACACCACTCCTCACACAGCCATTTCGCAGTATTTTTCCCTTTATTTTATGAGGTTGAGTTGCAATCTCGACACTCAACCCAGCACAGATGGAAAGCGTACTCGGGAGCGGACCGGACTGGTTTCGAACCCGGGAACCTCTGCTCCCGGGTCCGGCGCCGATGTCATTGTGCCACCACCTGGCCTCAATGATCTTTTTAATATTATAATTGTACCTCCATCTACCACTTTCTTTACAACATATTCAATTTACCCACCAGCTTCTGTTCGAAAAGTTTGCTCCTCAGATCCCTTTTAAATCTTTGACCTTGTATCTATGCCCTCTATTTTTAGTCTCACCTACCCTGTGGAAAAGACTGTGGCTATCTACCTGATCTACTTTATTACTGAACGAGATTTTATATATCTCTGCAACACACACAACATGCTGGAGGATCTCAGCAGGCCAGGCAGTGTCTCTGGAAAAGGGTACAGTTGACGTTTTGGGCCGAGACCCTTCATCAGAAATCTTGTTAGATTAGATTATGAGGACAGTCAGTCCTTATTTATTGTCATTTAGAAATGCATGCATTAAGAAATGATACAATGTTCCTCCAGAGTGATATCACAAAAAAAAAACAAGACAAACCAAAGACTGGCGGTGCAGGCTTGAAGGGCCGAATGGCCTACTCCTGCACCTATTTTCTATGTTTCTACCACTGACAAGACCACATCATTATGATGTATAGTTACAGCAGTGCAAAGTAACACTGTAATTTGATAAAGAGCAGACCATGGGAACGATAAAAAAAATCTCAAAGTTCCGATCGGCTCCCGATAGTCCCCGATAGCAGGCGGCAGAAGGGAGAAACTCTCTCCGCCATAAACCTCCAGGCACCGACAACTGTCGATGCATTGGAAGCACACGACCACAGCTGACTCTGAGTCCATCCGAAAACTTCAAGCCTCCGACCAGCCCTTCGACACCGAGCACAATCTCTGCCGAGCACTTTGGCCCCATCCCGGCCGCCGAACAACAAGCAAAGCCGAGGATTCGGGGCCTTCCCCTCCGGGATTCTGGATCACACAGTAGCAGTGGCAGCGACAAAGGCATTTCAGAAGTTTCTCCAGATGTTCCTCCGTTCTCTCACGTCTGTCTCCATCAAATCAGGATTGTGCACGGTACCCTACTTGACAGATTACAGATGTCATTCATCAGAGTGGCCGCGCAAGCTGTATCGCGCCACCATCTTCCCCTCCCCAACTTATAATCTCTATAAATTCACTCCTCAAGCTATAGGGGAGAAAAGCTCCAGCCTACTGTATGTAATCATATAACTTAAGCTCTCCAGTTCTTCTGAGACAACTGAGGGCTCCGTTGGTCGGAGTCAACCATGGATGTTGTGTCCTAGCTGTCTACATATACGCAAGCCAGAGGGGTACGATATGGAGAGCAAGCTGTTGGCCATGCAGCAGACCCCCCCCCCCCCACCTTTCCAGACAGCTGATGAATGCAGAGGAATGGCAGAGACTGATACAGGTCAGTACCAGTGGCATCACAGGAGTTGCCATTCAGCATTGAACCTAACCTGGACATACCTTAGGGACTCCGGCTCCCGATATTTTTCCCTGGAATTTAGTCCCGGTGCCTTCCTCATGAGTGGGTATAAAATGCAAGGCAGTGGAGATTTGAGAACAGAGTTTTCCTTCTCGTAGATGAGCTCCTAACAACTGCTGATACATCCCATCTGCCCAGAGCGACTAGTTTTAAGGCACCAGTAATCAACTTTTACCCCTTCTCCTGTCAGTAGAAATGGTTCTGCAGGGCTTAGTAGCTAAGCCACACGTGAAGGCCAGGACTGTCAGAGACGATATGAGATGCATGCCACTGGGGTCATTTGATAAGTAACGGGAGCTCATCCTCACTACCACCCCCGCCGCGCCCTCCCTCCCCCGGCTATGATAACCTTAAGGAAACAGTTCCATTAACATCTTTCTGAAACTCTTCTGCATTCTCTGTAGGTAAATGAAATCCTTCTGATTGCAAAGCAGCCAGGGCTGCACTCAGTACTCCAAAGTGTGGTATCACCAACATTTTGTACAGCTGCAACATGCCATTCCAACTCTTGTACTTAATGCCCTGACTGATGGGGGCAAGTGTGTCAGATACTGCCTTCACCATCCTGTCTACCTGCTTCACCGCTTTCGAGGAACTACTGTATGTACTTTTATCCCTCAGTCTCTCTGTTCTGCGACACTCCCCAGGACTCTATAAAAGTCTTGAGCAACACAAAAAAAAACTTCTGGAGGATCAGGACTGGAAAGAAAGGGGGAGAAGCCTTTTCAGCATTTTGTGTGTGCGTGTGTCTTGCCCTGATTTAACTTACCAAAATGCAATACTTCACACTTGTCTGAGTTAAATTCCATCTGCCATTCCGTGACCCACTTGCCTAGTTGACACAGATTCTGTTGTAATTGTAGATTATCGTTAGAATTCTCATCCACTTCGTTAATATAGATGACAAACAACAGTGGATTCAATACTGGAATCTGTGGCACATCACTGATTGTGGGCCTCTCATTTGGAAATCAGCCCTCCACCCCCACCAAGCTACCACCAAGCCAACTTTGTATCCAGTTGATTTACACACAGATCCTGATGAATGGAAACAACAGGAGTTCTGCAGATGCTGGAAATTCAAGCAACACACATAAAAGTTGCTGGTGAACGCAGCAGGCCAGGCAGCACCTCTTCCTAGAGATGCTGCCTGGCCTGCTGCGTTCACCAGCAACTTTTATGTGTGTTTCCTGATGAATGGTCTCAGTTCGAAATGTCAACTGTAGATGCAGCCTGGCCTGCTGAACTCCTCCAGCAAAAGCACAACATTAGCTCCTCTCCAGTCCTCAGGAACCTCGCCTGGTTCTAGTGAGGACATGAAGATCTTTTCCAAAACACCAGCAATCTCCTCAATTGATTGTTTCCATTATATGCCATCAGGCCATGGGTGTTATCCAGCTGAATAGTTTTCAAAAGACTCAGTGCTACCTCTTCCTTAACCTCAAAACATCCCGATATCTTAGCATGCCCCAAGAAAAATATTGATTGTGTCTCCTTCTGCAGATGCTGCCTGACCTACTGAGTTTTTCTGCTTTTATGGTTACATCTGCCTTGTCCATAAGGCCAAAAGATATAGGGCTATTCAGAGCAACAAGTGTCTCCACTAATCCATCATGGTTGATTTATTTTCCCTCTCAGCCCCATTCTCCAGCCTTCTCCCCATAATCTTTGACACCCTTACTAATCATGAACCTATCAATCTCCACCTTAAATACACCCAATGACTTGGCCTCCACAGATTCACCACTCTCTGGCTGAAGAAATTCCTCCTCATCTCCGTTTTAAAGTGTTGTCTATTTATTCTGAGGCTATGCCCTCTGTTCGTAGACTGCCCCACAATGGGAAACATGCTGTCCACATCCACTCTATCTAGGCCTTTCAGTTTTTGATAGGTTTCAATGTGATACCCTATCATTCTTCTAAACTTCAGTGAGTGAGTACAGGCCCAGAGCCAACAAACGCTCCTGTCAAGTCTGGTCCTCTGCAATCAATTACCTCAGTTTCTAACACTAATTTTGTTTATGAACTTAGGGTGAAAATAATTTGGTAAGATGCAGTTAGAGTTCGGTGATTTCCTTTGTCTCCAAGTAAGATATCTACAATAAAAAAAACGGCAGAAAGAAGCTTGGAGAATGAGTCACTTGGTGTCGTTATACGAGGGATGAGTTTCCTTAAGCCTGGGTAAGGCAGTTAGGATGTTTCCTGGTGTGAATGAATTAAGTATCTTTAACTGAGCATTGGTGTCACTTGCAGAACTGTGACTTCTTGGAATTAATTTCGGAAGCAAGGTTGGATTGAGGACAACTTTTATTTCCAGTCATTTCATTAAACTGTACAGCATAGAAGCCATGTATTGGCTTAATTGGTCCAAACTGTATGTATGTTTAACCAAAGTTCTCTCCTGCCCCACTTTATCTTACCCAGATCAGATTTTCAGATTATCTTTATTTGCCTTTGATGTACATTGAAGCATCAAAATGAAATGTGTCCTTTTGCGTCAACGACCAACGCAGTCCAGGGGTTGTGTTGGGGGCAGTTTGCCAGTGTTGCCATGGTTACAGCACCAACATAGCATTCCTGCAATTCACTAAGCCTAACCATGCATTTTTGGAATGAGGAAGAAAAACAGAGGATGCAAAGGAAATCTACATGGTCACAGGGAGAAAGTGCAGCCAGCGGGGAAATCAAACACCAATCGGTAATCACTGGCATTGTAAAGTGATAGCGCTAACCACTACACTACCATGGCACCCAATCAGCATAGTCTATTTTGTGCTGTTTCTCTGGAGTTCTCAACCTCAGGGAACTATAGATGTATTCAAGGCCAGGATCCATTGGAATTCAGCTGGAAATTACAAACGTTTGTAGGAAGACAGGAAACAACTGAGTTCTAGCAAGTGACAGACTTGGAGAACTTGAAAGAATTTGCGGTCTAATGCTGCTCTGATTTCCTATATTTTGTTCTAACGGAAGCGACCTGGAATGCAAATCTCATACCTTTAGCTCTAAGAATTGCCTTTAGATCTGTCACATCCATTAACTTTGATTTTGTGTTCAATAAAAGTGACCTGTAGTGTATGGTTTACTGCAGTTTGAGATATGTCAGCTTTGTGTTTCCCTGCATTTATCGTTTAATTCCTTGTCTCCACTTACTCAAAAGACCTGCAATCAGGATTTAGACAGCTGTCACCTTCTGACAGTTATCAGGTATTGGACCCATGCACTGTGAAAGTCTACTGAGGCCATCCATGAAAACTACCATGAGTGGAGACTTCTTCACTCCGAAGGTGGTGAGAGTGTGAAAAGAGCTGCCAGTGCAACTGCTGGATGCTGGGTTGATTTCAACATTTTAGAGAAATTTGGATGGTTATGGAGGGCTATGGTTGTGGTGGAGGGAAATGGGATTAGGCAGATTAATGGTTCGGCATGGACTAGATGGGCCAAAGGGCTTGTTTCTGTGCTGTGGTGCTCTATGACTCTACGATTATACCAAAACCACTTCCACTTCATAGCACACTACCCTGACCTTCATAATGTACTCTCTCATCCATGAACAGGAAAGGCAAGAAAGAAAGGAAGAGTAGCAAATAGGAGCAGGAGGAGGCCACCCATTGGCCAATTGAGTCTGTTCTGTCATTTTATCATGGTTCTCTCATTTCATCATGATTCATTTCCCTCTGAGCCCCAACCTCCTGCCTTCTCCCCGTATCCCTTCATGCCTTGACTCTGTCAACCTCTGCCTTAAATGTACCCAATGATTTGGCCTCCACAGCCAGCTGTGGCAATGAATTCCATAGATTCACCACTCTCTGGCTAAAGAAATTCCTCCACATCTCCAGTTTAACAGAATGTTCCTCTATTCTGAGGTTGTGTCCATCATAGGACACATCATCTTCTCCGCATCTACTCTATCGAGGCCTTTCAACATTGATAGGTTTCAATGAGTTCACCCTTCATTCTCCTGAATCCCAATGAGTAGAGGCCCAGAGCCATCAGATGTTCCTCATGTGACTAGACTTTCAATCTTAGAATCGTGTTTGTGAACTTCCTTTAAACTCTCTCCAACATCAGCACATCGTTTCTTAGATAAGGGGCCCAAAACTGCTCACAGTGCTCCAAGTGAGGCATCAGCAGTGCCTTATAAAGCCTCAGCATTACATGGGCTTGCTTTTAAATTCTGGTCCTCTCAAAATGAATACACAGCACAAGGCACATATAGGATAGCAAACACGTGTAAGATACAAGTAAAATACAATTGCACAAAAAATATATAGAAAAATACATATAGTCCAAGACCCTGAGTCCATGAAATGTTGGACACTCAGGGAGCAGCACCTATTGCAGCTTGGATGCCGTGCCACACTGTCCCAAGCACTACAGTGGAATGCGCTAACTCCAACGTCTCTCTCCTGGGTGGCTGTTTTCAGGCGGCACCACGGCTAGATGCCTTGTCCTCCCTACACCTGAGGGCACGCAGCTCTGGCGCCATCTGCCAATCAATCAGTGAATTGGACTGGCACCATTCCACATTATTAATGTCCAACAGGGTCTTGCGATTACAAGAGAAGCGACTAAGACAATCACTGTTAGACTGCACATCGCCTTTGTGACGCCTCTCTAAGGCAGGAAGCAGTATGAGCCACACAATGTCCAGATCCTTCACTTTCTCCACCAATAAGCAACTCACTGGTGGGGTAGACCTGCAGTACTTTAAGTTCTTGATGTCCTGCAGGGTCTTGCGATCGTAAAGAAATACATTAAAAAAAAGATGACAACACTTCTGGTTGGCCCAGAAGAAGCCGCTGCAACCAAGCATGCCACCATCTTACCAGAGGTCCTATAGGTACCTTGTGTAGTATTTGGGTGGAAACCCATGTAGTCATAGTGAAAATGTGCAAACTCCACCTAGACAGTACTGAAGATCAAGACCGAACCTGTTGTTGGCTACTGTGTCTCGGTGCTGCTCAAATAGTTTCTTTGAACTTTGGTGCTTGCCTTTTCTTCATCTTCACTGCTTTTGTTGAATCTGTATTCAATAGCACTACTAAAATTTGAGTGCATTTCTATGTTACATTGACTGTTCTATTTATTATAAATTACTGTGATTGCACATTTAGAGGGAGACGTAACGTAAAGATTTTTACTCTTATATGTGAAGGACGTAAGAGATAAAGTCAATTCAATTCAATAAAAGCCTTCTCTTTTTCCCAATTTGCAATATAGAAAGGATATGAACGTACAATGCTGTCTAGATTAGCAGGCACGTGCTACAAGAAGTAGTTTGACAAATTTGAGTTGTTTTCTCTGGAGTGTCAGTATTTGACATTTCTATCCTGAGATAAAGGTGATACCTCTCTTAATTTTATAAACTTCTTTCAAAAAGTCTTATAACCAGATAAACTATTATAAACTGATGTTTATAAAATTATGAGAAGCGTAATCTTTATTTTAGAATAGAAATATCTAGTACAAGAGGACATAGATTTAAAGTGAGAAGGAATAGGTTTAGAGGTGAGGTGAGGGACATGTATTTGGAGGAGAAGTGAGGGACATGTATTTGGAGGAGAATGAGGGTTGAGATGTGAGGAGGATGAGGGGTGATATTACAGAGATATGAAGAGAATCATAAACATGAGAAAGTCTGCAGCTGCTGGAAATCTAAAGCAACACCCACAAAATGCTGGAGGACCTCAGCAGGTCAGGCAGCATCCATGGAGATGAATGCACAGTTGGTGTCTTGGGCCAAGAACCTTCTTCAGGACTGAGGAGGAAGGGGGAAGACACCAGAATAAAAGGGTTGGGGGGGGGTAGGGGAAAGAGGCTAGCTAGGTGGTGATAGGTGAGGCCAGGCAGGTGAGAAAGGTAAGGGCTGGAGAAGAAGGAATCTGATACTGTGTTCAGTTCTGGTCACCTCACTACAGGAAGGATGTGGATACTATAGAGAGAGTGCAGAGGAGATTTACAAAGATGTTGCCTGGATTGGAGAGCATACCTTATGAGAATAGGTTGAGTGAATTTGGTCTTTTCTCCTTGGAGTGACGGAGTATGAGAGGTGACTTGACAGAGGTGTATAAGATGATGAAAGGCATTGATGGTGTGGATAGCTAGAGGCTTTTCCCAGGACTGAAATGGCTAACACGAGGGGGCATAGTTTTAAGGTACTTGGAAGTAGGTACAGAGGGGATATCAGAGTTAAGTTTTTCACACAAAGAATGGTGGTTGCGTGGAATGCACTGCCGCTGACGGTGGTAGAGGTGGATACAATAGGGTCTTTTAAGAGACTCAAATAGGTTGATGGAGCTTAAAAAGATAGAGGGCTATGTGCTAGGGAAATTTCAGGCAATCTCTAGAGTTGGTTACATGGTCAGCACAACATTATTTGCCAAAGGGCCTATACTATGCTGCAGATTTCTATGTCCTGTGTTCAATGACAGGAGGGGAAAAGGACCACAGGAGAAAAGGGACCCAGGAGGAAATGATAGATAGGTGAGATGAGGTGAAAGGTCAGTGAAGGGGATAGAGGAAACGGTGTGGTGGGATTTTTTTTACCAGAAGAAGTAATTGATATTCATGCCATCGGGTTAGAGCTTCTCAGACCGGATATGTGGTGTTGCTCCTCCACCCTGAGGATAGCCTCATCTTGGCACAAGGGGAGGCCTTGGACCGAACTGTCAGACAGGAATGAGAATTGGAACTAACATGTTTGGCAACCAGGAAGAAAATGCTAGGCAATGGTGAAAGCAGATGCAATGGAGGTGTTTAAGAGGCTTTAGCTAGATACATGAATCTATAGGGAATGGATAATGTGCAGGCAGAAGAGATTAATTAAATTTGTCATCGTGCTCAGCACAGACATTGTGGCCCAGTGGGCTTGATCCTGTGCTGTACCCTTCTGTGTCTGTGAATATAGTAGGCACAGATATATCAAGTGCCTATTCTCTGTTTTTTTAAAAAATCAGATCTGCATTATATTGCCGATAACGTACTCCAACACGGCAATAAGTGCCTCCAGTTCACCAGCATACAATAAATATCCCTCAAGCATTTCTAGAGAGGCTTGAAACCTGCTTTAGATTTCCCACCAATCTGAACCTCCTGTGTTTGAATTAGATACTTCTCTCCTCCTTGCTTCCCCATTCCTCCATACACTTTGATATTTCATCTGGTGGCTCCCTGCTTGCCGGTGTAGACACTGCACACTGAGTTTTGCAATTTGATAACAGAATTTCAGGCAAAGATCTTTATGATATGTGTTGGACATATTGCTTCACGAGTAAACTAGAAAATGTGAGTTAAAATTTTGGTACAGTGTTTGAGAGTTTGAATTTCATTCCAAATATTTGAGGTAATATTAAGATGTTAACCCTTCTATTATGTAAATATATATTTATGATATACCAGAAAGAGACCATTCAGCCCATCAACTCCACGGCAATTCCAAATTGAGCACTCGCATTTGCCCAAATCTTCCCTGAAAGAATATCTGAATATGACTGCAAGAAAAGGAAATCTTAAGATAGAATATGGTAACATATACATACTTCAATCAATCATTTTCTTTGGACTTTTTTTAAACACAAGAGATTCTGCAGATGCTGGAAATCCAGATCAACACACATGAAATGCTGGCAGAATTCAACAGGTCAGTCAGCGTTAATGGAAATTGATAAAAGGTCGATGTTCAAGGCCGAGACCCTTCTCGTCCTGATGAATGGTCTCGGGTGGAACATTGGCTGTTTGAACCTTTTATTCCCCCTCTTTTCCTATCCCCACAACTTGGTTTCTCTTAAACACCTCTGTCAGTTCCCTTATGACCCTGAAATTATCTGATTGCTGAATTGGTTACTAATGTCATGCAGCAAGCAAACTCATTGTTCTTACTTGATTTAGGGTACATGAAACTCTCAAGGAGTGGGAGCTACCTCTTGGGTATTTCTCTAATGTATTCTCGTGTCCCAGGACATTGGATTAGCAATTATTTGAATATATGAGTTAAGGGCAGGAGAAGGTCACTTGGTCCTCCAACCATTCCCACCACTTGATAAGATCCAATTGCGACTTCAGTTTTTCATTCTCATCTACCCAGGATAAACCTTAACCTTTACCCTTCTTGCCTGAAAAATATTAGAACACAGATCACATCGCCTTTTGGGCAAAGTATTCTAAAGATCTACAGTGCAAACAACCTTATGGGATGGAAACAGGCCAATAGGCCCAACTGATCCATTCTGACCAAAATTCATGTCTAAGCTAGTCCCATTAACCCATATTTGGCCCATAGCATTCTAAATCTTTCCGATCCCTGTACCAGTCGAAGTGCCTTGCATATACCTGCCTCAACCACTTCCTCTGGCAGCCCATTCTGTGTATGAACCACCCTTGGGCTGTAAAAGTGCCACTCGGGTGCATATTAAATTTCTCTCCTCTTATCCAGCTCCTATGCTCTGTGGTTCTTCATTCCCAAAACTGTTGGATAAAAAACTGTGCATATTTACCCTATTTTTACCTCTTATCATTTTATTCATCTCCCTAATATCATTACTCTCCCCCATTCTCTTATGTTCCATTGAATAAAGCTCCAACGTTCTCAATGTCTCTCCATAACTCATTCCCTGGCCACATCATCACAAATCTCTCCGCACTCCTTCTAGCTTAACGACATCTTTCCTACAGCAAGATGACCAAAAATTTAACAGAATATCCCAAATGCCGCCTCACCAACCACAGCAAAATATCCCAACTCGTACGAGAAGCAACACCTTATTTTCCATCTGGGTTGCCTCCAACCTGATTCTATGCACATCGATTTCTCAAACTTCTGGTAATTACCCCTCTCCCTATCCTCTCCTTTACCATTCCCCATTCTTGCTTCCCTCTGACACCTTTTCTTACTGGCCTATCACCTCCCTCTAGTTCTCCTCCCCATATCCTTTCTTCCATGGCCTTCTGTCCTCTCCTATCAGACACCCCCTTCTCCAGCCCTTTATCTCTTCCGCCAATCAACTTCCTAGCTCTTCACTTCATCCCCCCCCCCCCCCCGGCTTCACCTATCACCTGCCACCTGGTACTTCTCCCTCCCCTCCCCCTTCCTTTCTCGTCCTGATGAAGGGTCTCAGTCTGAAATAGAAACATAGAAACATAGAAAATAGGTGCAGGAGTAGGCCATTCGGCCCTTCGAGCCTGCACCGCCATTTATTATGATCATGGCTGATCATCCAACTCAGAACACCGCCCCAGCCTTCCCTCCATACCCCCTGACCCCCGTAGCCACAAGGGCCATATCTAACTCCCTCTTAAATATAGCCAATGAACTGGCCTCAACTGTTTCCTGTGGCAGAGAATTCCACAGATTCACCACTCTCTGTGTGAAGAAGTTTTTCCTAATCTCGGTCCTAAAAGGCTTCCCCTTTATCCTCAAACTGTGACCCCTCGTTCTGGACTTCCCCAACATCGGGAACAATCTTCCTGCATCTAGCCTGTCCAATCCCTTTAGGATCTTATACGTTTCAATCAGATCCCCCCTCAATCTTCTAAATTCCAACGAGTACAAGCCCAGTTCATCCATTCTTTCTTCATATGAAAGTCCTGCCATCCCAGGAATCAATCTGGTGAACTTTCTCTGTACTCCCTCTATGGCAAGGATGTCTTTCCTCAGATTAGGGGACCAAAACTGCACACAATACTCCAGGTGCGGTCTCACCAAGGCCTTGTACAACTATTCCTGTCCGTAGCTGCTGCTTAACCTGCTGAGCTCCTCCAGCACATTGTGTATATTTCTCTGGATTTCTAGCATTTGCAGTACCTCTTGTACTCAGTGCCTGACCAGTAAAGACCAATGGATCAAAAGCCTTCTTCACCACCAAGTCTGCATGACATGCCACTTTCAGGGAACCACGTACTTGCACTCCTAAATCAGTCTCTATGTTCTAAAACTACAAGTCTTTTAGAGGAAATGATTTTGCCTCATTCCAGCTGAAATAGATGAATCACATTAATAAATATAAATTACTGGTTCTAAGTCCTCTGAACAGCTTTCAACACATTAATATCTTTCCATGGTAAGGAGATCAATATTGTTTTCAGTACTACAGACGAGGCCTCATCAGTGAACTGTGTAATTGAAGTATAATCTTCTGACTTTTGTATTCAGTTTTTCATGCAAAGAACAATAACACTCTGTTAGCTCTGGGCGACAGATGTCGATCTCACAGTTGCGATCACGTTCCAAGAATTAATATTTTAAAATTTAGACTTGTTTTATATCTCAGCTGATGGCTTATCAGAATCGATACACCAGAGAATTCTGATTTCTAGAAGCTAACATGCAAACACAGCAAGTGATTAGAAGGGAAGGTAAACCTTAATTAGAGTGCAGAATAATCATGTTGCAACTGTGTGTGGCCTTGTTGAGACTGCACCTTGAGGTTGGTCTCCGTATCTAAGAGAAGATTTACTAGTCATAGCAGTAATTGAACCAAAGGTTCACCAGACTGGAACCAGGGATGGTGAGTTTACTTGTGAGGCAAAATTAAATTTATGGGAACTGAATTCTTCAGAGCTTAGAGTAATGAGATCTCAAGAAATTGTACAAAGTTCAGAATCAGGTTTTTTATCATGGATACATGTTGTGAAATTTAATGTTTTGTGGTAGCAGTGCAGTGCAGGACAAGAAATCACACTAAACTACAAACGGATGGATGAATCAATAGATAGTCAGATACATAATTAGGCAGAAAAAAGAGGCATAGCAAGGCACTGTTCATTAACCGTACTAAAATCTTACTGTAGAATCAAAGAAGCTGTTACTAAAATGTTGAGTGTGGGTCTTCTGGCTCTTGTACCTCACTGACGGCAGCAATGAGAAGAGGGCATGCCCGGAAGGTGACGGGTCTTGATAAATGGATACCACCTTCTCGAGGCAGTTTAAAAGAAGACACTGGAGAGTGGCAAATTTTTGTCTGCAACTCCCAAGGGAGTCCTTAAGTATTCCCTTTCAGAACTACTACAGTTGAAATCTGCAGCCACAGACACTGCAGCAAGCAAAGTCCTTTCAAGTTGTTTAAAACAAAGGTTTTAAAATGGCCTGAAAGGCTCGATGCAAGGAACAGGAACCGGGTCCATGGAGCAGAGTTTCAGAATCAATTCTGGCAGAGTGATCTGAATTCCACTCTGCATACAATTCTAATGCACACCTTGAAACTAAAAGCAAATTGATCACTTGTAGAATTAACAATTAAACGATTCTGGTGATGGTGAAAGCTTAAATGGAAAAAAAATGAAACTGCAAACCCTTGGTATGTTCAACAGCTCCTGAGGAGAGAGATTTCAGAGATTCCGCTAACATTGACTTCTCTAACTTCCGCTAATGCCCCACCTCCCCCTCGTACCCCATCCGTTATTTATTTATATACACACATTCTTTCCCTCTCTCTCCTTTTTCTCCCTCTGTCCCTCTCACTATACCCCTTGCCCATCCTCTGGGCTTCCCCCCTCCCCCTTTCTTTCTCCCTAGGCTTCCCGTCCCATGATCCTCTCATATCCCCTTTGCCAATCACCTGTCCAGCTCTTGGCTCCATCCCTCCCCCTCCTGTCTTCTCCTGTCATTTCGGATCTCCCCCTCCCCCTCCAACTTTCAAATCTCTTACTAGCTCTTCCTTCAGTTAGTCCTGACGAAGGGTCTCGGCCCTAAACGTCGACTGTACCTCTTCCTAGAGATGCTGCCTGGCCTGCTGCGTTCACCAGCAACTCTGATGTGTGTTGCTTTCAGAGATGAATCCTTTGTTAGAACTGAAAAAGACATTAAACAGGGTCTGGGAAAGGAATAGGATATATAAAATATCGAGGCAAACACTGAGCGGAAGATTCAGGTCATCTCAGTAAAATGAGAGACTAAAGAGCTGAAGGAAGATTTACCACCACAAGAAGGCGAGTGTGTAGCAGAGATAGAGGGAGGATTAAGGCAAATGTGAGATCAGAGGAGTGATGGGAGAAGCAGAAAACGCTGGGCAATCAGATCTGACATTGAAATGTAAAGGTGCTAGCAAATTTAATAAGGTATCAGGTAGAATCAACTGAAAGAAACTGTTCCCATTTGCAAGAGATTTGATATCCTAAGGCTGCATAATATAGTGATCGGCAAGACAGCCAAAAGTGACATGAAAAAATATTTCTAAGCAGTGAGTACTTAGAACCTGGAACACTCTGCCACAACTAATTCTGAAACTCTGCTCCATGGTCCTGGATTGCTACTCCAGGGGAAGCACCTTCCTTGCATCTAGCTTGTCAAACCCCTTTAGAACTTTGCACGCTTCGATGATTTCACACTCTTCCAAAGTCTGAAGGATTCAGTTCCAGTAAATTCAAAAACACAAGAGATTCTGCAGTTGCTGGATATCCAGGATGAAGCACACAAAATATGGAGATAGGCGGAGGGGTGAAAAGTGCTGAGGAACTGGGGAGTCTACAAAAGGAATTACGACTTAGAGAGATTGGGAGAATGAGCAGAGAAGTGACAGATGGAATATGGTGTAGGGAAATGTATGGTCATGCATGTTGGTAGAAGGAATAAAGTCAAAGGTTATTTTTTTAAATGGGAAGAAAATTCAAAATTCAGAATCAGGTTTAATATGACTGGTTTATGTCATGAAATTTGTTGTTATGCAGCGGCAGTACATTGCAACAAATAATAATAAAACATTATTATTATTGTATATCACAGCCAGAATTACCTATATGTTTTAAAAAGTTAAATTAAATATGTTGTGCAAAAAGAGGTAAAAAGAGGAGTGAGGTAGTTTTCATGGGTTCAGTGTTAATTCAGAAATCTGATGACGGAGGGGAAGGAGCTATTCCTGAGTTGTTGAGTGTGTGCCTTCAGGAGCCTATCCCTCCTTCCTGATGGTAGCAATGAGAAGAGGGCATGTCATGGATGATGGAGGGTCCTTAATGATGGATCCTGCCTTTTTGAGGCTTTGCTCCTTGAAGATGTCCTGGATGCAAGAGAGGATATTGCCCGTGATGGAGCTGACTGAGTTTAGAACATTCCGCAGGTTATTTTGATCCTGTGCAATGGCCCACCCCCTACCGGTCAGTGATACAGACACAAACAAGGGAAATCTGCAGATGCTGGAAATCTGAGCAACACACACAAAATGCTGGAGGAACTCAGCAGGCCAGGTAGCATCTATGGAAAGGGGTACAGTCGACATTTCAGGCCAAGACTCTTCAGCAGGGCAGAAGAGAAAATGTGGGGGAGGGGAGGGAGAAACAGGCAGCAGGTGAAACCAGGAGGGGGAGGGATGAAATAAAGAGTTGGGAAGTTGATTGGTGAAAGAGATATACAGGGCCGGAGAATGGGGAAGTCTGATAGGACAGGACAGAAGGCCATGGAAGAAAGAAAAGAAGGGAGGAGCACCAGAGGGAAGCGATGGACAGGCAAAGAGATAAGGTGAAAGAGGGAAAAGGGGGTGGGGAATAGTGAAAGGGGGCATGGGGGAGTATTACCGGAAGTTAAGAAATCAATATTCATGCCATCCAGTTGGAGACTACCCAGGCGGAATATAAAGTGTTGTTCCTGCAACATCATCACAACAGAATAGGAGGCCGTGGATGGACATATCGGAATGGGAATGGGAAGTGGAATTAAAATGGGTGGCCACTGGGAGATCCTGCTTCTTCTGGTGGATGGAGCATAGGTGCTCAGCGAAGTGGTCTCCCAATCCACGTCGGGTCTCACCAATATACAGGAGGCCACACCTCGGTGACGACATCCAGCTTCTGCTGAGCTTCATGCTTATCCCAGTTCGATCTGCTGTATGTCTGCCTGTCCCTTTATCTTACTCAGCAAACTTTCACTAACCTTGCATTCATTGTTCAGAAACACCTCCTAAAGTCATTCCAGCATCCCGTAGACCTTCGAGAACCTCTTTTTTTACAATTCTAGAGGGCATAACTTTTAGGTGAGAGGGAGAAAGTTTAAAGGGGATTTTTAAGGCAATGTTTTTTTTTCACACAGAGAGTGCTAGGTTTCTGGAATGTCCTGCCAAGAGAAGCATGGAAGCAGATGTAACAGTAATGTTTAAGAGTCATTTGGAAAGGCACATGTACAGCAGGGATTAGAGGAATTGGAATGGGATTAGATTGGAACCATGGATGGCACAGACATAGTAGATGAAGGGCCTTTCCCTGTGCTATTCTATCCTATGTTCTATGTCCTTATGATTGATCTAGTCATTTAGAGATACCTGCCAACATTTTAGGTCAACATTTTGGGTCAACAATGACGATGCTGAACTGAGTTCTTCCAGCATTTCTGTTTATGTTTTGGATTCTAGCACCCACAGTATTATGTGTTTTCTTACATTTTGCCAGCTTTTTACTGACCCATCTTCTCTTTATTTAATTTACAACATTATATTGATGTCCCAGTGACATATTTTTCCATGTCCAAGAAGGTTGAGGTTTTATTGTAAATCACAGCAATGCAATATTCAAACATCCTCCTCTGTTTTCAGTTTATATGGAGGGTGACAGAGGCTTGTAGAAGTTCATGGTTAAGTAGGATTCCTCTGCAGTACCTCCTGTGAACATAGAAACATAGAAAATAGGTGCAGGAGTAGGCCATTCGGCCCTTTGAGCCTGCACCGCCATTTTTTATGATCATGGCTGATCATCCAACTCAGAACCCTGCCCCAGCCTTCCCTCCATACCCCCTGATCCCCGTAGCCACAAGGGCCATATCTAACTCCCTCTTAAATATAGCCAATGTACTGGCCTCAACTGCTTCCTGTGGCAGAGAATTCCACAGATTCACCACTCTCTGAGTGAAGAAGTTTTTCCTAATCTCGGTCCTAAAAGGCTTCCCCTTTATCCTCAAACTGTGACCCCTTGTTCTGGACTTCCCTAACATCGGGAACAATCTTCCTGCATCTAGCCCGTCCAATCCCTTTAGGATTTTATACGTTTCAATCAGATCCCCCCTCAATCTTCTAAATTCCAACGAGTACAAGCCCAGTTCATCCAGTCTTTCTTCATATGAAAGTCCTGCCATCCCAGGAATCAATCTGGTGAACCTTCTTTGTACTCCCTCCATTGCATTGCACTCTCTTTGACAATGAGGTGACTGGAAAAGGAATTGTTGGCAGGACGGCATGATTCATTGGAATTCAGAGCAAGCTCAACTCAAGTTGCTTCAAGTGCCATAAAACATGTGTAAAATGCAGACGTGCAACATTGATATGGAATACTAACCACTCTATCTGGTCCTGATGTTCCCAAGAAAACATGGGAGATTTGATTAGGGAACTTAAGGTAAAGAAACCCTCAGGAGACAATGATCAAAATATAACACAAATCACTCTGCAGTTTGAGAGGCAGAAGCTAAGGTCAAATATTACAGTGGAGTGTAGGGCATGAGAGAGGAGCTGGCTAAAGTTCATTGAAAGGGGACACTGACAGATGATAGCAAGGCAGCAGTGGCTGGAGCTTCTGGGAGCAGTTCAGAAGCCACGTGATAGATACATCCCAAAGATGAAGTATTCTAAAGGGAAGACAACACAATCGTGGCTGACAAGGAAAGTCAATGACAGCACAAAAGCAAACAAGAGGACATATAATTTAGCAAAAGTTTGTGGTCAGGTAAAGTATTGAGAAGCTTTTAAAAACCAACTGGAGGCCACTAAAAATGCCATAAGTTAGTCAATTATATAAAAGAGGATGCCAAAAGATTTTTCAGATACAGTATGTAAAAAACAAAAGAGAGGTGAGAGTGGATATCAGACTGCTGAAAAATGACACTGGAGAGGTAGTAATGAGGGACAAAGAAATGGCAGATGAACTTAATAGGTATTTGTGTCTGTCTTCACTGTGAATGCTAGAAATTTGAGAGTTTCAGGGGGCAGAAGTGAGTGTAGTTGCTACTACAAAGGAGAAGGTGCTTGGAAAGGTGAATGATCTAAAGGTAGATAAGTTAACTGACCAGATGGCCTATACCTCAGGGTTCTAAAAGAGGTAGCTGAAGAGATTATGGAAGAAGTCTTTCAAGAATCACTGGGTTCTAGAAAGGTTCCAGAGGACAGAAAAACTGGATTGGTCACTCCATTCTTCAAGAAGGGAGAGGGGCAGAAAGGAAACTATAGGCCAGTTAACCTAACCTCAGTGGTTGGGAAGATGTTGCAGTCCATTATTAAGGATGATTTTTTGAAGGCACATGATAAAATCAGCCAAAGTCAGCGTGGTTTCCATGAGGAGGAAACTTAACTGACAAATCTGTTGGAATTCTTTGAGGAAGTAACAAGTAGGATAGATAAAGGAGAGTCAGTAGGTGTTGTTTACGTGGGTCTTCTGAAGGCCTTGACAAGGTGCTGCACATTACGCTGCTTAACGAGATAAGAACCCATGGTATCACAGGAAAGATACCAGCATGGATAGAAAAGGTGTTCTAGGTGTTCTTGTACATCAGTCACTGAAAGAAAGCATGCAAGTACAGCAGGCAGTGAAGAAAGCTAATGGCATGCTGGCCTTCATAACAAGGGGCATTGAGTATAAGAGCTAAGAGGTCCTTCTGCAGCTGTACAGGGCCCTGGTGAGACCACACCTGGAGTACTGTGTGCAGTTTTGGTCTCCAATTTTGAATGAAGGACATTCTTGCTATTGAGGGAGTGCAGCGTAGGTTCACAAGGTTAATTCCCGGGATGGCGGGACTGTCATATGTCGAAAGATTGGAGCGACTGGGCTTGTATACTCTGGAATTTAGAAGGCTGAGAGGGGATCTTATTGAAACATATAAGATTATTAAGGGATTGGACACGCTGGAGGCAGGAAGCATGATCCTGCTGATGGGTGAGTCCAGAACCAGAGGCCACAGTTTAAAAATAAGGGGTAGGCCATTTAGAATGGAGTTGGGGAAAAACTTTTTCACCCGGAGAGTGGTGGATATATGGAATGCTCTGCCCCAGAAGGCTGTGGAGGCCAAGTCTCTGGATGCTTTCAAGAAAGAGATGGGTAGACCTCTTAAAGATAGCGGAATCAAAGGTTATGGGGATAAGGCAGGAACTGGATACTGATTGTGGATGATCAGCCATGATCACAGTGAATGGTGGTGCTGGCTCAAAGGGCTGAATAGCCTACTCCTGCACCTATTGTCTATTGTCTATTAAAATTGGCTGACTGGTAGGAGGCAAATAATGGGAATAAAGGAGGCTTTTCTGTTTGGCTGCCAGTGACTAGTGATGTTCCACAGGAGTCAGTGCTGGGAACGCTTCTTTTCACGTTATACGTCAGGGATTTGGATGGTGAAATTGATGGCTTTTTGGCCAAGTTTGCAGACAATACAAAGAAAAGTTGAGGAGCAGGTTGTGTTGAGAAAGCAGCAAGTATGCAGAAGAACTTAGATTGGAAGAATGGGCAAAGAAATGGAGGATGAAATATTGTGGGGAATTGCACTTTGGGAGAAGGAATAAGGGTGTAGACTATTTTCTAAATGGGGAGAAATTCAAAAATCAGAGGTACAAAGGAACTTGAGAGGATTCCCCAAAGGTTAACTTGCAATTTAAGTCAGTAGTAAGGAAGACAAATGCACTGTTAACATTCATTTTGAGAGGACTGGATTGCAAAAGCAAGGAAATAATGCTGAGGCTTTTTAAGGCATTGGTTAGACTGCACTTGGAGTATTGTGAATGGTTTTGCCCCCCCCCCCCATCTAAGAAAGGATGTGCTGGCGTAAGAGAGGATTTAGAAGAGGTTCACAAGAATGATTCTGGGGATGAAAGAGATAACATATGAGATATGAGAAGCATTTGCTGACTGGGCCTGTCTAGCTGGAGTTTAGAAGAATGAGAGGGTATCTCTTTGAAACTTTTTGAATATTGAAAGGCCTAGATAGAGTGGCAGTGGTGAGCATGTTTCCTGTAGTGGTGGAATCTCAAACCAGAGGGCACAGCCTCAGAAGGGAGGGAGGTCCATTTAGAAAAGAGATGAGGTGTAATTTCTTTAGCCAGAGAATAGTGAATTTCTGGAATACATTGCCACGGACAGATGTGGAAGTCAAGTCATTTGGTATAATTAAAGCAGAGATTGATAGGTTCTTGATTAGTCAGGGCATCAAAGGTTATGGGGAGAAGTCAAGAGAATGGGGTTGAGAGAAATAATATACCAGCCATGATGGAATAATGGCGCAGAATCGATTGCCTGAATGGCCTAATTCTGCTCCTCTATCTTATGGGTTTATGGTCTTATAATTGTTCTTCAAGCTCATGCTGTGAGCAGACGAGGGAGAAATGTCATGGGATCATGAAACTGTTTTCTATGTTGCTTAATTTCCCTTGAGCAATTTTTGTTATTGCTTATTAAACTCCTGATGATCAGGAAATGACAACTGTTTCTCTAACAGTCATCATTAATTCAATGGGGTTGATGGGCAGTGGCATCAATGGCAGAAGCCAAGGAGTGGGATAGTTTGATGTCGGAAGTCATGTTGCTAGAAAGCCCCAACCCCAAAGTTATTGGCCCGAGGATAGCTGCACCGTGAGAGTCTAATATCTTAATGACCATGAAGTAATTGAGTTATCCTGATAATTCTCTCACATGCTGAATTTCTGTGGATCTAGGGAGGCTTTGTGCACTGTTGCAGGCACCAATCTTGTCCCAGGCATGGGGATCTAACCCGTCCCTTATTGGGTCGGAGTCAGACCAGGCTAGGGAACACTCGTACCAGTTGCCATGGATTTAGTCACGTACGAAGGCTTCTTCGGAGTTTAGGTGTAATGATTATTCTGAGTGAAGTCTTAACTGCTATTAAAATGCTCTCCTGAAGTTCCTCTCTTTTCCCCAAGGGCTAAATCTTTCACAATAATTTTGTCCACTTAGAGGTATATAATTTGTATTTGCGTTCCTTGACACCTCAAGACAGAAATGGGGATCATTAACATTTAGTGTGGATTTTCCAGAGATTATCAGCGGAAAAAGGCAGGAAAGGTTGTTTATCCCTTAGAGACACCATTAATATGGTGTTGCTATGGTAGCAACTCTGGAAAATTATGTTATGCTATGGGGACAATATTATACAGAGTTCACCATCTGCTCTGCCTTCAGTTGGCTAGGTACAAGCATTTTAGATCAATACAGGTTGAAACTTTTTAGTAAAAGTACAAAGAGAATTCTAATTTGGAGCGGTGGAGGCTGAACGGCAGACCTGATAGAAGTTCATGAAAATTTAAGAGGCATAGATAAATTAAGCAGCCATTATCTATTTTCACAAGGTATTTAGTGTCAATGAATCGTAGAGTAATATTGTGTGAGACGGAGAAGGAGACATAAAATACAGACTAATACACCACTGGAACAGGCCTTTCTGCCACAATGCCATGATCCATGTTCTTCCATTCCATGTCTATTGATGTGTCTCTCTAAAAACCTCCTAAATTGCAACCATTTAGGGTGGATTCTTCCATATCTGGTAGCCCATTCCAGGCTTCAGTAAGGTGGCATCCATCATTAAAGGCCCTCATCATCATCTGTCTTCTTGTAACTACCATCTGGGAGGGTATACAGGAGCCTCAAGACATGCAGTCAACAACTTAGGGGCATCTTCTTCCCCCTCCACCATCAGTTTTCTGAATGGTTCATGAACCCATGAACATTACTTCACTGTTTTGCTCTTTTTTGGCATTACTTAATTATATTTCTTATTGTAACATAGATTTTTTAGTGTACTGCACCGCACTGTAGTCCATTCTCACGTACGGATGCGAGATGCGGACACTCACCAAGACGATGTGAAAGTCTCTAGATGGTTGCTATACA
Source organism: Mobula birostris (assembly GCF_030028105.1). NCBI lineage: Eukaryota > Metazoa > Chordata > Chondrichthyes > Myliobatiformes > Myliobatidae > Mobula > Mobula birostris. Next base: position 211,723,094 of record NC_092372.1, on the reverse strand, counting down.
TGAATGCTCCGGATGGCTCTTGATGTGAGTTGGCAACAGCATATGACGAATGTTGAGCTCTATAACAAGCTACCGATGCTTTCCACTAAAATCGAGGCGAGAAGACTGCAAGTAGCGGGGCACTGTCTATGCCACCCCGAGCTACCTGCCAGCCTAGTCATCATATGGGAGCCCAAGCACGGGAGGATGAACCCTGGGCGCCCTCCCAAGACTATGGTCAACACGCTCCTAGAAGACAGCGGCACGGCTAATATAGATGAACTGAACACACTGATGAGGGAGAGGGAGAAGTGGAGAGTCCGTCATCGTGCCCGACGCCTGCACCCTAGGCCTGAGTCGATGTAGTAGTAGTGTTGACGCTAATCAACAAATTTCATGACATACTTCAGTGGTAATAAACTTGATTCTAATGTAGAGACTGAAAAACGTAGTTTAATTCAGTATCATGTTCAGCGCCGACATTGGGGCCAAAGGGCTGTCCTTGTGCTGTACGTCTGTCATCATGCATGTAAGTTTATCTACATAAAAAAAATTAAAATAAGACAGCTGGCTTTGATAACAAAGAGACAAAGGATCTTGCATAAATTGTCATCTTCTCATCGGTGCTAATCACTGTGCATGGTCGTGGATTTCACCTATAGTGAGATTTGCTTGTGTGAACTGTTTATCCTTTGTGTAAACTTGTACAAAAAGGCACAAGTGGAATGAGCTGCCTTTAAAGTACTGGGAATCTGAAAATTAAAAAAAAGGTGGAAAAATTCAATAGGTCAGGTTTCAATTGTGGAGAGTGAAGCAGAGAGTCAGAATCAGGCTTATTATCACTGGCATGTGTCATGAAATTTGTTAACTTAGCAGCAGTAGTTCGATGCAATACATAATATAGAAGAAGAAGAAGAAGAAAAATAATAAATAAATAAGTAAACCAATTACAGTATACGTATACAGAATAGATTAAAATCATGCAAAAAAACAGAAATAATGTATATTAAAAAAAGTGAGGTAGTGTTCATGGGTTCAATGTTCTTTTAGGAAATGGATGGTAGAGGGGAAGAAGTTGTTCCTGAATCACTGAGTGCGTGCCTTCAGGCTTCTGTACCTCCTCCCTGATGGTAACAGTGAGAAAGGGGCATGCCCTGGGTGCTGGAAGTCCTTAATGATGGCGATGTCTTTCTGAGACACCGCTCCTCAAAGATGTCCTGAGTATTTTGTAGGCTAGTACCCAAGATGGAGCCAACTAAATTCACAACCTTCTGCAGCTTCTTTCAGTCCTGTGTAGTAGCCAACCCCCCCCCCATACCAGACAGTGATGCAGCCTGTCAGAATGCTCTCCACTGTGCATTTATAGAAGTGTTTGAGTGTATTTGTTGACATACCAAATCCCTTCAAACTCCTAATGAAGTATAGTTGCTGTCTTGCCTTCCTTATAACTGCATCAATATGTTGGGACCTGGTTAGGTCCTCAGAGATCTTGACACTTGAAACTGCTCACTCTCTCCATTTCTGATCCCTCTATGAGAATTGGTATGTGTTCCTTCATCTTACCCTTCCTGAAGTCCACAATCAGCTCCTTCATCTTACTGAAGTTGAGTGCCAGGTTGTTGCTGCAACACCACTCCACTAGTTGGCATATCTCATTCCTGTATGGCTTTTCAAGTCAAGTCAAGTCAAGTCACTTTTTATTGTCATTTCAACCATAACTGCTGGTACAGAACACATTAAAAATGAGACAATGTTTTCCAGGACTATGGTGCTACATGAAACAATACAAAAACTACACTGATCTACGTAAGAGAAAAACACAAAAACTACACTAGACTACAGACCTATTCAGGACTGCGTAAAGTGCACAAAACAGTGCAGGCACTACAATAAATAATAATAAATAATAAACAAGACAGTAGGCACAGTAGAGAGTATAGTAAGTTGGTGTCAAGCCAGGCTCTGGGTATTGAGGGAAGAAACTGTTACATAGTCTGGTCGTGAGAGCCTGAATGTATCAGTGCTTTTTTCCAGATGGCAGGAGGGAAAAGAGTTTATATGAGGGATGCGTGAGGTCCTTCATAATGCTGTTTGCTTTTGGATGCAGCGTGTGGTGTTCAAGACAATGGCCTTCCATCAGAAATTAGAAAAGTTAAAGTGCAGGGAATGTCAGGGAGGGCAGGAGACACAAAGAAAGCTTGTGCAGAAGAGGAAGGCAGGAGAAATTGAATAACTAAAGGGAACAATAATGTGATGTGGATGATGGTTGTGATGAGTGATGTAAAGGAACAGAAATTCACAGACTGGAGGTGACACCAAATCCTTCTCCAAAATAGTCAAATTATTATTGGTGCTGGATATTTGAAACAAGGGCAGAAAATTGTTGTTCTTGAATCACAAGAGGTCTTTTCCAAATGGAGCAGCAGTGTTGGCTTGAATGCCCTGTGGAAGGTGGAGAGAAATTTTTATCAACAGTTGGTTCAAGGGCCTGGAGCCGTGGAAGAAAGTGTAAAGGGGACGTGGGAAAGAGCTCTTCATGATCTGGAATTCACTGCCTATAAGGGTTCTGGGAAAAGAGTGAAACTGGATAGGCACCTGTGCGATAATAATATACAGGGCTATGGGGAAAAGGGGAGGAATTAGCTTATAGGATTCCCTTGCCAGAAGCCACAAAATTTTGATGAACTGAATGCCCTCCATTTGTTCTGTAACAATTCTTATGATTTTCCTCAGTCTATTTTGTAATCTTGAGATGCAAGAACATCTAAGTTGATCTGCACAGAAGTCACCTTTGATATTCATTGAACATGGAAGCAACTGGCTCTAATCGGATCATGGATTATTCATATCGTGACTCCATCTACCTGCATTGCTCCTCTAACTCTTGATAATGCTGCCAAGACATCTCTCAAACTCCTTATCATTCATGCTATATATTTAAATCAAGGGCAGAAAATTGTTCTTGAATCGCAAGAGGTCTTTTCCAAAACTGAGGAGCAGGACCCTTCATTTGACCCTTTTCCTTCAGCCTCTATGGCTTTGTGATGGAGCTTTTTCTAAATTTCCTCTACTGATATTCACCCTGAATCAAAGTTTAAAGTTGAAAGTAAAATTTATTATCAAAGTACCTATATGTTACCACGTATTATCTTGAGAGTGAATTTCTTGCAGGCTTTTACAGGAAAATAAAGAAATACAATAGAAATGACAAAAAATGATACATAAGCAAAGACTGACGAACAATCTGTGCAAAAGAAGACAATTGTGCAAATTAAAAATGATGCTGAGAACATGAGTTGTAAAGAACTCCTGAAAGTGAGTCTGTTGGTTATAGAATCAGATCAGAGTTTTGGTGAGTGAAGTTATCCACGTTGGCTCACGAGCCTGAACCTGGTGGTGTGGGACCTAAGACTTCTGTACCTCCTGCCTGATGGTAGTAGCAAGAAGAGTGCATGGTCTAGAGTGTCAGAGTCTTTCTTCTGGAAGCACTCCATATAAATGTGCTCAAAGTCAAGAGGCCTTTGCCTGTGATCCATCACTTTCTGTCGTCTTTTCCATTCCTGACCATTAGCATTTCCATACCAGGCCCTGATGCAACCAGCTACAGCATTCATAGAGGTTTGTCAAATTTTTTGATGACATGCTGAATGAATTAACCCTAAACTGAAGATCAAGCCACCATCCACATTCTCACTTTCCCTTGCCAGAGAAAGACTTCCTTTTTGCTTCTTTGCATCCCAGATCCCTGGTTAGAAGCATTGAATCACATGAAACAGTAGCATGTGTGTGATAGTCACAAGCCTGTCCACCATCCTACACCATCACGGCTGATTGCCAACCTCAGCACTTTGTTTCTGCCTTCTCCCCATCATCCTTAATTCCGTTAGCACTAAGATATACATTTACCTCCTCCTGGGATATACTTAATGGCTTGGCCCTCACATCCTTCTGTGGTAGAGTGTTTCACAGATTGAATACACACTAGGTAAAGAAATTTCTCCTAATCTTGGCTCTAAATGGTGCACGATGTTTTCTAAGACAGTGTCTCTCTGGCTCTACACTTCTTAGCCACCGGGAACATCCTCCCTGTATCTGATTGTCTACTCCCATTAAAATATTATGGGATCCCTCCTCAGTCTTCAAAACTCCAGTTTGTATAATCCTAATCAATCTAATTTTTCCTCATACAGTTGTCCATTCCTATTAGCTAAGTAGATCTTTGATGTACTCCCGCCACCCCCGCCCCCCGCCACCATGTTAAGAACATTCTTCCTTTGATGAGGAAGCCAAGGCTGGAAACAAAACTAGGAGTCTCACAAGGCCCTGTACAGCTGCAGTAAGACATCTTTGCTTCTGCACTCAAAGCTGTTTGAAGTGAATGACATCATATCATTTGGCCAAATGCTTTCCGTGCCTGAGAAGCTGCCTTCAGTGACAAGTACACCCAGGTTACCTGCTGCCTTCCCTTTCCTCAATCTAATTTGAAACACTTCAATAAAACTGTCTCATGATTTTCTATATTTGGGGTTTCATAACTATTTTTCCTGATTGTCTAAGTGAGATCTGTGAAATCAGTTATGATTTAAATGTGCCCTTTGGGATCACAGTGTGTGTATACCTTTATTGTCTGCAAAATTGTAGTGGTAATTGGTTTATTGTTGTCACATGTACCGAGATCCGGTGAACAGCTTTCGTTTGCATGCCATCCAGACACATTATTCAATATATAAATACATCGGTAATATAGATGGAAAATAAAAATTAGAATGCAGAATAAAGTGTTACAGTTATAGAGAAGGTGCAGAGCGGGTAGAGAAATCTTCTGCTCAAGATGTCTCTAACAAGGCCAAAGATCAGACTTGCCCTATGGATTTGTAAGGATAGTTTTGGGGACAGGTGGGTGTCATGTGGGGTGTACTGGTCATCGATTAGCCCTTTCGAAGGATGCAGCAGCTCTTTCCCATTGGTTGCTTTGTGTGCCCCAGCACCGGTGTCTAGTTTTGGGCACCTCAGGGGTATAAGAATAGCACATGCAGGAGGCTTGGGCTCTTTTCTTTCATCCCCAGCGGTCGCTTCAGGCTCAGTTCACGACCAGTGCTGAAGAACCATTGTGAAAGTATGCAGCAAATATACCAGGGCCCACACACACTCTAAGCTAAGTATCTGTTAAATATTTAGTTTCGTAGTTTGTGTAATTAGGGATGACTTAGATGTTTGGTTGAATGTTTTACAGTTTATAAGTAAATGATTAATGTGCTTATTCCTAATCATTGTCTTCTACCTCACTCATCAGACCAATGAACCTGCTTCCACTTAACAAAGGGAAAGGGATCAGGTTAAGGTTTAGGGACAGGGATGTTGGCGGGGGGGGGGGGAGCAGTGAGGTAGTGGTCAGGATGGAGTCTAGGCCTCCACTCCATGTTCTGCATTCGAAGGCGAACAACATGGGTGTGTGATGTCCTGGAGGCAGTCTGCCCTGCTCTGTGCGTGTGAGTGGGTAGGACGAAAGAAAGCAGTTCGTTTTGCTCTTGTTGTTTTGTGGTGTTGGTCTGTTGTTGTTGCTTGTATTGTTCTGCGGAACGTGGTGGGCATGCTACATCGGTGCTGGAATGTGTGCCCATACTTGTCGGCTGCCCCCGGCACGTCCATAGGCTGCACTGGTTGTTAACACAAACAACATATTTCACTGCATACTTCGATGTACATGTGATAAATAAATGTATCTGAATCTGAAATACGATGCAAAGGCCAATGAAATGTAGTCTGAGAAATCAAGAATTCATCTTTAGTATGTAAGAAGTCCATTCAGAAGTCTAACAAACAGCAGGATAGAAGCCATCATTGAGCCCGTTGGTACGTGTTCAGCTTCTGCCCTATAGGGGGAGGAGAACAGCTGGCATCAGAGGGATCCTTGGCTGTGTAGGCTGCCTTCCTGAGGCTACGAGAAGAGTAGACAGTGTCAATGGATGGAGGTTGGTGCTTGTGATGGATTAGGCTGCATTCACAACTCTCTGTGGTTTCTTGCCGTCTCAGGCAGATCAGCTACCATGCCAAGCTGTGATGCAGAGGATTCTCTCAATGGGGCTTCTGTAAAAAAAATGGTGAGAGTCTGAATTAAGTGCTAATATAAGATATCTGAGATGATGCACCTTGCACGTGTGACAGTTCAGAATTAAAATTAGGTTTAATATCACTGGCATATGTCATGAAATTAGTGGTCTTTTCAAAAGCAGTACAATGCAATATGTAATAGTATAGGTAAAAACTGAATTACTTTAAATATATATATAGATGTATTTAAATAGTTAGATTAAGTAACTAGTGCAAAAATGAAAATAAAATAAATAATTATGGTAGTGTTCATGAGTTCACTATCCATTCAGAAATCAGATGGCAGAAGGGAAGAAGCTGTTCCTGAATCTTTGAGTGAGTGCTCCTGTACCTCCTTCCTGGTGGTATCAATAAGGAGAGGGCATGACCTGGGTGATGGGCTCCTTAATGATGGATGCCACCTTTTTGAGTCATCGCTCCTTGAAGATGTCTTGGTTACGATGGAGGGAAGTGGCCGCAACTCTGCGCAGCTTATTTGGATCCTGTGCAGTAGCCGCCCTTTTACAAGACAGTGATGCGGCCGGCTTTCTGTTAGCTAACCCTGGATTTCTGACCCAAAGAGGTGGTGTAACAATCCACCTGTGAGAGAGCTCCAATCAAAATGATACAAGTTGCAGAGCTGTCGCCTCGCTGTTCTATTGATCTGGGTTCAATCCCGATCTCCAAAACTGTCGAGTTCACGTGTTCTCCGTGTGATGTTCCCCCAAATTTTCCAGTTTACACTCACATGCCAAATATATGCGGGTCAGTAGGTGAGGCGCCACCTTAAGCTGGGTGAGTAGTTAAATTTGTTGAAGTTGATAGGGATGTGAGATGAATAAAATGGGAAGAGTGTAAGTAGGTGCTTGGTAGTTATGGACTGTGTAGGTTAAGGGTTTTTTCAATGCTATATTATCCATTAATGCTAAAAATTCTAGACTGAGGCCTGTAGAGGTTAAACTAATGATGGACCAGCCGGTAGTAATAAGGTAGGCCTGGAGGATGCTTCCATGAGTACAGGAGTCCAGGATCTGAGGGCGCAGCATCAGAACAAAGTGGCATCCCTTTAAAACCGAGCTGAAGAGGCATTTCTTCAGCCGAAGGTCATGAATCTGCGGCCACAGAGGAAATCAAGTCATTGTGTGTATTTATTAAGGTTAGAAATGAATAAGTTCTTGATTAGTGAAGGGGGTAAGGGTTACAGGAAGATGGCAGGACAATAGCTGAGGAAAAGAAAAATCAGCCATGATTGAAAAGCAGGGCACTTGATGGAGCAAATGGCCTAATTCTGCTCTTAGGTCTTATGGTCTTAATGTTCCTGAAACTAAAACAGCCCCCCCACCAAACCTCCCATTATGTTATTTAAAATTCAAAGACAATTTAATCAAATTCATGGCATTGGAATGTCTCATTCTTTCTCAGGCATTCTTTCTCCTGCTGTCTGCCTCTGTATTCTGTAATTCTAGATATACCTAATGTCTTCATGTGTTGTTTGTATCTGCCCACAGTTGAAGATAACAGCCTGGCATTAAAGGCAAAGGTCACCTTTGATGATCTCTTCACTGAAGAATTCAAGATTCATGATGTGGAGGCCAAATGGATCAGCGGTAAGTGTAACACTGAGCTGGGGGTTTAATGATCTGAATGTCCTTCTCAAATTGCACAGCAAAACATTTGCCTATTTGGAAACTTCCTTCGCATATGGAAGCTAAGGACCCATCTCTTCCAGATGTGCAGTGACAGAATAAATGCAGTTTTTCAGCCTGTTGCTCCAGAAGAAATTATTTGTGATTTTACTGTACGATATTTTAATGCATTTCTAATGTTGCCGAGGGATTCAGGCTCCCAGAAGATATGCTTGATATCATTGCTATGATAAATGGAAATTAACTGGACTTGTTGTCATTGATGGATCAGGTTTGTACATTCTCCCCGTGAACTGTGAGGGTTTACTCTGGGTTCTACTGTTCCCTCCAACTAAAAGATACTCATTAGCAGGTTAATTGGTCATTGTAAATTGTCCTGTGATAAGGTTAAATAGGTGGGTTGCTGGGTCATTGTGCTGGAAGGGCCAGTTCCACGTTGTACCTCTAAATAAAAGATAAAAATAGTCAGAGTGCAGTTTCAAGATTAATAAACTCTCAGGATTTTGGGATGATTGCATTTTATACAAGTTTATACTAAATAGAGTTAAATTTTCATCATCCAATGCTCATTACTCTGTGCCTCCACATGCCAATGCTCTGCGTTACTCTTTCCAGTCATCAGAACCACAGAGTCGTATGATATGGAAACCTGGCCATTGGCCCAATTAGCCCATGCTGACCAAGGTTCCCATCTAATCTAGCCCTGTGACTCTTGTTTAACCCTTCTAAGCTATAGAGGTTCCCAAGCTGGAGTCCAGAGACCCCTCAGTTAATGGTAGGGTTTCATGGCACAAAATTTGGACACCCCTGGACTAAACCTCCTGATCTAAGTATCTATACTACTGTCTTTTAAATGTTCTTAATGTACCTTTTAGATACTTCCTCTGGTAGCTCATTCCATATACTGACCACATGTAGATGCAGGGTTCCTGTTAAATATTTCCCCTCTCACCCCAACCATAAATCCTTTAGTTCCTGATTCCCCAATTGAAGGATAAAGACTGCACCTGTATATTCTCCAAAGCTCTAGTGAATAAAATTCCAACCCACTCAATGTCTCTTCATAACTCAGTCCCTCAAGTCCTGGCAACAAGTCTCATAAATCACCTCTACACTCTTTCCAGCTTAATGACATCTTTCCTATAGCAGAGTGGCCAAAACTGAACACAGTATTCCAAATGTAGCCTCACCAACGTCTTGCACACCACCCTGTCTATTTGTGATGCTAGTTTCAAAGTACAGTGCACTTTTATTCCTCGGATTCTTCTCTTTTACAACACCACCCAAGGCCCTATCATTCATTGCTATGGTCCCACCTTGTCTGTCTTCTCAAAATGCAACATCTCACACTTACCTGAATTAAACTTCATTTGCCACTCCTCGGCCCACTCACTCACTAATCAAAATTCCTGTGTAAATCCTGTTAACCCTCATCACTGACTATGACTCTGGTTATTTCAATGCCATCTGCAAACTTAATAAACCACGACTTGTACTTTCCTAGTCAGCTCGTAATTGTAGGTAACAAAAAAGCAATGGCCTAGCTCCGAGCCCTGAAGTACACCACAAGTCATGGGCCTCCAGTCTAACAAACAATCTAACACCATCACCTTCTGCTTCCTGCCATCAAGCCAATTCTGTATCCAATTAGCTAGCTCCCTCTGGATGCCAAGAGCTAACTTTTCATAGCAGCCTTCCATGTAGAAGCTTATCAAAAGCCTTAATGAGGTCCATATAGACCACATCTACCACAGTGTCTTCAATGACCTTCTTAGTTATTTCTTCAAACAAAAAAAAAATCAAATTCATCAGATGTGATCTCCCATGCACAAAGTCATGCTGATTATCCCTATTCAACTCTTGTCTGACCAAATGCTTATCCCTCAAATATTTCCCAGATTTTCTCTGCAGCCCTTCACAACATTAAAGGTCCCTGAAGTTTAATTCTTTATGGGTCAAAAGTTTCTGGCCCAAGTCCCACCTGCCGGTGTTGTCTCCTGCAATCCAACCCACACACCTATCCCATCTGCTAGATATCCCAAATACCAGCAAGGTAGTCCAATGGACAACAGGCACATCAGTGGTGCACTGAGGCCATTCTGTTGCTGCTACTGCCATGATGCCCCAGATCTTGTTTTGCCCATTGCAAAAGCTGCACGGGATTTTAAATTATTTTTAAAGGCATTTGGACATTCACAAACAAGTAAAACTTATTACTAGTTAAGAATAGGAATCAGTTAAAGATGATTAAAAACATTAAACTAACTTAAAAGGAAGTCACCTTCTCCCTTACTGTAAATCTGCAGCCAGATAATCCTCAATGGGCTGATGGAATCTGCTCTAGATCTAACCCTGAGTGCCGAATACCCAGTGTTAATATAGGAAGGTCTCGGCAAGACTCATCACATCGAGTATACAGTCAGTTTTTGGCTAGTATGCAGACAGGGGGTTGAACGTTCAGCTTCTGTGCTCTAATTTTAAATTATTTCGAAACATATGCATCCATCCATCCATGGAGACACAAATCAGAAGAAGGTGTAGGTGTTTTTTTAAAGCAAGACACAACAATAGTATAATACAGAACTGCGCAAAGTCTTAGGCACCCTAGTTTTTTTTTATATATATATATATGCGCCCAGGACTTTTGCACAGTCCTGTATGTAGATGGGTAGATGAATGAATAGATAGATGGATGAATGAATGAGGAATAGCGAGTTAGTGTTCATGGGCCATTCAGAAATCTGCTGGCAGAGAAAAAGAGCTGTTCCTAAGTTCCTGGTCTGCTCTTATCAAATTATGGTATTGCTTGGCACTGTTGTAACTATATATTATTATAATTATGTGGTTTTGTCAGTTTTAGTCTTGGTTTGTCCTGTGTTTTCTTATGATATCATTCTGGAGAAACGTTGTATCATTTTTTAATGCATGCATTTCTAAATGACAATAAGCGAGGACTGAGTGTCCTCATAATCTAATCTAAACTGTAGGATCAGTGCAATATAGGTGGTTAATGGTCAACTGGTCAACACAAAATTGAAGGGCAGAATGGCCTGATTCCATGCTGTATCTCTGTATGACAGTGACTTTTACTCTGTGTTTATGCACTGGTACTGACTGCTGGCAAGGCTGATGGAAACAGAATCAATCAGGGCTTTCATGACGGAATTAGACAGGTTCTTGAGAGAGAATAATTTACAAGGCAGTGGGAAAAGATCAGGGAAACAGGTCTGGTGTGATTGATCTCTAAGAAGTCAGTTCCAAATCACCTCATTCTGTGCCTTAACAATTCCATTGTTCTCTCCATACCGAATGAGATGGATATTTTTAAAAAGTCCTCAGTCATTCAGCGTATCAGTTTTGTGCTCATTTTATATATTCATCATAGTTCATCTTATTTCTTCAGGTTGATACAACGCACCTTTACAACCACTGAAGTACTTTCAGAATCATAGAGTTATTCAGTACAGAAACAGGCCCTTTGGCCCATTGTGTCCATGTCGACCCTTGTATTTATATACTAATCCCATTAACTTGTATTTGGTCTATAGCCTTCAGTGCCTTGGCGATACAAGTGCTTGTCTAGATGCTTCCAAGGTTTTGTGAAAGTACCTCTGCTACTTCCTCAGGAAGGACATTGCAGATTTCATCTACTCTGTTTGAAAGATATTGATCCCCTCTAAAACTGCAACCCCTTACCTGTATGCCCTCTTGTTTTAAGCACCTGCCATGTGGCAATGGACAAAATGATGGAGGAACACAGCAGGTTTAGGCAGCATCAATGGAGAGGAATAAACAGTCCACATTTTGAGCTGAAACCCTTCATCAGGACATTGACTGTTTATTCCCCTCTTGAGATGCTGCCTGATCTACAGAGTTCCACCAGCATTTTGTATGTTGCTCTGCATTCCCAACATCTGTAGAACCTGTTGCGGCAAAGATTCTTACTGTCCCTGTAACGTCATAGTGTCAGAGAAAAGTACAGCACAGTAAGAGGCCCTTCAGCCTATTAAGTCCATGCTGAAGCAATTAAACCATCTATTCCCATCGGCCTGTACTGGGACCATAACCCGCCATACCCTTACCATCCATGTGCCTATCCAATCTTCTCTTCTGATCACCTCTTCATGCTTGTGTAGATATTGGAATTACAGTCGTTTATTACTGTCACATACATTGAGATGCAGTGAAAAGCTTGCCTTGCGTACAGATCAAATCGTTACGCAGTGCACTGAGGTAGAACAAAGTTCAACAATAACGATGCAAAATCAAGTGTAGCAACTACAGAGAAAGTGCAGTGCAGATAGACAATAAAGTGCAAGATCGTAACAAGGTAGATTGTGAGGTCAAGAGTTACTCTTCAGAATCAGGCTTATTGTTACTGATTTATGAGATGAAATTTGTTATGTGGCAGCAGTATAATACAAGACATAAAATTGCTATGAATTATAAATAATAAACAAAGTAAGAAACAAACAAATAAATAATCTTCAGGCTCCTGTACCTCCTCCCCGATGTTAATAATAAGAGAGCATGTCCTGGATAGTGAGTTTACTTTATGATCAATGTTGCCTTCTTAAGGCACCACCTTTAGAAGATGTCCTCAGTGGTGGAGAGGCTTGTGCCCATAATAAGAACATAAGAAATAGGAGCAGGAGTAGGCCATCCGGCCCATCGAGGCTGCCCCGCCATTCAATAAGATCATGGCTGATCTGCCTGTAAACTCAGCTCCATCTACCTGCCTTTTCCCCATAATGGAGTTATCTGAGTCTACAGCCTTCTGCAGCTTCATGCCAGGCGGAGTCTTCATGCCAGGCGGAGTCTTCATACCAGGTGGAGTCTTCATACCAGGCAGCGATGCAAGCTGTCAGAATGCTCTCTTCGGTACAATTGTAGAAACTGGCTGGAGTTTTTACTGTCATACCAAATCACCTCAAGCCTCTAATGCAGTATAGCAACTGGAATTCCGTTTTCATGACTGTATCAATGTGTTGGGCCCAGGACAGATCATCTGATACAGTATGTTGATACCTAGGAACTACTCAGAGTGAAAGAAGCTCACCCTTTTTTCCACTGTTCACCCCATGGTATGTGTTGTCCTAACTTCCCCTTCCCGCAGTCCACAATCAACTCCTTGGTCTTACTGACATTGCATGTAAGGTTGTTGCTACGACACAACTGAACAAGCTAATCTATCTCAGTCTTTTATCCCTCCCCATCACCATCTGCCGAAAACAATGGTGTCATTGGCAAATTTATCGATGTCATTAGAGCTGTGTCTAGCCACACATTCGCGTGTGTAGAGACAACAGAGCAATAGGCTAAGCGCACATTCTTGAGATGCTCCTGTGTCGATCGTGAAGAGGAGACGTTATTTCTGATCTGCACTGACTGTGATCTCCCAATGAGAAAGTCAAGGATGCAATCACAGAGGAAGGTACAGAGGCCCAGGATTTGAAGCTTGTTGATTAGTATTTTGGGTGGCAGTGTTGAATGCCAAGCTGTAATTATTAAACGGCAACCTGATACATGTATTGATGTTGTCCAGGTGCTCCAAACCTAAGTGAAGAGTCAGTGAAATTGTGTCCTCTTTAGACCTGTTGTGGTGGTAGGCAAATTTCATCTTATTGTACTCGGGAACTATTTATTTCAAGGTGGTAGAAACTGTCATTGACCTGTGCTTGGTACATGCTTTCAGGCTTTTGCTTCTCCTGCCAATGAGAAAGAGAAGAGAAAATTAATGGGATAGTTGGGGCCTTTGATTATACTGGCTGCTTTACGGAGGTAGCGAGAAGTGCCCATGGAAAGGAGGCTAGTTTCTTTAATTCAATAGGTTTCAATAGGTACAATGTCAGAGAAATGTATACAATATACATCCTGAAATTCTTTTTCTTTGCAAACATCCACAAAAGCAGAGGAGTGCCCCAAAAAAATGAATGACAGTTAAACATTAGAACCCCAAAGCCCCCCCCAGCTGCCCCCTCCCAGGTATAAGCAGCATCAAGGCAATGACACCTCCTCCCCACCCTCAAAGGCAACAAAGCATCAGTGCCCTCCCCCAAGCACTCAAGCATGTAGCAAGCATCAATAAAGACACAAAGACTACTTGTTGACTCGGTAATTCGACATACCACAGGCTCTCTCTCTCTCTCTCCCCCTAATAAGGGAAAAGAGGTATCCCTGTTTCATGATGTGCATGCTGTGTCCACAACTCTCTACAGTTTCTTGCAGACATGTGTTAGTTAGTTGGTTAGTTAGTTTAGGTATGTTTTGTATATTGTCATATACATCAGGGTGCAATGAAAATCCTATATATATTTGTTAGGTCAATACAAATCAATCAGGTCACCGCACCCCCACCTGGCTCATGCCGCCACATCGGCCTCTGCTCCAGGGGAATCAAACTCAACCTGTACAATCTTTATTTATAACTGAAATACTCAGAGCTAGGCAACATCATGGTACTACACAAGAGGCAAACGGAACCCCTTGGGACAGGCAGCAACTTCAGAGTGATATCGACTTTTCAACATTTGGCTTCAAGACCCTCTGTCTGGACTGAAAATGCAGAGGGGAGATGACCAGTATAAAGAGGTGGAGGGAAAAGGTGGAGCAAGGGATGGTAGGAAAGAGGTGATCCAGATGAGGAGGGAATGGGGTGAGAAGAGATGGGGGGGGGGGTATGGGAAATGCAACAGCAGCTGGGAAATGATGGGTGGGAATGACAAAGAACCGAAGATGATGGATTCTGATTGAAGAAGGTGGAACATGGAAACAAGTGAGGGAGGTTGTGAGGGAAGGTGGGATCAGTGGGGAGAGGGGAACCAGTGTGTGAGCAATGCACTGGAGTGCATGTATGAAGCAACAAGCAATCCGCTGGAGGAACTCAGTAGGTCGAGCAGCATCTATTGGAGGAAAGAGATTGTTGATGTTTTGTGTCAAATACCTGCATCGGGACAATTGCTTTGGGTCAAATACCCGTATCAGGACAATTGCTTTGGGTCAAATCGCTACCTCAGGACACATGTAGGAAGTACTGGTTAGGGAGAGAGGAGAGGGAAAAGGGACAGTGGAGAACTCCAGAAGCTGAAGAATTCAATGTTCAATGCAATGTCAGGTTGTGGACTTCCTGGGCAGAATATGAGGTGCTGTTCCTCCACTTCCTGAAAATGGGACCTATGAATTTGAAAGTCAAACATCCCTGTTAAGTGGCACATAAACATGGCACCCACTTTGCGCATAGCTATCTCTTACCATCAATATACTGAAAATAACCAGAAAATCAGCAGTTTTGTCTAAAACGGGGGTTGCCAGCCTGAAGTCCACTGACCCCTTGCTCAATGGTATTGGATCATGGTATAAAAAAGATTGGGAACCCCTGGTCTAAAAATGTCTGTAATATATTTATGAAAAAGACAGTGTGTTCCCATTAGGATGTTTGCCATTTTCTTAAGTGATAGCCTACCCATCACACATTACCATTGTTAAATCATTGAATATATCATAGCTTACAACCTGAGAGCTGATATGCATCCACCATTTACTGCAGAACCCTGGAGGCCAGAGATAATACTTTGCATTATCTAACTTTACAAATGAGCAATGGTCTGTGAAGGCGGGAGTCTGATAAATTATGCATGTGAAACTTTCACCGAGGAGCAAATACTGCGCCAGTGATCGTGCCGTGAAAGGAATTAAATCAATCCTGGGAGGCAACCTGAACATTCAGTCTGTGTTTAGAAGGAAAAACTTGACTGCATATCGCATAAACCTCAGGGCATCCTGGAGTGCAGTACATTCTGCACTGCAATGTTGGAGAGAGTTTCAGTAATAAAGGAAATGGAGTTACCGGTGTATGGACAGGCAACTCCCGTATCATTAGCAAGGCTTCTGATTATTTTGTTGATATCAAAGTCAAGGACAAGTTTATTGTCGTATGCATGAGTGCATGCATGCAGAGGTGCAATGAAAAGCTTACTTGCAGCAGCATCATAGCCACAGGATCAGGGATGCAACATTTACAAGAGAAACACAAATGAAAAATAAATTATATAAAATTACACAAAAAAGAATACATTGATAAAGAAGCCCATTAGGCTATGCTGGGAATACTCAGCAGGTCGCATCTGTGGAAAGATCAACACAGTTAATGTTTGCTGAGTGTTTCCAGCATTTTCTGTTATTTCAGATCTCCAACAACTGCATTTCTTTTTAGATTCACAAGGAAGCAGGAGAGGGCCCCTTACCCCACCAGTACGATCGTGCCTGATCTGCCAAAGGCTGCACCTCCTTTTCTGTGACAGTTCCCTCTAGCTGTCAATTTCCTGATCTTTCTAAAATTTAGCTGCCTCTTCTTTAAATACCTCAAATATCCGGCTTCCACAGCTCTCTGGGGTAGAGCATTCTGGAGATTCACCTTCCTCTGTGAGAAAAAATTCCCATGACCTCAGTTTAAAATGACAACCCCCTTTTCTTGTACGATATCACCTTGTTCAAGATTGTCTCATTAGTGCAAACATCTCAACATCTACCCTTTCTTTTCCCCTTAGGATCTTACATGCTTCGATATAATTGCTTCTCATTCTTCTAAACTCCAATAAATACAGACCTTGCTTCTTCAGCCAGCTATGATATAGCAATCCTCTAATCCCAGGAAATAGCCCATTGAATCTCTTTTGGATCATCTCCAGTACTGGTACGTTCAGTCTTAAATAAGGATTAATAAATATTACTCAAGGTGAATTGTTTCACCTTGAAATTCCTGTAACCTCAATTCTAAAAGACTGCCCCCTTATATTGTACTACATCCCTTTGTTTGAGATTCTCTCCTTCATAAGAACATCCAAGCATCTGCCCTTTCTTTTCCCTTAGGATCTTACATTCTTATATGTAGCAATCTGGCTATGCCCAGCCAAAGTGGTAATGACTGGATAATTTACCCTCTCAATCCCTCATCCCTTGCCAACATTCAGACACGGGGGACTGCAGTTGCTGGGTTCTGGAGCAACACACAAAACACAAGAGGAACTCAGCAGCATCCACAGGGGGGGAAAACACCAGCGTTTTTGTGTTTATAGAGTCATGGAACAACACAGCACAGAAACAGGCCATCTAGTCATTGCCAAATTGTTATTCTGCCTAGTGGCATCATCACCAGAGCCCTCCATTCCCCTCCCATCCATTTATGTACTTATCCAACTTTATTTAATGTTTAGCCTTATCCTTATCCAGTTTTGCCCTTCCCAACATGACTGCATGTGAATGGGATTGATATTATGCACTTAATTTGTATTTAGATACCTTCCGCTCATTTTTCCTGAGATAATGTTTTTGAGAGAAGTAGTTGTGGTTTCTCTTTTAATATTTTATTTTGCTTTATCAATAAGTTATATTTAATCTATCACGAGCTGCTCAGCGTGAGTCTTTTCTTATATTCTAACCCCTTTGCACTGACTTAGGTGGTTCAAAGTTCAAAATAAATTTAATATCAAAGTGTATATATGTCACAATATACTACCCACAAAATAAATTTTCTTGTGGGTGTTCACAGTAGAACAAAGAAATACAATTGTATCAATGAAAAGTAACATACAGACAAAAACTGACACCAAATGTGCAAAAGATGCCAAACAGTATAAATACAAATGAAAACCAAATAGTAATAATAAATAATACTGAGAATATGAGTTGTAGAGTTCTTGAACGTGATTCCATATGTTGTGGGATGAAAAGAAATATCTTTATTGTCATTGCATAGTACAGTTGTCATGCACCAATATGGCAAAAATGAGTTTCCAACTCTCATACTCAATGCTATAAAACAATGAATAAAATAAATAAACAATAAATAAAATCAAGTAACCAGCCAGTACAAGCATTGCCCAGCAGTACAAAAGCGCAACTCAGATGCATGACAGTCATAAAACCAGTATTAAAGTAGCAATATAACAAATTTATGGACGATGCTTGATCGATTGGTTCAGAGCAATTATAGCTCTGGGGAAAAAGCTATTTTTCAGTCTGGAAGTGCGGGCATAGAAAATCTTATAACGTCTGCTAGATGGAAGAAGTTCAAACAGATGATTACATGAGTGTGTATTGTCCTTACAGATGCATGTAGCTTTCCTTAGGCAGCCAGAGCTGTAGGTGTCCTCCAGGGCTGGGAGCTGTGTCCCGATGATCTTCTGTGCGCTAGAGATGACCCGCTGAAGTGCTTTCCTATCAGCTGCTGTACAACTGAGATACCACACAGAGATGCAGTATGTTAAGATGCTCTCTATCAGTTCAGTTCAGGGTTGCGGTGAGTGTCGTTATGCACACTGGCTCAGGAGCCTGACTGTTGAAGAGTAATAACTGCTCCTGAACTTGGTGGGGTGGAACTTTAAATGTGTGTCTCTGTCTCCCGATGGCTGTCACGAGAAGGAAACATGGCCTGGATGGGGGTGGTACCTGATGACAGTGCTGCTTTTGACAAGGAGCTATCAGTATTTGATGGTAATTGGCTGACGTCTGCTCCTGGAGAAAGGTAGTACAGTATTAGCAAATAAATAAGCCATTTCTGAACATACGGCCTTACTTCCTTTTTTTTTTGCAGGTTTGTTTTAAATTATTAATGGGAGAGCTCTAAGTGAAAATCATTCAGAAGTTTCCTTCCTTTTGAACCACCCTTGACTTGAATAAATGTATTTAATCCCACTGTTCCCAGATCACTGGAGGGGGGAGCAACACTGCTGACTTTGAATGTAGTTTTTGTTGGAGATGGATTGGACTGAAGAATTGATGCTTTTCTTTAAGTTAACCTTGTTATGCTCATTTGCATTTTTATATAATCACCTATATACACTGTCTGTGATTATTTAGTGAGCTTTCTAGTGGTTACAGTTTCCTCTGCATTTTTCTGAAAACTTCTTGATTTCAGTGGTGGGTATCGTTTCACTTGAATCTGGTTATCTGATCAATAATGTTATCAATGGAATTATTGTTATCAATTGTCTGGTATATACCCAGTGACCATTTTATTAGGTACCCTATGTACCTAAAAAAGTGGCCCCTGAGAGTATGTTAGTCCTTCTGCTGTAGCCCGTCCATGAAAGGTTCAGCGAGTTATGCATTCAGAGATGCTCTTTTGCAAACCACTGTTGAAATGTGTGGTTATTTGAGTTACTGTCAGCTTGAACCAATCTGGTCATTCCCCTCTGACCTCTCTCATTAACATTGAGGTTTTGCCCAAAGAGTTGCTGCTTACTAGATTTTTTTTGTTTTGTTTTTGTGCCATTCTCTATGAACTTTAGAGACTGTTGTGCATGAAAGTCCCAGGAGATCAGCAGTTTCTGAGATACATAAACCACCCTGTCTGGCACCGACGATCATTCCATAGTCAAAGCCAATTAGCTCACATTTCTTCCCCATTCTGATGTTTGGCCTGAACAAAATCTGAACCTCTTGACCATGTCTGCAGACTTTTACACATTGAGTTTTGCCAGAAGACTGGCTGATTAGACATTTGCATTAATGAACAGGTGTGCAGGTGTATCTAATAAAGTGGCCAGTGAGTGTAAGGAGACCACACTACTTTGAGTCTTTCTCTGCTCCTCTTTGTTTTCTTCTCTCTTCATGCTTCTTCTCCCTTTGCCCTCCTGGTTCTTGTAATACTCATAAAGTTATTGTAAGCAACAAGTCTTATGCTTCATTCTTAAGTTCAGAAGAACCCCTCAGCCACAAAAGCATCAGGATCCAACAATGGAAATGTCAAAGTGAAAGCTGAGAGACTCCTATGGTGCTGAATTTAGAGCTAATTTTTTTCTTGCCACACCACCAGAAGCATTTGTATGAACTGCTTTTTTTCTGATGCATAACTGCCGGACAGGGGTTCACAAGTTGCAAGTTACTTCCAACACAGTTTCAAAGTTCAAACTATATTTATTATGAAAGTACATATACTGTATGTCATCATATACTGCCCGGAGATTCATTTCCTTGTGGGTATTCAGAGGAAGTACAAAGAAACAGAATAGAATCAATGAAGAAACTGCACAAAACAAAAACAGACAAACATCCACTGTGCAAAAGACAAATTGTGCAAATACAAAAACAAAATAATAATAAATAACTAACGTTGAGAACATAAATTGTTGAGTCCTTGAAAGTGAGTGCTGAGGTTGTGGAATCAGTTCAGTGTTGAGGTGAGTGAAGTTATCCATGCTGGTTCAGGACCCTGATGGCTGAGGGGGTAATACTGTGACTGTACCTGAACCTGGTGGTGTAGGACCTAAGGCTCCTGTAATTCCTTCACCATTCTCGAAGCAGCGAGAAGAGAATATGGCCTGGATGGTGGGGTTTTACTGCAAGTTAAACAGGCCAGCACAGAGAACTGTGGAATTTTAAGCTCCAGTTTCCTTTGATGCAAATTAACTTTCTGCACAAGGTTAAATAATATAGTGCTTGAAGACAGCTCTGTTCAGAAAATCAGCCTTGTTCCCAGAGTGAATTAATCACCAATTGAAGTCTCTGCTACATGTGCTGATTTAAATGATTTCAATGCAGCCTTTTTTTCTAGGTGCAAGGACACTTAAAATCCTTATTTTATTTTTAGATTTGCTAACAAGTTAACTACAGTACATCAATGCATCCAGCAAATTGCTCTGTATGTTTTCTCTTTAAAGTCATTTGTACCTGCTCGAAATCAGGTCACTCACAAATGGTGAGACTTTCAGTGATCAACCTATTTTAAGCTGCATTTTAAAACTGCAACAACTTACTTGTTTTAAGTACTTCAATGGATATCTTATCATGCAAGATCATCCTAAAATGACATTGAATAGTGAAGGCATTGGCAGATTTTACATTTGTTAAAGTACAAAAGAATTTGAGTGCAACCACAAAGAATCACTTAATTGTAATTTTTGGAAAATGATGGAAATGCCTAACAGGTCAAGAAGTGGATGTGGGGCAAGAAACTGATTTTTTTTTGTGTGGTATTTCAGTTTTTTTAATTTCAGATTTACAGCATCTGCAAGTTATTTTAGATTTAACAACTCAAAGAATTGATTAAACACAGGAAAGTCTGCAGATGCTGGAAATCCAAAGCAACACACACAAAATGCTGGAGGAACTCAGCAAGTCAGGTCTAATGCACAACATTACTTTCCTCGTTTAAGGAACGATAGAAATGCGTTGAAATTGCGTGAGAAAACCAGTGACTTGCTGTGTCCTGACCTCTGGTGCTGCTTATGTGGAGTTTGCATGTTCTCCCTGTAACCATAAGAGTTTCCTCCAGGTGCTCCAGCTTCCCTCCCACATCCTAAAGTCTGCGTGTTGGGTGGTTGATTGCCCACTGTTAATTGCTTCTTACGTGTACAAGAGAGACTGGATCTTGGGGGTGGTCGGTGATGGGGAAAGTAGAGAGAATGAAATTTGGGGTAGCAGGGTAGTGTAGCGGTTAGCACAATACTATTACAGCGACAGCGACACCACCATCTATGAGGAGTTTGTATGTTCCCCCTGAGAATTTGGGGGTTTCCTCTGGGTGCTCCAGTTTCCTCCCGCATTCCAAAGACGTTAATAGGTTAATTGGTCACATGGTTGTAATTGCATGACGTGGGGTCAGTGGGCTGGAAGGCCCTGTTACCGTGCTGTATCTCTAAATAAAAATAAAACAATAAAAACTGCAATAGCTTTGGATCAGTGTGAGTGGGTCAGTGTGGACTCTTCCTGTTTCCGTGCTGTACACCTCTATGGCTAACGTTTACTGAGCAGTTAATTAGTAAATTTCTGATTGTCATCACATCAGTGCTTTGAGGTTGTCCAAGATAAAACAATAACATAATGCCAAATAAAGTGTTACAGTTACAGAGAAAGTACAGTGCAGGCAGACAATAAAGAGATAGATTGTGAGGTTAGGAGTTCATCTTATCATACAAGGGGATAATTCAGTTGTTCTTACAGAAGCTGTCCTTGAGCTTGGTGGGACGTGATTTCAGCCTCTTTTATCTTCTGCCCAACTGGTGGGGAGTGGGGTTGCGGTGAGCGGGGTGGTGGAGAGAAGGTGAGAGAATATCCGGGATAGGTGGGATCATTGATTATGCTGACTGCTTTACTGAGGCAGTGGGAGGTGTAAACAGAGTCTCTGTAGGAGAGGCTGGGTTTCCTAACAAGCTGATCAATGCCCACAACTCTCTGCACTTTCTTGCAGTCTCCGGCAAAGCAGTTGCCATACCAAGCTATGGTAGACAGAGATAGGATTCTTTCTGCAGAGTATCAGTAAAAATTGGTGAGTGTCAAATGGAACATGCTAAATTTCTTTAGCCTCCTGAAGAAACGAAGGTGCTGGTGTGCTTTCTTGACTTACGTAGCTGGACTAGGGCAGGTTATTGTTGATGTTCATACCTAGGAGCTTGAAACTTTCAACTTTCTCATCCACAGTAGACAGGAGTGTGTGACTGCCCTCTTCTTGAAGAAAAGAACCAGCTTGTTTGCCAATATCGAGGGAAGGGTTGTTGTCATGCACCAAACCACTTGGCTCTGTATCTCCTTCTTGTATTCTGATTGATATGTAGACTTGTAGGTTGTCTTATGAAGAAAGGTTGAACAGGATTGGCTGTTTACCACTGCTTTGGAAGAGTGAGAGGTGATGATTGAATCACATAAGAACCTGAAAGGGTGCGCACAAGGAAACCATTGTGGTTATCGAGGCACAACTGCGCAAGTACGTGGACGTCAGTGAGTTAGACCAGCGGGAAGGATTTAAAAAGAAGACAGCTTTATAGAGCGGGTCTGCACCAGGTGCATCGAGCTGCAGTGTTATGGAACTGGAGATGCAGCTCGATGACTTTCGTTTGTTCAGGGAAAGTGAGGAGGTGATAGAGAAGAGCTACAGGCAAGAGGACAAACCGCCAACTCGAGAGACAGATAAATGGGTAACAGGAGAGGGAAGGACAAGAGTCAGACACCAGGGAGTACCCCTGTGGCTGTCCCCTTAACAATAAGTACTCCTGTTTGAGTACTGTTGGGGGGGACAACCTACCTGGGGGAAGGAAGCAACAGTGGCTGTGCCTGTGGCACAGAGTCTAGACCTGTGGCTCAGAAGGGTAGGAAAAGGAAGAGAAAGTGATAGGGGACTCTATAGTTAGAGGGTCAGACAGGCGATTCTGTGGATGCAGGAAAGAAACACGATGGTAGTTTGCCTCCCAGGTGCCAGGTGCCAGGGTCTGGGATGTTTCAGATTGTGTCCACGATATCCTGAAGTGGGAAGGTGAACAGCCAGAGGTCGTGGTACATATTCGTACCAATGACATAGGTAGGAAAAGGGAGGAGGCCCTGAAAGCAGACTACAGGGAGTTAGGAAAGAAGCTGAGAAGCGGGACAACAAGGGTAGTAATCTTGGGATTGCTGCCTGTGCCACGTGACAGTGAGTATAGGAATAGTCATAGTCATACTTTGTTGATCCCGGGGGAAATTGGTTTTCATTACAGTTGCACCATAAATAGTTAAGTAGAAATAAAACCATAAATAGTTAATAGTAATATGTAAATTATGCCTGGAAATAAGTCCAGGACCAGCCTATTGGCTCAGGGTGTCTGACCCTCCAAGGGAGGAGTTGTAAAGTTTGATGGCCACAGGCAGGAATGACTTCCTATGACGCTCTGTGTTGCATCTCAGTGGAATGAGTGAGATGGAAGATAAATGCGTGGCTGAGGGATTGGAGCAGGGGGCAGGGATTCAGATTTCTAGATCATTGGGACCTCTTTTAGGGCAGGCGTGACCTGTATGAAAAGGACGTGTTGCACTTGAATCCAAGGGGGACCAATATCCTGGCAGAGATGTTTGCTAAGGCTATTGGGGAGAGTTTAAACTAGAATTGCTGATGGGTGATAACCGAACTGAAGAGACGGAGGAAGGAGCAGTTGGCTCACAATACAGAAGGCTTGTAGGCAGTGTGAGAGGGAGGATAGGCAGGTGATGGAGAAGGGATGTGCTCAGACTGATGGTTTGAGATGTGTCTATTTTAATGCAAGAAGCATCTTGAGCAAAGCGGATGAGCTTAGAGCATGGATCAGTACTTGGAGCTATGATGTTATGGCCATTACAGAGACTTGGATGGTTCAGGGGCAGGAATGGTTACTTAGAGTGCCAGGCTTTAGATGTTTCAGAAAGGATAGGGAGGGAGGCAAAAGAGGTGGGGGCATGGTATTGCTGATCAGAGATAGTGTCACGGCTGCAGAAAAGGAGGAAGTCATGGAGGGATTGTCTACTGAGTCTCTGTGGGTGCAAGTTAGAAACAGGAAGGGGTCAATAACTCTACTCGGTGTTTTTTATAGACCACCCAATAGTTACGGGGACATCGAGGAACAGATAGGAAGACAGATTCTGGAAAGGTGTAATAATAACAGGGTTGTTGTGGTGGGAGATTTTAATTTCCCGAATATTGATTGGCATCTCCCTAGAGCAAGGGGTTTAGATCGGGTGAAGTTTGTTAGGTGTGATCAGGAAGGTTTCCTGACACAATGTGTAGATAAGCCTACAAGAGGAGAGACTGTACTTGACCTGGTATTGGGAAATTAGCCTAGTCAGGTGTTAGATCTCTCAGTGGGAGAGCATTTTGGAGATAGTGATCACAATTCTATCTTCTTTACCATAGCATTGGAGAGAGATAGGAGCAAACAAGTTAGGAAAGTGTTTAATTGGAGTAAGGGGAAATATGAAGCTATCAGGCAGGAACTTGGAAGCATAAATTGCAAACAGATGTTCTCAGGGAAATGTAAGGCAGAAATGTGGCAAATATTCAGGGGATATTTGTGTGGTGTTCTGCATAGGTACGTTCCAATGAGACAGAGAAAGGATGGTAGGGTACAGGAACCGTGGTGTACAAAAGCTGTTGAAAATCTCGTCAACAAGAAAAGAAAAGCTTACGAAAGGTTCAAAAAACTGTGTAATTATAGAGACCTAGAAAATTATAAGGCTAGCAGGAAGGAGCTTAAGAAAGAAATGAGGAGAGCCAGAAGGGGCCATGAAAAGGCCTTAGCGGGTAGAATTAAGAAAAATCCCAAGGCAGTATGTGAAGAGCAAGAGTATAAGACATGAGGGAATAGGATCAATCAAGTGTAACAGTGGAAAAGTGTGTATGGAACCAGAGGAGATCGCGGAGGTACTTAATGAATACTTTCCTTCAGTGTTCACTACAGAAAAGGATCTTGGTGATTGCAAGGATGACTTACAGCAGACTAGTCAGCATGGCTTTGTCAAAGGCAGGTCGTGCCTTATGAGCCTGATTGAATTTTTTGAGGATGTGTCTAAACACATTGATGAAGGTAGAGCAGTAAATGTGGTGTAAGGTACCCCATACAAAGCTTATTGAGAAAGTAAGGAGGCATGGGATCCAAGGGGACCTTGCTTTCTGGATCCAGAACTGGCTTGCCCACATAAGGCAAAGAGTGATTGTAGATGGGTTATATTCTGCATGGAGGTCGGTGTCCTGTGGTGTGCCTCAGGGATCTGACCTGGAACCCCTTCTCTGTGTGATTTTTATATATGATCTGGATGAGGAAGTGGAGGGATGGGACAGTAAATTTCCTGATGACACAAAGGTTGGGGGTGTTGTGGATAGTGTGGAGGGCTGTCAGAGATTACAGCGGGACCTCGTTAGAATGCAAAACTGGGCTGAGAAGTGGCAGATGGAGTTCAAGTCAGTTAAGTGTGAGGTGGTTCATTTTGGTAGGTCAAATATGATGGCAGAATATAGTATAGAAAGGGTGCAGAGGAGATTTACAAAGATGTTGTCTGGATTGGGGAGCATGCCCTATGAGAATAGGTTGAGTGAACTTGGCCTTTTTTCTTTGGAGCAACGGAGGATGAGAGTTGACCTGATAGAGGTGTATAAGATGATGAGAGGCATTGATCGTGTGGATAGTCAGAGGCTTTTTCCCAGGGCTGAAATAGCTAACATGAGAGAGCACAGTTTTAAGGTGCTTGGAAGTAGGTACAGAAGAGATGTCTGGGGTAAGTTTTTTTACGCAGAGGGTGGTGAGTGCGTGGAAAGGGCTGCCAGCGATGGTGGTAGAGGCGGATACGATAAGGTCTTTTAAGAGACTCCTGAATAGGTACATGAAGCTTAGAAAAATAGAGGGCTATGGGTAACCCTGGGTAATTTCTAAAGTAAGTACAAGTTCAGCACAGCATCGTGTGCCTAATGGCCTGTATTGTGCTGTAGGTTTTCTATGTTTCTATTTCCTCATGGGATGATATAGAATCACGGATCATCTTTAAAAATCAAGACAGAGGATTTAAAACAGAAATGATTTTTTTTCTCCCAGTGGCTTGAAAGTCTTGGAAGGATTTTCCTCAAAGGACAAAACTAATAAAATCCTCGAAACAGGACCTTGAGCCCAACTCATCTCGGCCAACCAAGATGTCCATCGAAGCTAGACCTGTTTGCCCAATGTGTCTCTCTGATCTCCTATCTATGTACCTCTCCAAGTGTCCTTTACTGTTTCAACCATTTCCTCAGTTCACAAATGCACCCTACCCTCTGAGAGTTTTATTGATAAGAGTTTGGTAAATTATTGATCGCGAATGGGTGAAAGGTAACTGTGAACAAGCAGAAATGCAGACTTGAGGTTATAGTCAGTCACGATCTTATTTCATGGTGGAGCAGGAACAAGGTGTCAAATGTCGTTCTCATACTCCTCATGCTTGTGTTTATGCCTGGATCATCAGTCATGCCAAAACGAGTCATTTTTTCCTGGTGTATCTGTTGTTTTCTTGTCTTCATTGGTTATTTATCAGAATTCCAAACTCTGTCAGCGAAAAAGGTTGGTAGGCAGGCAAACGATGGGCTCAAGGCCTCTTTGAAGAAATTCACCAGTCTCATTGACTCCAAGCCACCTCTGGCCCAAACTCAAGGTCAAAGTTGAGTTTATTATCACAAGCACGTGTATAAGTATGCACAGGTGTCATGCAAAACTTGCTTGCAGCAGCATCACAGACCACACAGCATGAAATATATAACACTTACATGAAAATATAAATTGTACAATTATAATGGCCACGTATAATCTAATGGGTCAGTTTTAATCTTGTATAATTTTTGTGTCTATGACTGCTCAAAGTGAGGAAGAAGCATTCAGCATGGTTTGCGAACTGTGGAACTACGCATCACAAGCATGCAAAAAGACCTGAGTAAGGACCCCACCAGTTCCCAAGCTACCCACCTCCTTGCCCCATCCATTGCCTCTTATCCTGACTGCCACCATCTGCTGTATCTTATAGAGTCATAATACAGCCCTTCAGCCCAACTCATCCATGCTGACCCTGGTACCCACCAAACTGGTCTCATTTGCCCAGGTGTGGCCTATATCCTGCTAAGCCCGTCCTACCTCTGTGCTTATTCAAGTACTTTCTAAGTGTGGAAGAGTCCACAGTTCCCACATTGGCCTCATTGGTAACTAAACACAGTGGACAGGAATCAGCCTATATCTCAAAAGGGTTGCTTAAGGAAAAGAAATAATGTGCCTTGAGATGAATTTGGTTCATGTCCAAAGGTTCACAGTGACCTTCCAGGTGACTAGATCAGATCTCTGTATACAACAAGGTCAGCCAGCTCTCCATGTGATTAGAGAATTAAAAAAATTAAGTTACAGTTGATGTTTCTAATGGAGACACAAGTGAATGCAGATGCTGGAATCTGCAGCAACAAACAATCTGCTGGAAGAACTCGGCTATTTTGAGAGCGTTCTGGGCCGTTAATGTTTTGGGTTGAAACCTTGTGTCAGGACTGGATCCTACAGGACCTTTGATATAGGTAAATGTGAGGTAGTGTATTTTGGGAGATCAAACCAGGGTAGGCTGATACAGTAAATGGTAGGCCCTGTAGAGTGTAATGGAACAGAGGGACCTAAGAGTCTCAGTGCATAGCTCACTGGAAGTGACATCAGATGTCAATAAGGTGATGAAGAAGGTGTTTAGCATGTTGACATTCAGAAAACCATAATATAATATTAGCAGAATTAGGCCATTCAGCCCATCAAGTCTGCTCTGCCATTCCATCATGTCCTATTTATTATCTCTCTCACCACCATTCTCCTGACTTCTACCCATAACCTTTGACACTTTAACCAATCAAGAACCTATCAACCTCTGCCTTAAACTTAAAACCATAAGATAATAGGAGCAGAATTAGGCCATATGACCCATCAAGTCTGCTCTGCCATTCAATCAAAGCTGATCTTTTTTCCCTCCTCAGTCCCATTCCCTGGCCTTCTCCCTGTAACCTTAGATGCCTTAAATTCACTCAACAATCTGTCCTCCACAGCTGCCTGTGGTAATACATTTCACAAATTCACCACCCTCTGGCTAAAGAAATTTCTCTGCATCTCTTTTTTAAATGGATGCCCCTGTATCCTGAGGCTATACCCTCTTGTCCTAGACTCCCCCACCAACGGAAGCATCCTTTCCACATCTACTCTGTCTAGGCCTTTCACTAAGTACTCCATAACCTCATCCTTAACAATTGACTCTAATATCTTCCCAACCACTGAGGTCAGGCTAGCTGCTCTATAATTTCCTTTTTGATGTCTTCCTCCTCTCCTAAAGAGTGGAGTGACATTTGCAATTTTCCAGTCCTCTGGAACCAGGCATGAGTCCAATGATTCTTGAAAGATCATTTCTAATCCCTCTACAGTCTCTACTGCTACTTCTTTCAGAACCCTAGGATGAAGTTCATCTGGTCCAGTTGAACTGTGTACCTTTAGGTATTTTAGCTTTTTGAACACTTTCTCCCTTGTAATAGTAACTACACCCACTTCTCTTCTCTCACACCCTTCAACATGAGGCACATTGCTGGTGTCTTCCACAGTGAAGGCTGATGCAAAATACTCATTTAGTTCATCTGCCATCTTCTTGGCCCTGTTGTTATTTCTCGGGCCTCATTTTCAAGTAGTCTTATATCTATTCTCATCTTTCTTTCTTTTCATATACTTGAAAAAAGCTTTTTCTTTTCACCTTGATATTGTTTGCTAGCTTGCTTTCATGTTTCATATTTTTCATCCAAATAATACCTTTAGTTGCTCTCTGTCAGTTTTTAAAAGCTTCCCAATCCTCTATCTTTCCACTAATTTTTGCTTTCTTGTATGGCCCCTCTCTTTTGCTTTTACACTCGCCTTGCCTTTCCTTGTCAGCCACGGTTGTACTATTTTGCCATTTAAGTATTTCTTTGTTTTTGAAATACACCTATCCTGCACCTTCCTCATTTTTCCCAGAAACTCACGCCATTGCTGCTCTGCTGTCATCTCTACATCATCTCCTTCCAATTACTTTGGCCAACTCCTCTCTCATTCCACTGTAAGTTCCTTTACTGTTATGTCAGACTTTACTTTCTTCCTATCAAATTTCGTTGAACTCAATCATATTATGATCTCTGTCTCCAAAGGGTTCCTTTAGCTTAAACTCCCTAATTGCTTCCAGTTCATTACATGACACACAATCCTGTACAGCTGATCCCCTTGTAGGCTGAATGACAAACTGCTTTAAAAAGCCATCTCATGGGCACTCAACAAATCCACTTTCTTGAGATCCATTACCAAACTGATTTTCGTAATCAATCTGAAGGTTAAAATCTCCTATGACTACCATAACATTGCCCTTTTGACATGCCTTTTCTATTTCCTGTTGTAATCTGCAGTCCACATCCCAGCTACTGTTGGGAGGCCTGTATATAACTGCCATCAGGGTCCTTTTACCCTTGCAGTTTCTTTATGCAACCCACAAGGATTCAACATCTTCCAATCCTATGTCACATCTTTCTACTGATTTGATGCCATTCTTTACCAGCAGAGCCACACCACCCCCTCTGCCTACTTTCCTATCCCTCTGATACAATGCATAACCTTGGACATTCAGCTCCCAACTATAAACATCCTTCAGTCACGATTCAAGGATGGTCACCACATCATACTGACAATCTGTAAAAGTGCAACATGATCATCCAACTTATTTCTTATCCTCTGAGCATTGAGATATAACACTTTTGAATACTGTATTTGCTACCTTTTTAGATTCTGCAACCCTAATTCACTGATACTCACCCTACTGGCTGCAATGTTATCCTATCATCTGCCAGCCCTTCCTGACAGACTGACTGCATGCTAACTTTGCTTCCTAATCATCCATCCTATCCTGAGTCCCTTCACTCTGGTTCCCACCCGCCTGCCAAATTAGTTTAAACTCTCTCCAACTGCTCCAACAAACCTATCCGCATGAATATTGGTCCCCCTCAGGTTCAGGTGCGGCCTGTCCCTTTTGAACAGGTCATACCTCCCGCAGTAGAGATCCCAATGATCCAAGAACCTGAAGCCCTAAACCATGCACCAGCTTCTCAGCCGCGCATTTATCTGCCAAATCGTCTGTTTCTTCCCTCACTGGCGCGTGGCACAGTTAGCAATCCCGAAATTACAATCCTGGAGGTCCTGCTTCTCAGCTTTCTGCCTGGCTCTCTAAATTCTCTCTTCAGGACCTACTTGCTTTTCTCTTGTATGTCATTGGTACCAATATGTACCAAGACATCTTGCTGCTCCCGCTCTCCCTCCAAGATGCTGTGGACACAATTTGAGATGTCCCTGATCCTGTCACCTGGGAGGCAACATGCCATCTGGATGTCCCATTCGTGTCCACATAATCTCCTGTCTGTTTCTCTGATGATTAAGTCCCCTATCACAACCGCTCCCCTCTTCTCCCTCTTTCCCTTCTGAACCATGGACCCATACTCAGTGCTGGTAACCCAGTCTCCGTGACATTCCCCTGGGAGGTCATTCCACACAACAGTATCCAACATATTTTTTTGCTGGTGGGGGAGGGGGGGTCATTGCTTTGCTGCTGTTTACGCAAGGGAGGGGGAGCTGGGGGGGTGGCTGTGGGGTTCTAACATTTAACTGTCATTCATTCTTTGGGGCATGCCTCTGTTTTTGTGAATGGTTGCAAAGAAAAAGTATTTCAGGATGTATATTTTATATATTGCTCTGACATTAAATGTACCTTTGAAACCTTTGAAAATAGTATACTTATCATTGAGGGGACTGGCCACAGGGGTGCTTTATGCTAACTGTTGGTTCGCCTTCCCATTCCTTCAACTGACGGTCACCCAGCTACCCACCTCCTGCAACTTAGGTGTGACGACTTCCCTCTAACTCCAATCGATGACCTCCTCACTCTCCCGTACAAGGCAAAGGTCATCCAGCTGCTTGCTCCAGATCCCTAACATAGTCTTCACTGAGCTGCAATCGGACAGCACTCCACACAGATGTAGTTCCCTAGGAGACTCGAATCTCCCGGGACACCTCCATCCAGCATGAAGAACACACAACGGCCATTTAAACTTCACTATACCCCTGACACAGTAGCAAAAAAGGGAAGTTTACCCAGAGCCAACACCTCTTCCAAGCCAAAGCCTGACAATTCCACTCTCACCACTGGCCCACTCCCAACAAAGGCCCAATATACCCAATCACTTGGTCTCCATAACCATCTATGGCAATGAATTCCATGGATTCACCACCCTCCTGCTAAAGAAATTCCTCCCCATCTTTGATCTAAAGCGATGTCTTTTTATTCTGAGGCTGTGCTTTCTGGTCTCAGTCTCCCCCACAAGAGTAGACATCCTCATCACACCACTCTGTCTAGGCCTTTCAATATTTGTTCAGTTCCAATGAGATACCCTCCTCCCCCCACCCCCCCGCCCCATTCTTCAGTCAGAATGTTGAGTATATGAGTTGTTAAGTTATGTTGCAGTTTTTTAAGAAGCTGGTGAGGCTAAACCTGGAGTTCTGGTTACCCTCTATAATAGGCAGTTCCCAGACTTTTTTACGCTATGGTCCAATACAATTAAACGGGGGGGGGGGGGGTCCATGAACCCCAGATTGGGAACCCCTGCTCTGTAGGAAAGATGTTATTACACTAGAAAAAAATGCAGAAAAAGTTTAACAGGATGTTGACTGGACTTGGGGAACTGATGTACAAGGAGAGGTTGGTAGACTCTGACTTTATTCCCTGGAACGTAGGAGATTGACGGGTGTCCTAATCATGGTGTATAAGATCCTGAGGTGCACAGACATAGTGAATGCAAATAGGAAATGGGTGCTAAAAGCAGGAGGGAAGGGTTTAAGATCAAAGGCAGTATTTTTAAAAGGGACATCAGATCAGCTTTGTCACTCAAAGAGTGATGCATGTTTGGAATGAGCTGCCAGAAACACTGGTTGAGGTGGGCACATTATAGAACCATAGAACCATAGAAACTACAGCACAGAAACAGGCCTTTTGGCCCTTCTTGGCTGTGCCAAGCCATTTTCTGCCTAGTCCCACTGACCTGCACCTGGACCATATCCCTCCATACACCTCCCATCCATGTATCTGTCCAATTTATTCTTAAATGTTAAAAAAGAACCTGCATTTACCACCTCGTCTGGCAGCTCATTCCATACTCCCACCACTCTCTGTGTGAAGAAGCCCCCCCTAATGTTCCCTTTAAACTTTTCCCCCCTCACCCTTAACCCATGTCCTCTGGTTTTTTTCTCCCTTTGCCTCAGTGGAAAAAGCCTGCTTGCATTCACTCTATCTACACCCATCATAATTTTATATACCTCGATCAAATCTCCCCTCATTCTTCTACGCTCCAGGGAATAAAGTCCTAACCTATTCAACCTATCTCTGTAACTGAGTTTCTTAAGTCCTGGCAACATCCTTGTAAACCTTCTCTACACTCTTTCACCTTATTTATATCCTTCCTGTAATTTGGTGACCAAAACTGAACACAATACTCCAGATTCGGCCTCACCAATGCCTTATACAACCTCATCATAACATTCCAGCTCTTGTACTCAATACTTTGATTAATAAAGGCCAATGTACCAAAAGCTCTCTTTACGACCCTATCTACCTGTGACGTCACTTTTAGGGAATCTTGTATCTGTTTTCCCAGAGCCCTCTGTTCTACTGCACTCCTCAGTGCCTTACCATTAACCCTGTATGTTCGACCTTGGCTTGTCCTTCCAACGTGCAATACCTCACACTTGTCAGTATTAAACTCCATCTGCCATTTTTCAGCCCATTTTTCCAGCTGGTCCAAGTCCCTCTGCAGGCTCTGAAAACCTTCCTCACTGTCTACTACACCTCCAATCTTTGTATCATCAGCAAATTTGCTGATCCAATTTACCACGTTATCATCCAGATCATTGATATAGATGACAAATAACAACGGACCCAGCACTGATCCCTGTGGCACACTACTAGTCACAGGCCTCCACTCGGAGAAGCAATTCTCTACTACCACTCTTTGGCTTCTTCCATTGAGCCAATGTCTAATCCAATTTACCACCTCTCCATGTATACCTAGCGACTGAATTTTCCTAACTAACCTCCCATTATGAACATTTGAAACCTATCTAGGTAAGTATGCTGGCCTTTATTAATCAGAGCATTGAGTTGGGATGTAACGTTGAAATTGTATAAGGCATTGGTAAGGCCAAATTTGGAGTATTGTCACCGAATTATAGGAAGGATGTCAATAAAATTGAGAGAGTACATAGGAGGTTTACTAAAATGTTGCCTGGGTTTCATCTCCTAAGTTGCAGAGAAAGGTTGAACAAGTTAGGTCTTTATTCTTTGGAGCGCAGAAGGTTGAGGGGGGACTTGATAGAGGTGTTTAAAATTCTGAGGGGGATTGATAGAGTTGACGTGGATAGGCTTTTTCCATTGAGAGTGGGGGAGATTCAAACAAGAGGACATGAGTTGAGAGTTAAAGGACAAAAGTTTAGGGGTAACATGAGGGGGAACTTCTTTACTCAGAGAGTGGTGGCTGTGTGGAATGAGCTTCCAGCAGAAGTGGTCGAGGCAGGTTCGATGTTGTCATTTAAAGTTGAATTGGATAGATATATGGACAGGAAAGGAATGGAGGGTTATGGGCTGAGGGCAGGTCGGTGGGACTAGGTGAGAGTAGGAGTTTGGCATGGACTAGAAGGGACTAGAAGGGTCAAGATGGTCTGTTTCCGTGCTGTAATTGTTACATGGTTATCAGTTATCAGTTATCAGTACATGGTTAGGAGAGGTTTAGAGGGCAATGGGCCAAGTGTGGGAAGATGGGACTAGCTCACTGGGAACACGGTTGGCATGGGCCATTGGAGCCAGCAGGCCAATTTCCACGTTGTATGACCTTAGGGTTCCACCTTTGCACTTTCACTGTTTCACTTACTCTGGCAGCTTGTTCCGCATAACCACCAATCTCTGTTATGAAAAAGTTGCACCTCAAATCTTGTTTCAGTTTTTCCCCTCTCACCTTCAACCTTTGCCCTCCATTTGGGCTATTTAATTTACATGTATTTATTCGCCTCATGACTTTTTATACCTCACATCCTTCAGCCTCCGGCAGCTCAGGGAATTAAATTTCACTGTCGACAAGCCTGGCATTTTCTTTTAAGCAGTCTTTTGCTCCTATGCTCCAGGGAAAAAAGAATGCCAGACTATTACTTACTTGGTTTCAGAACACTGGTGTATATGATGATCAGAAAAGATAGTTAAGTAAATCAAGAGATTCCAGGAAAAAAAGGGTTTAATATGTAAAAGTCAAATCTGGGCCATTAATGGATGGCCTCAAAGGTCAAAGTTAGAGTGTAGTGTGAGGGAGAGATTAGAATTTCATCTTTTAAAAAAGCGTAACGAATTGGATTAGCTGCCAGGTTTGTGTGATAATCATGAATACTGTCATGACCTTCCGGTGACATCAAGGCAGAATGCTACAGCTCCGAATTAGGACATTTGGCCCATCCCTGCTGTCTCATGCAAAAACCTACCTAATTTCCTCCTGCTTTTTTTCTGAGGTCTTCAGATTCCTTTTCATATATTTATCCAATTCCCCTTCATTGTTGCCTCATCATTTCCCTGAATTCTCATAAACCTTGCTTCGCTACTGGAAACGTCTTTTCCTTATCCATTTGTTAAAACTCTATGTGGCTTTGAACTCTGCATTGAGTTCTCTGCTGTCAAGAGGACATTGTACATTTTCTTGTTTTCTCCACCCAAGTCACCACAGTCTTTCATCCCAGTCAGCAGATCTCCTTTGTGCCCTTTCCAAAGCACATGAGTGAAGGATTATTGAAGCAGATGTGAAGGCAGCCTTGAGTTTACAATTACATTAACATTTGAATGGTGGAGCTGGCTCATGGGGGAAATCCTGTCCTAATATGTATAAGAGTATGTTTGACATCCTTCTTATTTGAGAACCCCGGAAAAATCCGCAATATTCCTTCAGGGATCTAACCAGTATATTAACAACTGTTGTGTATGAAGCCAAAGATAAAGTACAGAGGGAGATCCAAGTAAATTTAAAAATACATCATGTAGATATGGAAGGCAATTAAGACCTTTAGTGCAATGGGTATGGAGTGCATCGCCAGGTCTGCAAATCTGCAAGTGCACTGAGGAAGCCAGAGGCCTGATGTCTGCATGTTCATGGGTCCGCTGGAGGCTGGAGGCCCGGAAGTGGCCTGTCTTGAGGTTGGAGAACTCTGCGAGTGAGTGGGTGGGTAGGTGGTTAGGAGGGAGAGGTGGAGGTGATAAAAGTATTAATTTACACTTTTCTTTTAGTGTTAGGATGCTTCATTGCATCTTTTTAAAAGTATATATTTGTATGTAAAGGTATATATTTTTATGAATATTAGTTCATTCAGAAACAATCAGCCTCTGAAATTTGGGCTATGCCAGGAAAAGCTTAGCTAGCAGTTAAAATTTTGTTTCATTTTTTAGAGGGTTCTTATCATTTGAGAAGTGTCTCATTTATTCTCAGGTGGCTGGTTGATCTCAGCTATTCAAACCTGCTTTGCCTTTTAATTTAAAAAACAGATTTTTCCTCTGTCGCTCTATCTATTCTCCTATCTCAATTTTCCCTTAATATTGAAATATATATCCTCATCTCATTCCTAAACCACTTACTCTGAGAATACAGTTGGCCCTCCGTATCTGTGGGTTCCGCATCAGCGGATTCAACCAACCGCGGATTGAAAATATTTGAAAAAAAATTCCAGGAAGTTCCAAAAAGCAAAACTTGAATTTGCCGCACGCCGAGCACTACGCTGAATCCACACGAATGAAGTGATGTGTAGGCATTCCCTGCTGTAGCCTTCCGCCATTTCACAGATCCTCAGTCTCTCTCCAGCACTCGTTGTTTGAGCATTGTTCGCCTCACGTCTCGTTCGTTCGCTACTTGTGTTGTGTGCACCCTTCGTTTCTATGAAAAAATGGCTCCTAAAGAGCAATTAAGTCGTCAAAGCAATTCCTCAAAGGCTAAGGGGGAGCATAAAGTGCTATCTCTTGCCAAGAAAATTAAAATCTCAGGTCTTTTGAAAAGTGGCATGTCGCTTGCAGAAGTGGGCTGTAAGATCGGTAAGAACGAATCGAGCATTCGCACAATAAAGCAGAAAGAAACTGAAATTCGTGGAAGTGTTATGATTTAAAGTATACAGGAGGATGTGCGTTGGTTTATGCGAAAACTACACCATTTTATATAAGGGACCTGAGCATCCGCGGACTTTGGTATCCGCAGGGGGTCCTGGAACCAATCCCCCGTGGAAACCGATGGACGACTGTCATCACCTATATTCAGTGAATGATACTATTCACCCACCAATGCATCCTGTCAACTCCATCAAAATTTCACATCTTTCAATGATGGCACCTTTTGATTTTTCTAAGTTCTGAGGATTGAAAGCCCAATATAACTGACCTCTCTCAAACAACAATCCTTCTTAGCCAAAAATCTATTTAGTGAGGACTTTTGTTTAAACTCTGTCTTTTGGTGAACCTTCAAGTAACAATCACACTTCTGAATAGCCCTACACATGTTACATCTCACCAACATAATTGCTTATATTCCTAGCATTTCATAAGACCATTAGGCATTGGAGCAGAAGTTTGCCAATCGTATCTGCTCCGCTATTCCATCATAGCTGATTTATTATCACTCTCATCCTCCATTCTCCTTCACCTTTCATGTCATCACTAATCAAGAAACTATCAACTTCCATTTTAAATATACCCAATGGCTTTGCCTCCACGACCATACTTGTGGCAATGAATCCAACAGATTCATCACCTTCTAGCTCAAGAAATTCCTCTTTATCTCTGTTATAAAGGGACATCCCTCTGTTCCGAGTCTGTGTTCTCTGGTCCTAGATTCCCCCAGTATAGGAAGCCTTTCTAAGCCTTTCAATATTTGATAGGCTTCAAAGAAGTCCCTCCTCATTCTTCTAAACTTCAGTGACTACAGTGCCATAGGCTGTACTTCACATTTCCATACATTCACATCACGGTTGCTTTACATTTGTTCCTGCCATCACCCCTATAACTGCCCCTTACTTCTGATGAATTTTTCATTGTAGAGCTTGCCTGCTGAGTATGCTTTGCCAGTGTCAGGTGTGAGCTGAATACTTAAGGAACACACTGCTGGGCTTTGAGAGAGTGAGAGTGTATGGCTGTTCTAGCTGTGTTGAAGATAAATTTGGGTTTTGATCCAGTAATTCATGCAAAGGCTGGAGGGCATCTACAGATGATTCAAAACATCTGCACACTTCTTCTTTGAATAAGTTGGTAAACTTGAAAGTAGGACACATGGACAAGGCAGAAGAACAGATGGTAAACTAGGTGAGATTCTCAACAATGTATTGTTGTGTATTATCATTTTGTAGGGGAATGAACAGCAGATATGTGAGAGCAAAGAAACAGGACAAGTTGGCATTTTCCTGTGGACTCCAACAGAATTGAAAATGAGTAGATAGGTGAAATATATGATCAGGTTTAAATAGAGTGGAGAGGAGAAGAGACATGTTTTCAAAGGAGACAATTGGAGGTGCAAAATTGAAACAGGCAGTTCAAAGAAGAACTGTCAGGTGCTTAAGCAGAATAAAATATGAGAAGATAGGAAAAAAATATAAAGGATCTCAAGAGCAAGGAACTCGGGTCTGAAGATTTGAAGTCAGCATGCTAAGATCAGCATTTCTGAAAAAGCAGACTAAAAACAGTAATTTGTAAATTATTGTCACATGCACCAACGTATCTGAAAAACTTTGTGTGCCAACCATAGAGAACATTTCAAAGCCTTGGTACAACGAGATAGTACAAAGAGAAAAGTGGTAACAGATTGCAGATGGTGTGTTACAGTTACAACAGAGGAAGTGCAGTACAGAGGGTCAATGAGTAACAAGGACCATGACAAGGTGCATTGTAAGGTCAGGAGCTCATCTTTGTCATCTCAGAGTCCAATCAGTAGCGGGATGGAAGCTGTTCTTAAGCCTGGTGGTGCGTGTTTTCAAGTCTTTGTATCATCTGCCTGATGGGCAGGGGGAGAAGAGAGAGAATCCAAGATGGAAGGGGTCTTTGATTATGTTGCCTGTTCTTTTGTATCTTCTGCCCAGTGGAACTTGGGAGAAAAGGGAATGTCCTGGATGGGAGGGGTCTTTGATTATGTTGGTTGCTTTCCTGAAACAGCAGGAAGTATAGATAAAATCGTTAGAGGAGAAACTGGATTTTGTGATGGCTCTCTGTTACATTTTGATCAAAGGTTTATACCTACACAAAAGGTTGGAGGAACCTCAGTAGGTCAAGCAGCATCTATGGAAATGAACGAACAGGCAACATTTCGACCTGAGACCCTTCTTCAGGACTGGAAAAGAAGAGGGAAGACACAAGAAATAAAAGGTTTTAATAAAAGAGGGTGGGGAAGCAGGATAGTTAGAAGGTGATGGATGAAGCCAGGTGGGTGGAAAAGGTAAAGGGCTGGAGATGAAGGAATCTGATGGGAGCGGAAAGTGGACCACAGGAAAAAGGGAAGGAGGAGGGGCATCAGAAGGAGGTGATAGGCAGGTTTAGAAGAAGTAAGAGGCCAGAGTGGGGAATATAAGAAAAGGGGAGGGACAGAGAAAAAATTTCTTACCAGAAGGAGAAGTCAATATTCATACCATCTGATTAGAGGCTACCCACATGGAATATAAGGTGTTGCTGGAATTAAAATTTTGGGCCACTGGGAAGTTCTGCTTTTGGCAGACGGAGCAGAGGTACTCAATGCAGTGGTCCCCCAATGAACCAAGTTGGGGTCTCGCCAATGCAGAGAAGGCCGCATGGAGAGCACTGAATACAATAAACAACCCCAGCAGATTCGCAGGTGAAGTGTTGCCTCACCTGGAAGGACTGCTTGGGGCCCTGAATAGAGATGAGGGAGGAGGTGAATAGGCAGGTGTGGCACTTTGCCGCTTGCAGGGTTAAGTGCCAGGAGGGATGAATGGACAAGAGAATCACGGAGGGATTGATCCCTATGGAGAGCGGAGAATGCGGGGAGGTAAAGATGTGTTGGTAATAAGGTCCCTTTGGAGATTGCGGAAGTTGTGGATGCGGCTGCTCATGGGGTGGTAGGTAAGGACAAGAGGAATTCTATTTCGATTAAGATAGTGGGAAAATGCAGTGAGCGTGGATGTCCAGGAAATGGAGGAGATGCGGGTGGGAGTGACGTCAATGATGAAGGATGGAAAATCTCACTCTTTGAAGAAGGAGGACATCTCTGATGTCCTGGAAAAGAAAGGCTCATCTTGGGAACAGATGTGACAGAGACAAAGGAAGAGAGAAAAGGGAATAGTATTTTTACAGGAGACAGAGTGGGAGAGAGGTATAGACATAATAGCATTGGAAATTGGTAGTTCTATCAAAGATGTCAGTCAACAGTATGTTTTCAGAGATGGAGACAGAGAGATCGAGAAAGTGGAGGGAGCTGTCAAAAATGGACCAAGTGAATTTAAGGGTAGGTTGGAAGTTGGAGGCAAACTTGATGAAATTGATAAGCTCAGTATAGGTGCATGAAGCAGCACCAATACATTTGTCAATGTAGTGATGAAGAGTTGGGGAGCATTACCAGGAAATGCTTGGAACGTGGACTGTTCTCTATAGCTATCAAAAGGGCAAGCATAGCTGGGGCCCAAGCAGGTGTGCATGGCTACCCCTTGGGTCTGGAGAAAATGGAAGGAAAAGTTGTTGAGGGTGAGGGCTAGTTCTGCTAGATGGAGAATTGTGTTGATGGAGGGAAACTGGTGATTTTTTTAATTGAGAAAGAAGCGGGGAGCTCTGAGGCATTATTGATGGAGAATCAAAGTGTACAGGGACTGGATATCCAAGGTGAAAATGAGCTGGTGAAGGCCAGGGAACTGAAAGTTCGTGAGTCTGAATCAAGGTTGATAGAATGCTATCAAGGTATGAGGAACAGTTCAGTGGGGCAGGAGAACAAGCAGAGACAGTAGTCTATCCACTGGGGATCTTGGGTAGGAGGATTGTCCATTGTATCCGGTGCTCCTGATATGGCCTCCTCTGCATTGGTGAGACCCATTGTAAATTGGGAGACCCCTTTGTTGAACACCTCCGTTCCATCGGCCAAACGTGGAACTTCCTGGTGACCTAACATTTTAATTCCAATTCCCAATCCCATTCTAACATGTCGGTCCATGGCTTCCTCTTGTGCCATGATAAGGCCACCCTCATGGAGAGGAGAAACACCTTATATTCTATCTGGGTAGCCCCCTTTTATATCCCCCACTCTGGCCTCTTACCTCCTCTCTACCTGCCTATCCCCTCCCCCTGGTGCCCCTTCTCTTTCCCTTTCCCCTGTGGTCCACTCTCCTCTCCTATCAGATTCCTTCATCTCCAGATCTGTACCTTTCCCACCCACCTGGCTTCACCTATCACCTTCTAGATATTCATCTTCCCCTCCTACCACCTTTTTATTCTGGCATCTTCCTTTACATTCCACTCCCAAAGAAGAGTGTCGGCCCAAAACATTGACTGGTTGTTCATTTCCATGGATGCTGCCTGACCTGCTGAGTTCCTCCAGCATTTTGTGTGTGTCACTATGGAGTTCCAGCATCTGTAGAATTTCTTGCGTTTATAAAGGTGTAGTATGTATTGTGCCCAGGATGAACTATACTATCTGGGCCAAGGTGTCATTGACAATTCCTTCCAAATCAGCTTTCCCTACCCCATGGAATAGCAACTGGTACATGGCAGCATCAAATTCTGCTGCAAGCCATAAGCTATACTGACTGAGATGTAAAAGGGTCTTTATATAAGGTCAGTAGTTTAAAACAATAGCTCGCTGTCAGCTACTCAAAAGGTGAGTACAACTGCTACTCTTGCAGAAATGCCCACTTATAATACAAGATAAGAGTACTAATTGGCTGAGTTCTCTAATTAGCTGATTAATTATCAGTTGGAATTGATAGTGAGATGTGGAAATAATTGGGTCAGTATTCCAATAACTGATGAAATAGGAATTACATTCAGTAGTTCATAACATCTTTGGTAATTATATCATGTTCTGCAAACATTATTAGTCATCCTCAAATTCTGTGCATCATACTACCTAAACATTTGCTTGATTCATTATCTCTGA
This sequence comes from Mobula birostris, assembly GCF_030028105.1. NCBI lineage: Eukaryota > Metazoa > Chordata > Chondrichthyes > Myliobatiformes > Myliobatidae > Mobula > Mobula birostris. Next base: position 211,681,925 of record NC_092372.1, on the reverse strand, counting down.
TGGAAAAGACTATAGGAAAAGTTACGGGCAGACTTGAGAGCTTTGCAGTGCTGTTGTCAGCATAAAGTTATCTAAGAACATAAGAGGTCTAATGATAGGGTAGTAGATGTTCTTGAGCCTGAAAATCTCCACTCTCTTGTTCAATCCTGATAACCCATGTTAACTCAATATCCAAAAATCCAGAATGATCTCTGGGGTGGAGTATTCCAAAGTCCTTCACTCACCTCAACTCTGAACTGATTCCACGACCTATGGACTCACTTTCAAGGACTCCACAATTTGTGTTCTCAGTATTACTTATTTATGTATTTATACTTTTATTTGCACAGTTTGACTTCTTTTGGTTGTTTTTCGTCATTGTGTGTAGATTTTCATTGTGCATGTCTGTAAGGCTACTGAATCTCAAAGTGGTATATGTATGCAGTACAAACTTAGATAATTAATTTACTTTTGAGTCTTTTGAACTTTGAAAATTTACAACTCTCTGACTGGAAGAAATCCGTCACAAATCCAAGTATTTTATCAGAGTATATATTCAACCCCACATGACCCAGACCTAAATATTTTATTTACAGAATGTACACCTAATCCCATCAAGACCCAAAAGTTTTTATCAGAATGTAGATGGACCCAACCCAACTCAAAGGCATAATCGGAATGTAGAGATATGGACCAGGTGTACACCTGATCACACCTAGAACAAAAATTTTGTTAAGATTATGCGCCTAGCCTTACCTGAACTCAATTGTAAAGATAAAGATTAATTTATTTGTCACAGGTACATACAGTGAAATGCATCATTTTGCATCTGAGGAAAGTGCTGGGAGCAATTGACACTACACCTCCAGTGCCAATGTAGCTTATGCACTACTTACTAACCCCAGCCTGTGGGTCTTTGGTATGTGGGTGGGGGGGGGGGGGGTGGCAGGGGGACTGGAGAAAACTCAGCCAGTCACTGGAAGGACGTTCACAGTCCTTTCAGACAGTGGTGGCAATCAAGCTCCGATCAGTGATTGCTGGCATTGTAAATTGTGCTAATTGCCACGCCACTGTACATGGTCACTCAGAGACCCAAATGTTTTATCAGATGTACACCAAAGAGAACTTGTCGTTGTGGATTCCACCTCACACGTGTTGCTTTCGTTTGAGAAGCAAGTGGAAATAAGCCACAGTATCCAAATCCCCCAGATTGTTGGGAAATTAGAAACCCCAACTGTACATGTTGTGTATTCTGAATGGATATTTGAATCTGGTGCCGTTTCCCAAACGATACTCAACATCTTTGCAGTTCTCCCAGTAGGTCTGGTAACTGACAGAACTCCTGTGCTAACTGTGAGTGTAAATCAAAGCCAAGTTGACATAATGCTGAGACATCCTGCTCCATGGTCTATGTTCCTGTCTTTCCTGTCTTTCAAAGGGTGACACTGAAGCCCTTCGCTTGATAGACTGCTTCCCTGGCGACTCAACGCCGTCTGCTGCTTTAGGAGCTTAATGCAGTCATCTAGCTGGTAGGGGAGGTCCTCTCGTTATCGCTAAACACAAAAAAAAAACTGGTTTTAAATTATTAATAGGCTTCACAAATCATTTCCCCTGGCATACTGACAGAGGGAAAAAAAGTAAGGTTTTTTTTCTATCGTTCTAATAAACTGCATGAGAAACAAAATCGCTCTTAGCTGTGTCTCCGTTAGTCTAGAGCTTTGTCAACCATACAGAATTTCTGACTTGATTAACTGGTTTGTCTTTCGCTCTTGCAATCAGTGTATGACTCATTTATTGTGTCAATTACTCAAGACAAATTGAAGTCTTCATGCTTGAGGATTGTCGATTTTCTGCACAAATGTGACATTCGTTTTTAGCGTCTCCCGGGATTGCGGATGGGAGAAGTGATTAAATCCACCGCCACCTACAAAGGATAGCTGGGAATCTCTTTCCAGCCAACTGGATTGCAAATGAAGTTTCTCCCGATCTTAAGGGAAGACGTTAAGATTACAGATCTATCCCAGTGAAACGCAACTATCCTCAGGTCTGTGGAGTCAGGTCAGCCTTGTTGCATCAACCGTTGGGAGTTAAATACGAGAAACAGACGATGCTACTGTACCGTGCCGGTCTCCCCTGCCTCGGTGAGATCGGACACAGATTTGGGAGATTGCTTCATTGATCACAGCCAGGGTCTCCCGGTGGGGGGAGGAGGTCAGTCATTTTACTTTCACTTTCCATACCGACAAGTCTATCAGTGGCCTCCTCCCCTTCCAGGTCAAGGCTAAACACAAACTGAGGAGCTGTACCTAGGCAGTCTCCAATCTCGTGGCATGAACATTAGATTCTCAGACATAAGTAATCACTCTCATCTGTCTCCTTTTCTGCCCTTAATATCTTTTCAAGAGGCGACACTGAAACCCTTTGCTCCATAGACTACTTCCCTGGCGACTCACTGCCGTATGCTTTTTTGGGGGGATCTTAATGCAATTACTTAGCTGGCAGGGGAGGTCCTCATAGTCATAGTCATATCCATAGTCATACTTTATTGATCCTGGGGGAAATTGGTTTTCGTTACATTTGCACCATAAATAATTAAATAGTAATAAAACCATAAATAGTTAAATAGAAATATGTAAATTATGCCAGGAAATAGTCCAGGACCAGACTATTGGCTCAGGGTGTCTGACCCTCCAAGGGAGAAGTTGTAAAGTTTGATGGCCACAGGCAGGAATGACTTCCTATGACACTCTGTGTTGCATGTTGGTGGAATGAGTCTCTGGCTGAATGTACTCCTGTGCCCAATCAGTACATTATGTAGTGGATGGGAGACATTGTCCAAGATGGCGTGCAACTTGGACAGCATCCTCTTTTCAGACACCACCGTCAGAGAGTCCAGTTCCATCCCCACAACATCACTGGCCTTATGAATGAGTTTGCTGATTCTGTTGGTGTCTGCTACCTTCAGCCTGCTGTCCCAGCACACAACAGCAAACATAATCGCACTGGCCACCACAGACTCGTAGAACATCCGCAGCATCGTCCGGCAGATGTTAAAGGACCTCAGTCTCCTCAGGAAATAGAGACAGCTCTGACCCTTCTTGTAGACAGCCTCAGTGTTCTTTGACCAGTCCAGTTTATTGTCAATTCGTATCCCCAGGTATTTGTAATCCTCCACCACGTCCACCCTGACCCCCTGGATGGAAACAGGGGTCACCGGTGCCTTAGCTCTCCTCAGGTCTACCACCAGCTCCTTAGTCTTTTTCACATTAAGCTGCAGATAATTCTGCTCACACCATGTGACAAAGTTTCCTACCGTAGCCCTGTACTCAGCCTCATCTCCCTTGCTGATGCATCCAACTATGGCAGTCATCAGAAAACTTCTGAAGATGACAGGACTCTGTGCAGTAGTTGAAGTCCGAGGTGTAAATGGTGAAGAGAAAGGGAGACAAGACAGTCCCCTGTGGAGCCCCAGTGCTGCTGATCACTCTGTCGGACACACAGTGTTGCAAGCACACATACTTGTTATTGCTGAACGCAAAAACGAGCTTTAAGTTACAAAAGGCTTCACAAATACTCTCCAGAACATCAACAAAGGGGAAAAAAGATAATACCCTTCCTTTCTTCTCCAGCACCCTCTCATTTACCATCCACTGGTTCCCCTCCATACTTCCCATCTTTTATTTCATGCCTCACCTTCCTGTCCTATCAGATTCCATCATCTTCAGGCCTGGTCACATCCACTTATTTCCTCCCAGATACTGACTTCATTCCTGCTGTCCACTCCTCCACCTGCCTATCACCCCTCCCCCACCTGACCAAACTCTACATATCACTTAACACACATCAAAGTTGCTGGTGAACGCAGCAGGCCAGGCAGCATCTCTAGGAAGAAGTACAGTCGACGTTTCGGGCCGAGACCCTTCGTCAGGACAAACTGAAAGAAAAGCTAGTGAGAGATTTGAAAGTGGGAGGGGGAGGGAGAGATCCAAAATGGTAGGAGAAGACAGGAGGGGGACGGATGGAGCCAAGAGCTGGACAGGTGACTGGCAAAAGGGATATGAAAGGATCATGGGACAGGAAGCCTAGGGAGAGAGAAACGGGGGGGGGGCAACCCAGAGGATGGGCAAGGGCAATAGTGAAAGGGACAGAGGGAGAAAAAGGAGAGAGAGAAAAAGAATGTGTGTATATAAATAAATAAATAATGGATGGAATACGAGGGGGAGTTGGGGCATTAGTGGAAGTTTGAGAAGTCAATGTTCATGCCATCAGGTTAGAGGCTACTCAGACGGAATATAAGGTGTTGTTCCTCCAACCTGAGTGTGGCTTCATCTTTACAGTAGAGGAGGCCGTGGATAGACATGTCAGAATGGGAATGGGACGTGGAATTAAAATGTGTGGCCACTGGGAGATCCTGCTTTCTCTGGCGGACAGAGCATGGGTGTTCAGCAAAATGACCTCCCAGTCTGCGTCGGGTCTCGCCAATATATAGAAGGCCGCAGCGGGAGCACCGGACGCAGTATATCACCCGAGCTGACTCACAGGCGAAGTGTCGCCTCTCCGTCTCCGCTGCATCTGCTCTCAGGATGAGGCTTTTCATTCCAGGACGAATGAGATGTCCTCCTTTTTAAAGAAAGGAGCTTCCCTTCCTCCACTATCAACTCTGCCCTCAAAGCATCTCTCCCATTTCACGCACAACTGCTCTCACTCCATCCTCCCACCACTCCACTAGGAATAGGGTTCCCCTGGTCCTTACCTACCACCCCACCAGCCTCCGGGACCAACATATAATTCTCCGTAACTTCCACCACCTCCAACGGGATCCCACCACTAAGCACATCTTCCCCCCCTCCCCCGCTTTCCGCAGGGATCGCTCGCTACGCGACTCCCTTGTCCATTCGTCCCCCCCCCATCCCTCCCCACCGATCTCCCTCCTGGCACTTATCCTTGTAAGCAGAACAAGTGCTACACATGCCCTTACACTTCCTCCCTCACTACCATTCAGGGCCCCAGACAGTCCTTCCAGGTGAGGCGACACTTCACCTGTGAGTCGGCTGGGGTGATATACTGCGTCCTGTGCTCCCGACGTGGCCTTCTATATATTGGCAAGACCCGACACAGACTGGGAGATCATTTCGCTGAACACCTATGCTCTGTCCGCCAGAGAAAGCAGGATCTCCCAGTGGCCACACATTTTAATTCCACATCCCATTCCCATTCTGACATGTCTATCCACGGCCTCCCCTACTGTCAAGATGAAGCCACACTCAGGTTGGAGGAACAGCACCTTATATTCCGTCTGGGTAGCCTCCAACCTGATGGCATGAACATTAACTTCTCAAACTTCTGCTAATGCCCCACCTCCCCCTCATACCCCATCTGTTATTTATTTATATACACACATTCTTTCTCTCACTCTCCTTTTTCTCCCTCTGTCCCTCTCACTATACCCCTTGCCCATCCTGTGGGTTCCCTCCTCCCCCTTTCTTTCTCCCTTGGCCTCCTGTCCCATGATCCTCTCATATCCCTTTTGCCAATCAACTGTCCAGCTCTTGGCTCCATCCCTCCCCCTCCTGTCTTCTCCTATCATTTTGGATCTCCCCCTCCCCCTACCACTTTCAAATCTCTGACTATCTCTTCTTTCAGTTAGTCCTGACGAAGGGTCTCGGCTCGAAACGTCGACTGTACTTCTTCCTAGAGATGCTGCCTGGCCTGCTGAGGTCACCAGTAACTTTTTTGTGTGTTGCTTGAAATTCCAGCATCTGCAAATTTCCTCGTGTCTACATATCACTTGCCAGCTCTTGCTCCACCACTTTACACTGGCCATCTCCTCTCTTCACCCAAAATGTTGTCCGCCCATTTCCCTCCATAGATGCTGCCTGTCTTGCTGAGTTTTTCCTGCGCCACTGAGTGTTGCTCCAGATGTCCAATATCTGCTGTCTCACTTGTGTCTTCATGCTAATGCATGTGTGACTCCCTGGCCTGTCTATCCCTCTCTGACTCCAGGCACTTCCCCCGTAACTGTAGGAGTAACATCCATCCCGAACTTCCTCCCTCAGATCTTCCAGATGAGGCAGACATTCCGATGTAAGTCGCTAGGTCTCATTTATTCCATCTAATATTCCCAATGAGATGTCCTCTACACCAGACAGAATAGACATAAACTGCGCTACTACTTCACCATGCACCTGCACTCCGTCTGTCATGGCTGCCTTGAGCTCCTGGTTACCATGCATTTTATCTCCCCTCCCCATTCCCACACAGGCTACTCTGTCCTCAGCCTCCTCTACTGGTGAAGTTATTAGAGGAATAATTCCTCATATTCTTTACTGGGTAGGCTACAACCTGATGGCAAGAATATTGAATTCTCCAACTTCTGATAAACTTCTCCCCCTTGGTCTCTCTATTCTCTCCAACTGACCTACCCAGTTCTTCCTAAACTCGCTCCAGAACCCCCGCATCACCCTCCTCCACCCATCCCATGTGAGCAGTACCATCAGAACATGGCACCCATCATCAAATACCCATGCACTCTTTTCATTGCTGCCATTTGGAAGGAGGTACAGGAGCCTTAGGACCCACACCACAGGATCAGGAACAATATTTACCCTTCAATCATCAGGACCCTGGCCCAATATAGATAACTTCCCTCACGTCAACATTGAACTGATTCTACAACGTATAGACTTAATTTCAAGTACACAGCAACTCATTTTTTCAGTATTATTTAGTATGAGTTTATTTATTATTATTGTTATTTGTGTTTTTTTGTATTTGCTGATTGGCTGTTTGTCCATCTTGGTTTGCATGTTGTTTTTCATTGATGCTATTATATTTCTTTGTATCTACTGTGAATGCCCAGAAGAAAGTAAATTTCAGGGTAGTCTATGGTGACATCTGGCGCTTTAATAATAAATTGATTTTGATCTATATCTCTTTGATTTTTTTCTTTCAAAAAGTGTAAGTTGAAGGGACATCACACAACATGTGGTTTCAGTGATTCTGGTGTGCTATTGAAGTCCCAATGACCCAGCTGAATATCAAGCATTGATCTTGTATTTTATGGCAATTCCAAACAGCGTTGATCTGATAGCCATCTGGTAATTTCTCCCAAATATTTACTGTGCTACACATCCATTTATCGACATCCTCGTAAGGCACAGAGACATAATAATGAAAGAGGATTTGATTAACCTGGCCCTGATATCATACTTTGTTGCTTTGTTTAATGGGAGATTTATTTTAGAGCTTTTTATCTCTCAGTCATTCTGTTCATGTTGTAGACTGCGTCCTTTATCTGTGTTAACACATCTGATTGTGTCGTTATCTGTTACTAACTGCAGGCTCAAATCAAATATGGGCAATTAAAAACAGAGAACGTTTCAGAGGAAAGAAAATTTAATCCTTGAAGACGGTCTTGAAATCCATGGACCGCTGAGTGTTTGTGTTCAGTTTTTGTTAAGCAGAGGAAGGGGATGGTGAGGGAGAAGTTAGCAGGGCTGTTCTAGGTATGGAGCAGTGGTCTGGATAGAGGTTTGTTCTGGGTGTGGAGAAGTGGTCTGGATGTGGAGTGGTGGTCTGGGTGTGGAGCTGTGTTCTGGGTGTGGAGAAGTGGTCTGGATGTGGAGTGGTGGTCTGGGTGTGGAGAGGTGGTCTGGATAGAGATGTGGTCTGGGTGTGGAGAAGTGGTCTGGATGTGGAGTGGTGGTCTGGGTGTGGAGAGGTGGTCTGGATAGAGGTGTGGTCTGGGTGTAGAGTTGTGGTCTGGGTGTGCAGGGGTGTTCCGGTTGTGGACAAGTGGTCTGGATAGAGGTGTGGTCTGGGTGTGGAGAACTGGTCTGGCTGTGGAGGGGTGGTCTAGATGGAGGGGTGTTCTGGGTGTGGAAAAGTGGTCTGGTTGTGAGGAAGTGGTCTGGATAGAGGTATGGTCTGCGTGTGGAGAGGTGTTCTGGGTGTGGAGAACTGGTCTGGTTGTGGAGGGGTGATGTGGGTGAGGAGGTGTGGTCTGGGTGTGAAAAAGTGGTCCGGTTGTGGAGGGGTGGCCCAGATGGAGGTGTGGTCTGTGTGTGGAGAGGTGGTCTGGATAGAGGTGTGGTCTGGGTGTGGAGGGGTGTTCCGGGTGTGGAGAAGTGGTCTGGTTGTGGGGAAGTGGTCTGGATAGAGGTGTGGTCTGCGTGTGGAGAGGTGTTCTGGGTGTGGAGAACAGGTCTGGTTGTGGAGGGGTGGTCTGGGTGTGGAAAAGTGGTCCGGTTGTGGAGGGATGGCCCAGATGGAGGTGTGGTCTGCGTGTGGAGAGGTGGTCTGGATAGAGGTGTGGTGTGGTCTGAGTCTGAGTGAGGAGGTGTGGGCTGGGTCAGGAGGTGTCGTCTGGGTCAGAGTGAGGAGGTGTGGTCTGGGTGTGGAGAACCTTGGTAATGCTCAGACACACCTCCAACATAGGCACCTGGTTCATAGAGGGGCTGAGCTATTCTATTATAGTGTCTCTATCTGAATAAGTGCAAGAAATTTCCAGGAATTAGGAACTTTTGTTAATGCATACACCGGAGAAGTAGGGATTGTTCTGAAGGATTCATTGTGTCACAGAGATACAGCATAGAAACAGGCCCTTCGGCCCATTGAATCCACACCAACTGTCAATGACGCATTTAAACCATTCTATATTAATCCCATTTTTATTCCCCTTCAAAGGTACATTTAATGTCAGAGAAATATATAAAATATACATCCTGAAATACTTTTACTTTGCAACCATCCACGAAAACAGAGGAGTGCCCCAAAGAATGAATGACAGTTAAACATCAGATCCCCAAAGCCCCACTAGCTCTCCCCTCCCACGCATAAACAGCAGCAAAACGACAATCCTCCTTCCCCCACCAGCAAAAAAAAAGCACTGGCACCCACCACCGAGTACTTTTAAGCGTGTAGCAAAGCATCAATAAGGATAGACTTGCAGTACCCCAAAAACTACTCATTCACCTGGTATTCGACATACCACAGGCTCTCTCTCTCTCCCTAATAAGGGAGGAAGGGGTGTCTCTGTTTCACAGCGAGAGGGGAGACATAACAACAACTCGCTGATTTGCAATCTTGACACACTAAACAACCACTCCCCAGATTCTACCCCCCCCCCACACTCACACACACAAACTATATATACATATATATAAATAACTTATAGGGAAGATATCGATGTGATTGAAAGAGTGCAGAGAAAATTTACAAGAATTTTGCCACGACTTAAGGATTTAAGTCATAGGGAAAAGTTAAGTAGTAGGACTTTATTCTCTGGAGTGCAGGAGAATGAGGGGAGATTTGATAGAGGTATACAAAATTATGAAGGTATAGATAGGATAAATGCAAGCAGGCATTTTCAGCTGAGGTTGGGTGAGACTAGAAGTTTTAAGGCCATGAGATAAGGGTGAAGGGTGAAATGTTTAAGGGGAACATGAGGGAATCTTCTTCACACAGAGAGTGGTGAGGGTGTGGGATGAGCTGCCAGTGGAGCTGGTGGACTTCAGCATTTAAGAGAATTTTGGGTATGTACATGGAAGGGAGGGGTACAGAGGGTTATGTCCAGGAGCAGGTCGAAGAGACTAGGTAGAATAATAGTTTAGCATGGACTAGAAGGACCTAAGAGGGTGTTTCTGTGCTCTAGAACTCAATGTCTAGGGTCAATTTATAGTGACCAATTAACCTCCATGCCTTTGGGATATGCAAAGAAGCAGAAGCACAAGATCACAAGGCCATGATGTGTGGGAGTAGAGTTAGGCTGTTCACCCCATTGAGTCTTCCCTGTCATCCAATCACTGTTGCTTTGTGTCAATCCTTTTCTCTGGATTACTCGCCATAACCCCCTTCCCATAACACAGCAGCATAGCGGTTACCATAACAGCAACCATAACACAGTATACATACATACCATAACAGCAGCATAGTGGTTACCATAACACAGTATACATACGTACCATAACACACGATACACACATACCATAACACAGTATACATACATACCATAACACAGTAGCATAGCGGTTACCATAACAGTAACCAGAACACAGTTTACGTACATACCATAACACAGTAGCGTAGTGGTTAGCACGGCACGATTACACCCCAGTGTGTCAGAGTTCATAGTTCAATTCCGATGCTGTCTGTAAGAAGTTTTTACGTTCTTCCTGTGACTGCGTGTGTTTCCTCCGGAGGCTCTGATTTCCTCCTACAGTGAAAAGACCTGCTGGTTAGTAGGTCATTGTAAGTTGTCCCATGATTGGGCTCGGCTTAAATCGGTGGGTTGCAGGGCAGTGGGGCTCATTGGGCCAGAAGGGGCTGCTCTGCGCTGCATCTCTAAACTAATAAGTAAGTCGGCAATCAAAGCACCTTTAGAAATGAACATGGTCACAAGGAGAACGTCCCAACTCTACATAGACTGTATTTGGGTCTGGATTGAACTGGGGTCTCGAGCACCATGTGACAGCAGATCAATGAACTGGATCACTCTGTCCTCCATCTCCTTTTTGCATTCAGAATCAGTTTCATCACAGAAGTATGTCAGGAATGTTGTTGCTTTAAAGCAGCAGTTCAGTGCAATACATAACAAGTTACTATAGATTTAATATGAAGCATAAAAATTAAATAAATAGCACAAAAAGGGAGCAAAATAGCAAGGCAGTGTCCATAGGTTCATTCATTGTTCAGAAATCTGACAGCAGCGGGGAGAAGCTGTCCTAACCATAGAGTCGTAGCAAAGTACAGAACCTTCGATCCATCTAACCTGTGCCAAACGATTGAAGCAGCCTACTCCAATTGACTTGTTCCTAATTCTCTTCCTAAAATATTGAATCTGAGTCTGGAAGCTCCTGCACCCTCTTTCTGATGGTAGTAATGAGAAGGGGACATGTCCTGGGTGGTGAATTATTCCCAATAGTGAAAGTCACCCTCTTGAGGCATTGTCTGTTGAGGATGTTCTCAATGGTATGATAATGAGAAGAGAGTGGAGAGGGAGGGGAAGGGGAGGGAGAGAGGGAGAAAGAGGGAGAGAGAAAAAGAACTTGAAGAGGAATTTTTTATGCACTAATTTGCTGAGTTCCTTAATGCAATGCTGGTGCTTTGGTTAGTTGTGCTGCATTCAGTTGTGGCATTCAAATGGGAACTGGTAAGTACTTTGAGGATTCAAAGGGAGGGGAAGGGGAATGAGACAGGTGTACCCCAACAACATTGAGCTGGGAGGGCCTAGGTAAGAAGAATGATCTCCATCAACACTGTAAATTTTCTGTGATACAGAACTTAATGGACACATTATTCAGGGGTAAACATAGTCATAGAATACTATAACATAAAGCAAGCCCTTCGAGTGCATGCCACACTATCATTCTACAGACCCTCCAAGCTCAGTGCAGCAGTGATGCACCTGACCCATTCCCCTCCCCCTCCCCATGAACCCCAGCGTACTTACCAATTCCCATTATTCTGCCTAGTCCCATCAACCTGCACCCAGACCATCACCCTCCGCACCCCTCCCATCCAGCTATGTTATGTAGAAACATAGAAAATAGGTGCAGGAGTAGGCCATTCGGCCCTTCGAGCCTGCACCGCCATTTATTATGGACATGGCTGATCATCCAACTCAGAACCCTGCACCAGCCTTCCCTCCATACCCCCTGATCCCCGTAGCCACAAGGGCCATATCTAACTCCCTCTTAAATATAGCCAATGAACTGGCCTCAACTGTTTCCTGTGGCAGAGAATTCCACAGATTCACCATTCTCTGTGTGAAGAAGTTTTTCCTAATCTCAGTCCTAAAAGGCTTCCCCTTTATCCTCAAACTGTGACCCCTCGTTCTGGACTTCCCCAACATCGGGAACAATCTTCCTGCATCTAGCCTGTCCAATCCCTTTAGGATTTTATACGTTTCAATCAGATCCCCCCTCAATCTTCTAAATTCCAACGAGTACAAGCCCAGTTCATCCAGTCTTTCTTCATATGAAAGTCCTGCCATCCCAGGAATCAATCTGGTGAACCTTCTTTGTACTCCCTCTATGGCAAGGATGTCTTTCCTCAGATTAGGGGACCAAAACTGCACACAATACTCCAGGTGTGGTCTCACCAAGGCCTTGTACAACTGCAGTAGTACCTCCCTGCTCCTGTACTCGAATCCTCTCGCTATAAATGCCAGCATACCATTCGCCTTTTTCACCGCCTGCTGTACCTGCATGCTCACTTTCAATGATTGGTGTATAATGACACCCAGGTCTCGTTGCACCTCCCCTTTTCCTAATCGGCCACCATTCAGATAATAGTCTGTTTTCCTATTTTTGCCACCAAAGTGGATAACTTCACATTTATCCACATTAAATTGCATCTTCCATGTATTTGCCCACTCACCCAACCTATCCAAGTCACCCTGCAATCCTCTTAGCATCCTCCTCACAGCTAACACTGCCGCCCAGCTTCGTGTCATCCGCAAACTTGGAGATGCTGCATTTAATTCCCTCATCCAAGTCATTAATATATGTTGTAAACTACTGGGGTCCCAGCACTGAGCCTTGCGGTACCCCACTAGTCACTGCCTGCCATTCTGAAAAGGTCCGGTTTATTCCCATTCTTTGCTTCCTGTCTGCTAACCAATTCTCTATCCACATCAATACCTTACCCCCAATACCGTGTGCTTTAAGTTTGCACAATAATCTCCTGTGTGGGACCCTGTCAAAAGCCTTTTGAAAATCCAAATATAGCACATCCACTGGTTCTCCCCTATCCACTCTACTAGTTACATCCTCAAAGAATTCTATCAGATTCGTCAGACATGATTTTCCTTTCACAAATCCATGCTGACTTTGTCCGATGATTTCACCGCTTTCCAAATGTGCTGTTATCACATCTTTGATAACTGACTCCAGCAGTTTCCCCACCACCGACATTAGGCTAACCAGTCTATAATTCCCCGGTTTCTCTCTCCCTCCTTTTTTAAAAAGTGGGGTTACATTAGCCACCCTCCAATCCTCAGGAACTAGTCCAGAGTCTAACGAGTTTTGAAAAATTATCACTAATGCATCCACTATTTCTTGAGCTACTTCCTTAAGCACTCTGGGATGCAGACCATCTGGCCCTGGGGATTTATCTGCCTTTAATCCCTTCAATTTACCTAAAACCACTTCCCTACTAACATGTATTTCGCTCAGTTCCTCCACCTCACTGGACCCTCTGTCCCCTACTATTTCTGGAAGATTATTTATGTCCTCCTTAGTGAAGACAGAACCAAAGTAATTATTCAATTGGTCTGCCATTTCCTTGCTCCCCATAATCAATTCACCTGTTTCTGTCTGTAGGGGACCTACATTTGTCTTTACCAGTCTTTTCCTTTTTACATATCTATAAAAGCTGTGTTTCCTTGTGCATGTTAGTGTGTGTGTCTACATGTATTTTGCATGTGTGTGTGTGTGTGTGTGTGTTTCTTTATTGCTGATGACAAGCAGCTCCTTGTTTCCACATTTAAATCATGAATTCACCTCCACCTGGTGGCATGATGCTGGGAAGAAACTCAGAACAGCATAGAGAAAGTACATTCACGTCCTAAATGAAAACTGCAGCAATTGCTAATTACATTTCAGTTTCTTGAGCAACGTTATATATCCTGCAATATTATAATATCATTTGCTGAAAGAACAGAGACTTCACATTAAGTATTTCAGTTTAATAAACCTTGAAGCACTAAAGACTTATTTTTAAGGGAATGTGCGTTAAAATATGCAGACAAAGAACAAAGTCTTGAAGTATAAAACAGTCTCTCAGCTGGAAGTCTGTGTTGCTTTTAAGGCAGAACCATAAATAAAATGTATAAGGTAATTTGAATTTTCACTGATCTCAAAATAGTAAAAAGACGCAGTTGAATTTATAATGTATTTGTTCAAAATTTGCATTGTTATCAATAACATAAGAGATTGTGCAGGTGCTGGAAGTCCAGAGTAGCACACACAAAATTCTGGAGGACCTCAGGAGGTCAGGCAGGATCTATGGAGAAAAAGCAGTTGACGGTTTGGGGTGAGATCCTTCCCCAGGACTGGAAAGGAAGAAGGCAGAGGCCAGAATAAGATGATGAGGGGAAGCGAAGGAGTACAAGTTGGTGAAGGTGGGTGAGTTGGCAAGGGGTGATGGTGAGAAACAAGGAGGTGATAGCTGGAAGATGTAAAGGGCTAAGGAAGAAGGAATCAGATAGGTGATGCCTATCAGAAGCCTCACCTGTCCATGAATTCCCTCTAGTACCCTTTGTCTTTCCACATCTCTCATTGTAATGTCCTATCAGATTCCTCTTCTTTATCTCTTCCACTTATCAGCTCCAAACTTCTTAGTTCATCCCCTCAGCTCCACCCACCCACCTCACATTGTTTTACCTATCATCTGACAGTTCGTACTCCTTTGCCTCCCCTCATGTTCTTAATCTGGCTTCTGTCTTCTTCCTTCCCAATCCTGATATGGAGTCTTGGCTTGAAATGTCCCTTTTATATTCCTCTTCATCGATGCTGCATGATGTGGCATTGTACAATGACAATTTTGATTAACAGATACTGAAAGAGGATTAAAAATGAGACTCGGTAAATACAGTGCCTATAAAAAATATTCACCCCCCCCCCCCCCCGGAAGCTTTCATTTTTTTTTTGTTTTACAACATTGAATCACAGTGAATTTCATTTTGCTTTTTTTTGACACTGATCAACAGAAAAAGTCTCTTTCCTGCAAAGTGAAAATAGATCTCTACAGAGTGATCTACATTAATTACAAATATAAAGCACAAAATAATTGCACAAAGTATTCATGAAGAATTCTGCAGATGCTGGACATTCAAGCAACACACATCAAAGTTGCTGGTGAACGCAGCAGGCCAGGCAACATCTCTAGGAAGAGGTACAGTCGACGTTTCGGGCCGAGACCCTTCGTCAGGACTAACTGAAGGAAGAGCTAGTAAGAGATTTGAAAGGGGGAGGGGGAGATCCAAAATGATAGGAGAAGACAGGAGGGGGAAGGATGGAGCCAAGAGCTGGACAGGTGATTGGCAAAAGGGATATGAGAGGATCATGGGACAGGAGGCCCAGGGAGAAGGAAAAGGGAGGGGGGGCGGAAACCAGAGGATGGGCAAGGGGTGTAGTCAGAGGGACAGAGGGAGAAAAAGGAGAGAGAGAGAAAGAATGTGTGTATATAAATAAATAACGGATGGGGTACAAGGGGGAGGTGGCAACCTGATGGCATGACCATTGACTTCTCTAACTTCCGCTAATGCCCCACCTCCCCCTTGTACCCCATCCGTTATTTATTTATATACACACATTCTTTCTCTCTCTCTCTCTCTCTCCTTTTTCTCCCTCTGTCCCTCTGACTACACCCCTTGCCCATCTTCTGGGTTCCCGCCCCCACCCCCTTTCCTTCTCCCTGGGCCTCCTGTCCCATGATCCTCTCATATCCCTTTTGCCAATCACCTGTCCGCTCTTGGCTCCATCCCTCCCCCTCCTGTCTTCTCCTATCATTTTGGATCTCCCCCCCCCCCCCCACTTTCAAATCTCTTACTAGCTCTTCCTTCAGTTAGTCCTGACGAAGGGTCTCGGCCCGAAACGTCAACTGTACCTCTTCCTAGAGATGTTGCCTGGCCTGCTGCGTTCACCAGCAACTTTGATGTGTGTTGCACAAAGTATTCACCCCTTCAAGTCAGTTTTTAGTAGATGCACCTTTGGCAGCAATTACAGCCTTGAGTCTGTGTGGCAAGGTCTCTATCAACTTTGCACATCTGGACACTGCAATTTTTCCCTATTCTTCTTTACAAAACTGCTCAAGCTCTGTCAGATTGCATGGGGATTGTGAGTGAACAGCTCTTTTCAAGTCCAGCCACAAATTCTTAATTGGATTGAGGTCTGGACTCTGACTTGGCCATTCCAGGACATTAACTTTATTGTTTTTAAGCCATTCCTGTGTAGCTTTGACTTTATGCTTAGGGTCATTGTCTTACTAGAAAACAAATCTTCTCCCACGTCACAGTTCTCTTGCAGACTGCATCAGACTTTCATCCAGGATTTCTTTGTATTTTGCTGCATTTATTTTACTCTCTACCTTCACAAGCCTTCCAGGATCTGCTGGAGTGAAGCATCCCCACAGCATGATGCAGCCACCACCATGCTTCACGGTGGAGATACTGTATTTTTGATGAGGTGAGGTGTTTGTTTTGCACCAAGCAGCATTTAGTCTGATGGCCAAAATGCTCAATTTTGGCTTCATCAGACATGGAACCACCTTCTAGCTGACTTCAGAGTATCCCACATGCCTTTTGGCAAACCCTAGCCGAGATTTCATGAGAGTTTTTTTTCCCCAACAGTGGCTTTCTCTTTGCCACTCTCTCATAAAACTGTGACTGGTGAAGCACCCAGGCAACAGTTGTTGTATGCACAGTCTCTTCTATCTCAACCACTGAAACTTGTAACTCTTCCAGAGTTGTCATAGGTCTCTTGGTGGTCTCCCTCACTCGTCCCCTTCTTGCACAGTCACTCATTTTGAGGATGGCCTGCTCTAGGTAGATTTACAGCAGTGCCATATTCTTTCCATTTCTTGATGATTAACTTAACTGTGCTCCAAGGGGTATTCAGTGACTTGGAAATTTTCTTGTATCCATCTCCTGACTTGTGCTTTTCAATCACCTTTTCACAGAGTTGCTTAGAGTATTATTTTGTCTGTCTGTCTGTCTGTCTGTATCTTGTTTTACGGCGGTTGGCTTCCAGCTTAATGGTGCATTACCGCCACCCTCTGCTCCGGGATGTGCACTAGACATATATTCTAAATCCCTTCACCCAATCACACGTACACACACACACACACACACACACACACACACACACACAAACCTACACTTCACCCTCCCATCTTTGACCATCCTAGTACCCTATTCCTGATTATCTGTCATATCCTATAAAAAACCCTTGTACCCCTTAAAAACGCTAAAAATACCCGGACTTGTGCTCTCTCACCCATGCCCAGCAAAACCCTTTTAATGTGAATTCCTGCACCCCCAACTCCCTTAATTTAATTCTCATCATCTCTCTCTGTATCCCATACTTCCCGCAACACAAAAACTACATGTTCTACTGACTCCTCTTCCTGACATTCCTCACACAATCCTGTCTGGTGTTTCTCTATCATTTTCAATGTTTTGTTTAATGCACAATGCCCCAGCCTTAACCTAGTCCACACAGTTTCCTCTCTTCTGTTTCCATTACCTACCCTAGTACTTGCAACACTCTTTTGTATTTGATATAAATGCCTCCCTTCCCCCTCCCTGTCCCATTTTTCTTGCCACATTTGATTGACTTTTTCCCAGATTACACACTTAACCTCTGCTTTACTGATACTAATGTGCATTTCCACATTTTCTTTCTTTAACGCCCTCTTTGCCAACTCATCCACCCTCTCATTCCCCTTCACCCCTACATGTGCTGGAACCCATAGAAATTTTACCTGACCTCCCTGATTTGCAATTCTTGTAACTAACTGAAGGACTTCATAAAGTACATCTTGCTGACTGTTTGTGTGAAAAGACCTTATACTTGTTAGAACTGACGAATCTGAACATATCAATACTTTGGCTTTATTTTGTCTTCATGGTATAGTTTTTACCAGTATACTGATTCCAGATACAGGTGTATTTTCACTGCAATCAATTGAAACACCTTGACTATACCCAGGTGATCTGCATTTAACTAATTATATGACTTCTAAACCTGTGGTGATTAAGTGTGTCATATCAAGGGGAGAGTGAATACTAATGCAATCAATTATTTTGTGTTTTATGTTTGTAATTATTTTGGATCACTTTGTAGAAATCTGTTTTCACTTTGATGCAAAAGGGTCTCTTTCTTTGATTCAATGTTGTAAAATAATAAAATATGAAAATTTCCAAGGGGGTTGAATACTATTATAGGCATAGTACTTAAGTGTGAGAAGAGCTCTTAAAATCCTTGTGATAAAGCTGTGGAATTAATTGTTTGATGCATACAAGTGTGCATGCACACACACACATACACACACATAGAGACAAATATGTCTTTAGACCTTACAGCGAAATAACTTTTTAAATTTGCTTCCTTTTTTTCAAATAAACCTTTTGTAATAGATTAAATAGAGTTAGACTGCAGGAATGGCACAAATCATAATCTAACCTAGTTAAATGTGTTTTTCATGTGCTGGGTCTCAACCATGCACACTCTATGAAATTACAAACCACTGAGAGAGTGAAGGTGCTGAGGCATTGGAGAAGAAGAAATAAAAGAGCAGCAGTTTGTCCTTTTAAGACCATAAGACCTAAGAGCAAAATTTGGCTATTCAGCCCATCTGGTTTGCTCTGTTATTCCATCATGGCTGGTTTATTATCCCTTTCAACCCTATCCTCCTGCTTTCTCTCTGTACCATTTGACGTCCCGATTAATCAAGAAACTATCAACTTCCACCTTAAATATACCCAATGACTTGGCCTCTACAACCATCTGTGGCAATGAATTCCACTGATTCATCACCAGCTGACTAAAGAAAGTTTTCCTCATCTCTGTTCTGAATGGATATCTCTCATTTCTGAGGCTGTGCCCTCTGGTCCTGGACTCACCCACTACAGGAAACATCCTCTCCACGTACATTCTATACAGACCTTTCAATGTTCAATAGGTTTTAATGAGATCCCCCTTCTTTCTTCTAATCTCCATTGAGTACAGGCACAGAGCAATCAAACACTCCTCATATGTTAACCCTTTCCTTCCTGGGATCATTCTTGTGACCCTCTGGATTCTCTCCAATGCCACGTCTTTTCTCTTAGAAAAGGGGCCCAAAACTGCTCACAATACTCCAAGTGCAGTCTGCACTTGGAGACTCAGCATTACATCCTTGCCTTTATATTTCAGTCCTCTCAAAATGAATGCTAATTTTGCATTTGCCTTCCTCACCACCAACTTAACCTGCAAGTTAATCTAAAGGGATACCTGCGTGAGCCGAGATCAGAATCAGGTTTGTTATTATTGTCTTGTATGCCGTGAATTTTTCAGAGTTGCAGCAGCAGTACAGTGCAAAAATTACTATAATGTAATATAAAATTACCATAAAACACTAGAGCTTCTGCAGATGCTGGAAATCTTGAGCAAAACACACAAAATGCTGAAGGAACTGAGCAAGTCCGGCAGCATGGGGAATTAAACACGCATAACATATAGAAATCAGTAAGTGAAAAACACCAGTAAAATGCTGAATTAAATGAGGAAATCGAAAGACTATGGAACATAGAACATGGAAATCTACAGCATATTACAGGTGCTTTGGCCCACAATGTTGTGCCAACCATGTAACCTACTCCAGATACTGCCTAGGATCACCCTACCACATAGCCCTCTATTTTTCTAAGCTCCATGTGCCTATCTAAGAGTCTCTTAAAGACCCTATTGTATCCGCCTCTACCACTGTTGCCAGCAGTGCATTCCACGCACCCACTACTCTCTGTGTGAAAAACTTACCCCTGATGTCCCCTTGGAACCTATTTCCAAGAACCTTAAAACTATGCCCCCTCGCGTTAGCCATTTCAGCCCTGGGAAAAAGCCTCTGGCTATTCACACAACCAATACCTCTCATCATCTTATACACCTCTATCAGGTCACCTCTCATCCTCCGTCGCTCCAAGGAGAAAAGGCCAAGTTCACTCAACCTATTCCCATAAGGCACGCTCTCCAATCCAGAGAAACATTGAAACATGGTCCCAGTAGTAATATCTACAACTGGTATTAACCCAAAGTCACTGCACTTTCACTACAGATTTAGTTTGTCACCTCAAACACTCGAAAACTTCTATCTATGTGCCATGGAGAGCTTTCTGACAGGCTCCAACACCGCTACTGCACAGGACTGAAAAAAAACTACAGAAAGTTGTAAAATTGGTCAGCTCCATCTTGGGTACTAGCCTCCGTAGAATCCAAGACATCTTCAAGGAATGGTGTCTCAGAAAGGATCCCCCCCTCCCCCCATCACCCAGGGCCATCTTCTCATGGTTACTGTGAAGAAAGAGGTACAGAAGCCTGAAGGCACACATTCAGCCATTCAGGAACAGTTTCTTCCACTCTGCCATCCAAATCCTAAATGGTCATTGAATCCATGAACACTACCTCACTTTTTTTTCTTTTTTTAATATATATTATTTCTGTTTTTGCACTATTTTAATCTATTCAATATATATTTACTATAATTGATTTACTTGGTTATTTATTTATTTATTTATTTACCATGTATTGCATTGTATTGCTGCTGCTAAGTTAATAAATTTCACGACACATGCTAGTGATAATAAATTTGATTCAGATTCTGATATTGATTTAATAGGTCACTACAAAACAATTTGTCGCCATAAATTTTTCCACTGAGATCGGGTGGGACTACAACCAGAGGTCATGGGTTAAGGGTGAAAGGTGAGAAGTTTAAGGGGAACATGAGCGGAAACTACTTCACTCAGAGGGTCGTGAGAGTGTGGAATGAGCTGCTAACGCAAGTGGTGCATGTAAGCTCGGTTTCAGTGTTTAAGAGAAATTTGGATAGGTACATGGATGGTAGGGATATGGAGGGCAATGGTCCCGGTGCAGGCCAGAGTAGGCAGTTTAAATGGTTTTGGCATGGACTAGATGGGCCGAACAGCCTGCTTCTGTGTTGTACTTCTCTGTAACTCCATGATTCTAAACTATTAGGCCTACACAGCAGTATTTATGTAAATCTCCAGGAAGCTACAATACTACACACCACTAGAATAAGACCATAAGACATAGGAGCAGAATTAGGCCATTCAGCTCATCGAGTTGGCTCCGCCATTCCATCATAGCTGATCCTGGATCCCACTAAACCCCACACACCTGCCTTCTTGCCTTATCTTTTGATGTCCTAATCAATCAGGAAACGATTAACTTCCGCCTTAAATATACACATGGACTTGGCCTCCACCACAGGTCTGAAAGCTCCTAGCATTTGAGCAATGAGTGTGTTTGTCTTTGCCCTTTAAGCTTGAGCTGAGAAAAAATAAAAAACACAATAATAATAATAATAATAGAAATGTTCATGGGTCCCTGGATCATTCAGAAATCTGATGATGGAATCTCAGCATCTCTGGTGGCAAAACAAACCATGATATTTTTGATTAGTATTGCAGAAAACACCCTGCCCTTGACGGACAGAGAGCAGAAAGCACTGTTTCAGCCTTTATAATGGTCATTACCAACAACAGAAGGCCCGCTTACCTCAATGAAATTACTTTCATAAAGTTTTGAAGGAACAGTATCAACCAAGTTTTTTATTTCAGATTTCAATTGTTTATATTTCTTAAATCCCATTTGCAAAAATTAAATCATGAGCTGTCAGTTCTGAGTCAATATACTGTACATCATAGAACACTACATCACAGGAAAAGGCCTTTTGGCCCACAGTGTTGTGCTGAACCAATTAAATTAATAATCACCTGATCAACTAAACTAATCTCTTCTGCTTACATTATGTCCATATCCTTCCATTTTTCTCACATTCATATCCTTATCTAAATGTCTCATAACAAGTCATTGATGTAATAATGAATTTCGAGCAAGACCCATCTCAAATCTGTTCTGTCTTATAATAAAATCACAGTTACCCTGACTGCAACTTCACCTTGCATTCTCCTCAGTAACCTTTTGCTGCCTTGCTTATCAATTATCTGTCCACCTCTGTCTTAAGATTATTCATATCTTCCGCTTCCATCTCTTAAAGCGCAAGAGTTCCAAATGCTCATGATTCTCTGAGAGAATAGAAGTGACCTTCCCTCTCTTAAAAGGTTGCAAAATTATTTTTAAACAGCGACTCTAGCTTTACCTTTTCCCACTAGAGAAAGCATCACATTCACACTGTCAAGAATTTTCAATATCTATCATGTTTCATTCCCGTCTCCTCTTATTCTTCTAAAGCCCACCAGATACAAGTTCAGCCTGTACAACATTTCCTCGTAAGAAAACCCATAGCTCCATTGCATTCTTGCATGTGCTCTTCATTTCCTGGGGATGTATATAATTCTTGTGAAATATAATAAATTTCAAGCATCAAGTATCTGTTACAGATTTACAGCTATATCATAAGTAGAGTGTAAATTCACACGTTAACTGATGATCTGACACCATCAGTTCACATTGTCGCTACCTGGCCTCTGTTGACTGAATTAATTAGCTAGTAATATGTATGCAAGCTGGATCAATGACACTGCAACAGAATGATCCTGGAAACTCAGTTAGTTGAAACTCAATCCTGTAAACAACATATCACCCAATATTAGTCGGAGCAAATGTCTATGTTACATTGCAATTTTCCAGCTCAGGCTTCCTGTTTTGTTTGTAGCATTCTTCCGTAAGCATCTTAGCCAAAGCAAATCCAGCAATAGCTTCATACCCTTCCTCAGAGTGCCCCACCTCTTCTTTATCTATGATGGCTATATCATGAGGGACTACCTATATGGTTTACACTGTTCTAACTTACCACCTCTTCTCTTGTCACTGCTTTGACTGTTCTGTCTCTGACCACCCCGCCTTGAAGGCGGCCTGAGATAAGGCACAGATTAATCAGACTGAGTATAGGCAGGACAGGCATTACTGCCTTCAATCTCCAGACCAGGAGAAAGGGAAATAAAGGAGCAGCAAGGTGGAGGGGAAGGAAGTGGGAGGATTAGAGACAGATATAAAGAGATTAGCTTGATTATTGCACCCAATTCCAACATCTGCATCTCTTGTGTCTCCTTCTATTTGTTCATTTGGTTTCCCATTATAAATTCTCGAGGAGTCTCTGATTGCAGAGACTTACAATTGTCTTCACCTGTGTTTCTCTCTTTATATATCTGTGGACCTTTACCATCAAATTTTTTATGTTCCCTCCATACTTATACTCATGCTCTGTATTTCCCCTCTTAATGAATCCCTTGGTCCTCCTTCTCTCATGTTCTGTACCTTTGTCTCTTCATGAATCTTCATTCCCATAATCCTGAACTTGTAAAATGTCTCACCAACATAATTAGTTGGTTGCTTCAGTCCAGCTCCCTCAGTTAGATTGCCTTTCTTCTATGTTTTTTTGAAATACTGTATATCCTTCACTTGCTTTGAGGTTACCCTGGAAATATTTCCCTTTCACCAATCAAGAAAATGAATCTCAGGATAATATGTGGTAACACATAAGTACTTTGAAAATAAATGTACTTTGATCTTTGAACTTTTGTCCCCTCCTTGGCTATTTTAACGATACAGTCAAGGCAATTTGCCACAGTAAATTTGCTATACAATGTGTGTTGCATTTGATGGAATGCTGCACCTTACTGGGGATTCTTTTGTGACACTTTGATCTCCCTGAGGATGAAAGTTGAAGTTTGGGAAGAATGTTATTCTACTCCAGGATCCGTCTGTATCACACATCCTTTTGACTTGAACAGTCACAGCCCGATACGTTGACTGTACCTCTTCCTATGGATGCTGCCTGGCCTGCTGTGTTCTACCAGCATTTTGTGTGTGTTGCTTGAATTTCCAGCATCTGCAGATTTTCTCGTGTGTGCATCATTATTCCTTCCTCGCCAGCAGATAAATCCCCTGAATTCGCTGCCAAGTACGTGCAGAATGCGCCACCACACGACTACAGAGTAAGGCAACATCTTTACCGTCGTTCAGGTTCTTCAAGATGACACAGATGTGTGACCATGTGGTGTTACAATGTCAATGTCAGTAAAAACTCTTAATTTACAACCATATGCTTACACATTTGCAGCAAAAATTATTTGCCTTTGGGAACTGAAACCTTAACACAAAATCTGTTCTTGTCAAATATCCAATCAAACCAAATATATGCGAAGGGTAACCTGTTCTTCCTGAATACTAATGATTGCAATAGTAGTGTGCTATTAATTCTGAGCAGATCTATCACCTGACATCCCTGTGACCACTTTCTCAGACTTCAGTTTTCCTCCCGTAGGTAGAATACATATAATTAAATATTTTTAGATCAAAATAAGAAGTACTGGAAACAGTGAGCAGGTTAGGCTGCATCTATGGAAAGGGAAACCAAACTTAATTATTCAGGTGGATACCCTTTGTCAAAACAGGGATAGAGAGAAAAAAAGTAGTTTTTCAGCTGCAAAGAAAATGGTGAGAGGAATGGATAGGACAAGGGAAATATATTAGATGGGGTTAGATCAGATCAAATGGTTAAATGAGTTATTTAAAGGCTCACTATACTTCTTTGACTGTATTGGTTTGTAGTAGGATTATGAGACATGCCCAGCAGGTCAGGCTGTAGTAATGGAGAGAGAGAAGCTGATGGATTTATAAGATTATGAGAAGCATGATATTATATTACATAGATAATATACTATATAATATTATAATTAATGTACAGTATATAAGATCATAAGAGGAGATTAGGGCATTTGGCCCAATGTTTTTGCTCTGCCATTCAATCATGGATGATTTATTACCCCTGTCAACGCCACTCTCATGCCTTCTACCCATAACCTTTGATGTTCTTAGAATTCAAGAACCTAGCAACAGCGGTTTTAAATATCCCTAATGACTTGGCTTCCACATTTGTCTGGGCAATGAATTCCACAGATTCAATACCCTCTGGCTAAAAGAATTCCTCCTCATCTGTGTTTTAAAGGGACATCCTCGTATTCTGAGGCTGTGCCCTCTGGCCCTGGATTGCCCCACTATAGAAAATGTCTTCTCTGCGTCCACTCTATCTAGGCCTTTCAATATTCATCAGGTTTCAGTGAGATCTCCCTCATTCTTTTAAACTCCATTGAGTACAGGCCCAGAGCCATTGAATGCTCCACAAATGTTAACCCTTTCATTCCTGCAATTATTCTCTGACCATCCTCTGAGCTCTCTGCAATGCCAGCACATCTTTTCTTAGATAGGGGTCCCAAACTTCCTCACAATATCCAAATGTAGTCTGAGCAATGCCTTATAAATCGTCAACATTACCTCCTTGTTTTTATGATTCTGGTTCTAGTTCTCTCGAGATGAATGCTGACATTACATTTGCCTTCCTCACCACCAGTTTCTGAATTCCCTCCTGGTTTAGAAAATAGTCTATGCCTTTATTCCTTCCAGCAAAGTACATGATCATACACTTCCTTGTTCTATATTCCATCTGCTACTTCTTTGCCCATTCTCCTTACCTGTCTGAGTCCTTTTGCAGACTTCCTGCTTCCTCCACACTATCTGCCCTTCTACCTATCTACCTATTGTCCACAAAGGCATCAATTCCATCATCCAAACGTTATATATGTTATCTTGTACATTGCATTGCATTATAATACATATATTATAACTAATATCTTTAGATTATGAAGACACGCAGTCCTCTTTTATTGTCACTTAGTAATGCATGCATTAAGAAATGATATAATATTTCCTCCAGTGTGATATCACAAAACACAGGACAGACCAAGACTGAAAAAAAACTAACAAAACCACATAATTATAACATATAGTTACAACAGTGCAACAATACCATAATTTGATGAAGAACAGAACATGGCACAGTAAAAGTTCAAAGTCTCTCAAATGTCCCACATCTCACGCAGATGGGAGAAGGAAGAAAAACTCTCCCTGCCATACCCGACCACGGTCCGACTTGAGTCATCCGAAAACTTCAAGCTCTGATCAGCTGTCCGACACCGAGTACTGAACGCCATTCTATCTGAACAATTTGATCTCCATCTCGGTCGCCAACGGCAGGCAAAGCCAGGGATTTTGAGGCCTACCCTCCGGGAGATTCCCGACCATACAAAAACAACAACAGCAAACGAATGTTTCAGAAATTTCTCCAGATGTTCCTCTGTGCTTTCACATCCATCTCCATCAAATCACAATTGTCCACGGCCCCTATTTAACAGATACAATATCATTTTTCACTGGAGGGCTGCGCACGCACAGCGCGCTACTATCGCCTCCTCCCGCCGGGGGTCAAGATGTTTAATATTAGGCAGTATGCATTTCTGGCGAGAGGGGTTAAGTTCAAAGGAGGTGTGTAGGCTATGTTTTTATGCTGCAAGCAGAGGGTGCTTGGAATGTATTGGAATAGTAGTGGAGGCAAGTCGAATAGAGGCATTTAAGAGTCTTTTAAATAGGCTCGATGATGTCCAGAGAATGGAGGGATATGGACATTGTGTAGGCAGAAAGGATTAGTTTAGTTGGGGCTTTAATTACTAGTTTAATTAGTTCTGCACAACATCATGGACTAAAAGACTTCTTCCTGTCCTTTGCTGGATGACTTACAGCTCACGTACCCAGTTCTGATGCAGCCAGAATGAAAGAGTTAGCCCAGCGTTGAGTCTGGAAGGCTGCAATGTGCCCAGGCTGAAGATGAGGTGCTGTTGCGTGGTCTTTCATGGGACCTCATTGTGACAATGCAGGAGAACACAGTGAGGTAGATCCATGTTAGAGTGGGATGGAGAAGCTCAGATTCAGGCTGAATGCAGGTGCGCTGTGCAGCAATCATCCACTCTAAGTGAGGATGCATTTCCTAAATCATTGATGGTCTCCTGTCTTTTAATTGAGTTGGGTTCTTCTAAGAGCTGTTCACTCTAACAGGAACCAATAAACGTCTTTTCACTGGGCCTTATTTATATCAGAATAGGAACACTTGTATTGAAGCAGACACTTTTACAATCTCAGTGCCCTGAAGACATAAATAGCAACAAACAAAAGGATCTTGAAAGTTTTTGCAGTATAAAACATGTGACATGTGGTACACCGTAAGTCTCACACAAAGGAATTACCTAGTCAAATGTTTGGAGAGCAGCTTCTTGTCATGGGAAAATTCTACAGCTTGTTGTCACTATTGTTCCAGGGAGAGTTTATGTCTAACTGAGGCAAAGATTTTATGATTCCACATTTAAAGTATAATACTTCTGACAGCAGATTAGGATTGGCATAAGAATGGATAGTAGATGGTTTGCATGGAGTCAGTAGGCTCCATGTCTCTACGACTACGACAATATGGAAGGTCTCATAACTGAAATGGGACCATGAGTCTTAGAATCAGAATCTAATTTAATATCACCAACCTATGTTGTGAAACTTGTTGTTTTGCAATGGCATTGCAGTGCAAATCATACAAAATACTAGAAATTACAATAAGAAGTACTTTATAAAAATTAAATTAAATTAAATAAGTAGTGCAAGAATAGAACAAAAAATTATTGAGGTGTGTTCTGATGGCAGAGGGGAAGGATCTGTTCCTGATACATTGAGGCTGTCGAGGCCGTGACATTGGGTACATTAAAAGCGGAGGCTGATAGGTTCTTGATTAGTAATTGTGTCAAAGGTTATGGGGTGAACGCAGTAGAATGGGGTTGGGATGGATAATAAATCAGTACTTCCTCCCTAATGGTAGTAATAAGAAGAGAGCATGTCCTGGGTGATGATGGGTATAAATGGTGTTTTTAAGTCTGCAGAGTGGAATTTGAACACACCTGGCCCCTAACATTTGGAATAGTGTAGACTATAATCTACATTAACCTTGAGTAATTGTCTTCCCACAAAATGCTGTCTGATGTACTGAATCTTCGTAGCATTTTCTGTTTGGCTTTAGACAACAGTAATATAATAATAAGGAAATACAGTTTGAACTGTATGTGGCTCCCTTACAGTTCATTTGTTATGCAGAGTGTTTGATTATATTTTCAAAAGTTTACATTGTTCATATTTTATGAAACCAATTTGTTTACACAGTGCTTCAGGGTACATTAATACTTTGAGGATTTTCACACATGGCTGGGTTGTTTAGAGAGAACAGCTTAGCTGTTTAAGGATTAAATTAATCGGTTTTAAAGAGAATAACCCTTTAATTTGTCAAACTAAACTGTCATGCCGACCAGAGTCCCTGGCGTACTGAGCTCACAGGAATTTAACAAGGTCAAACGAAACAAGGAACATCATTCAGTGCTAAGTGGCAGCATTGTGGAAACTGGGGCATTTGAGGAGACTTCAGGTCGTATCTTCTCTCTTCTGCTGCCAGTCTCTCTTCTGATCCTAGGTAACCATAATAGCAGAATTAGGCTATTCAGTCTGCTCTGCCATTTCAGAACGGCTGTTTTATTATCCCTCTCAACCGCATTCTCCTGTCTTCACCCAGTAACCTTTGGTGCCCTTACTAATCAAGAACTTATGAACCTCCACTTTAATTTTGCCCAATATCTTGACCTTCACAGCGTCTGTGGCAATGGATTCCACCACCCTACAGCCAAAAGAAATTCCCCCTCACGTCTGTTCTAAAGGGACATCCTGTGGCAGAAAGATAGGTAAATGCATTCACGATGAACCCTCCGTGGGGTCCCGTATTGAACAAAAGGGAATTACGAGGCTGATTCAGACAACATAATGATGCATGAGGGCCTGAGTTATCGTGGGAGGTTGGCTACACTGACGAGGACGCTGGCTGGACAAGAGGGCCTGAGTTATACTGGGAGGATGGCCATGCTGGATCTTTGTTTCCTGGAGTACAGAAGAACGAGGGTTGACTTCATAAACTCATGAAGGTTATGGATAAGCTGGATATTCTTTTCCTCAGAGTTGGACTGTCCAAAACTAGAGGCACAGATTGAAGATAAGAGGGGAGAGATTTAAAAGAGGAGCTGAGAGATAACTTCTTTACACCGAGGATTATGAGTAGTGGAATGAACTGCCAGAGGAATTGGTCAAGGTGAATGAAATTTCAACATTGAAGAGCCGTTTGGATAGGTACATAGAGTGGAAGTTCTTGGAGGATTATGGACTGAATGCTGGCGATTGGGCCTAGTAGAGAGGATGCCGTAGTCTGCATAGAGCATTCGGGCTGCAGGGCCTGTTTCTGTGTGTGACAATTGTCTAGACCAGGGGTTCCCAACCTGGGTCCACAGACACATTGGTTAACGGTAGGG
Source organism: Mobula birostris (assembly GCF_030028105.1). Taxonomy (NCBI): domain Eukaryota; kingdom Metazoa; phylum Chordata; class Chondrichthyes; order Myliobatiformes; family Myliobatidae; genus Mobula; species Mobula birostris. The sequence goes on along the minus strand of NC_092372.1, from coordinate 211,652,983 downwards.
GTCCATGGCATAAAAGAAGTTGGGAACCCCTGGTCTAGACTCTATGCCTAAGCTGAGGCCTTTTCTGCAACCTATGTCCTGGGTGGGAGTCATGGCATGCAAGACAATATTTTTCACTGTACCTCGTTATATCCAACAAAAATAAGTTAGTTTACCAAATTTGCCAAATATTGATGTTGGAAGTGTTCTGGGTGTCCTTGTACATACACAACTGGAAGCTTCTACAGGGCTCAAATAACAAACAGGTTTAACTGAATTCAATCATCCTTAAGTCAATCAAGAGGAATTCTGCAGATGCTGGAAATTCAAGCAACACACATCAAAGTTGCTGGTGAACGCAGCAGGCCAGGCAGCATCTCTAGGAAGAGGTACAGTCGACGTTTCAGGCCGAGACCCTTCGTCAGGACAGAAGGGTCTCGGCCTGAAACGTCGACTGTACCTCTTCCTAGAGATGCTGCCTGGCCTGCTGCGTTCACCAGCAACTTTGATCCTTGTCAATTTTGTGCATAAGCGAAAAAAATACACAAAAATTTGCAAACCATACTTCTTTGGTATTGCAACAAATGGCATCAAAAACAAATAAGAAAGATTAGTCACTAGAAGTGGAGAGAGAAAAGGCACTAGTTCTGTTGTTTGTATAACAATACACACAATCTGCTGGAGGAGCTCAGCAGGTCAGGCAGCAACTCTGGATGGGGCTAAACAGTCGACATTTCAGGATGAGACCCTTCATCAGGATAAAGGACCTTGGCCCAAAACGTCGACCATTTATTAGTCCTGATGAAGGATCTTGGCCTGAAATGTTGACTATTTATTCCCATCCACAGTTGCCACCTGACTGGCTGAGCTCCTCCAGCACATTCTGTTTATTGCTCTAGATTTCCAGCTCCTGCAGGACCTCTTGTATCTATGATTTCTTGCTGTTTGTTTACATCTGATGTCTAAATTTAATAATAATATGAGAGCTCATTCCTGTGAAAGGGTTGTCCGTACATTGGGCATTTGTAAACCTGGATGGCCTGTATGCAGGCATAATGGGCAATTAGGAAGGCAAATATTGAATTGGCCTTTGTTACAGGAGGATTTGAATACAATACTAAAGATGTCTTTGTATGATTATATGAAACTTGCCATGCACATTTTCTTTAAACTTGCCCCTGTCACCTTGTGGACAACATTAAGGGGTCAAATGACATACGCTTGGAGTTGGTATTAGTTTATTATTGTCCACATGACCTAAGAGACACCATAGGACATGGGAGCAGAAATAGGCCATTCGGCCTATCGTACCTGTTCTGCCATTCCATCACAGCAGATTTATCAACCCTCTCAAACCCATTCTCCTGCCTTCTCCTTGAAACGTGACTTGGCCTCCACAGCTGTCTGTAGCAGCAAATTCCACAGATTCACCACTCTCTGGTTAAAGAAGTTCCTTCTCATCTCTATTCTAAATAGACATCCCTCCATTGTGAGTCTGTGCTGTCTGATTCTAGACTCACAGGGAAAAGCTTGTCTTGCAAACTGTTCATGCAGATCAAATCGTTACGTAGTACATTGAGGTAGAATAAGATGAAACAACAATAATGAGGAATAGGTGTAACAGCGACAGGGAAATTACAGTGCAGGTAAACAATGAGGTGCAAATTCATAATGAGGCTTGCTGGCCAGTGGTGTTGTAGCATCCGCACCAGACTTTAAGGCAGGTGGTCCTGGGCTCGAATCCAGCCAGCTCCTTGCACGCCTTCTAGCCATGCTGGGTTGAGTGTTGAACTAGCAACTCTGCCTCATAAAACAGCCAAACATTCAAAGAAATGGCAAGGTTGCCACCCAAGGTGTGGAAAGGAGCAACAACAACATAATGAGGTAGATTGTGGAATCAAGAGTCTACTGTAGAAGGGGGTCTGTTAAGGAATCTGAAAACAGTGGTATAGAATCTATCCTTGAGCTTGGTATTATGGGCTTTTGTATCTTCTCCCTGGGGCGGATAAGATCTTTGATTATGCTGGCTGCTTTACTGAGTCGATGGAGGGGAGGCTGGTTTCCACGATGTGCTGAGCTGCATCCACAACTGTCTTCAATTTCTTGGAGTCACATGCAGAATAGTTACCATAGCAAACCCTGATGCTTCCAGATTGGACACTCTCAATGGGGCATCGAAAAAAAAAATTGATAGAGGCCAACAGGAACATGCCAAAGGTCTTTAACCTCCTACTTTCTTTTATTCTCATGATGATTATATTAATATCTCCTGCTTTCTATCCTGATTTGTCACTGGATTCCTTCTTGTTAGTGACGCCTCCTTGTTCAGTCACTGCACAGCAATAGTTCTTCATTCTACCACAGAAGTTCATAGTATTTTTGAAGTATGTATGCAGTGTTCAACTTCCCCACAGACTGCGATGAAACAAAGAAACACCATGGAACCCACTCAAAGAATAAATATCAACCCCCCCCCACCCCCAATCACAAAAAAAACTAATTGCACAAATGGCAACAAAAGAAAAACGAGTGAAAAACGCAGAATACAAAACACAAAATCTAAATTCCAAGCAAACAAGTTTTATTTGGATTGTTACCCAATCAAGTATTCCAGAAGTCCTTGGAAAAAATAACTGCATTAATGAAGAAAGGCAAATGAGTGGTAGTGGGTCCTCAGCCTGAATCAATACTCCTGTTTCTCTTTTTCCCTAAGCTGTGGAGTATTTCCAACATTTTCTGTTTGTTATTTCTTGTGAATAATTTGCTTTTGGGCTCAATATCCAAAATGCCTGTTTATAAAAATCACAAAGCACATCTTTTTAGCCTGCTGATGTCTTTTTAAAGACCAACATAATGTGAAAGATAATTGATCAATGAGATTTGAATACTGGGTGAGATTTAAATTTAGGGAAGGGAGAATCAAATGGGATGTATAAGCACAGACAATCTAATGATGTTTATTTTTAAAACACTGCCCTCAGTTTAAAATGGAACCCTGCTACGTGTCAGGATGGAAACTTTGGTGACTGAATTTTCAGCATTTTAAGACCATAAGGCCGTAAGACATAGGAGAGAATTAGGCCATTCGGCCTATCGAGTCTACTCCAACATTCCTTCATGGCCGATTTATTATCATCCATCTCAATATATTCTCCTGCCTGCTCCATGTTTTAAGCCAAAACTTTAGCTTTTTACACCACAATTTGTTATCACCCACACCACCTGTGCAGTCCTGATCACATCATCTATTAAATACTCGCTTCAAGCAGTTCTATGGGTTTCGAATCAGCTATTTTTAATATGAATTTAAAACCAGTGTCCTATTTGATCAAACAGCAGGCATATCAAGATAGGCTTTAAGGCAGTGATCTGCAGACTTCAATGTAATTCTGGAGCACAGTAAAATAAATGCCATATTTCAGTGCTTGACAGTTTCATGTGAGTCTTTAATTGTAATTAACTTGTCAAAACCCTTCCAGTACGTTACACCCACAACATTGCAGGACATTCTGACTGAGCTGCTATTAAGAAGTGGGTAAATCAGTGAATTAAATTGTCACAGTGTTAATTCCCATTTTATTTCCTGTTCTTCATAACTAATCAATAC